>NW_024884142.1:37139409-37151843 GCF_019232065.1 Centrocercus urophasianus
TTTTTTTTTTTTTTTTGGAATGTGAACTTCAGTGGGTCAACAAAAGGAATTGGATTTCTTGAGCAAATTGCAACTGCAACAGCTATCAGCTTTTAGCTGGCGCGATCTCAAGCAAAGAGTCTGGGTTAACAGTACACAAACTTGTAGCCTAATGCAATAAAATTGGGCCAGATTAATCCCTGTGGTAAGACCATTGAAGTCAGTGGAATTGTATCAGAGATGAATTTGGTTCACTGGCTTTTGTGGAATCTAATATGAATTGACCATTGAGCTGAAGGCATCAAAGATGATAAATGCAGCCCTCTTTCAAACAGTCTGATGCAACCCAAAAAAGGGCAGGCAGAAGGCATTTAGGTTGGGTGGCCTTTTCTTCTGTCTACAGCTTTCTCAGGGAAATTCTGCCCTCATTCACGCCCATTGACTGAAGTCAATTAAATTATTTTAATAAATTGTAATTAAAATTCACAGCATACAATGAAAGATTGAAACTTCATAGCACAACTTGACTAATAAACCTGAAGTTAATTGCTTCTTGAAAGTAAAGATTGAGAGTGCTTCTTTGGCTTATGGGAGATACATGAAATTAATTGTTTGTAGTTTTCTCTGCTCAGCATAGAACAACAGAGCAGGATAGAAGAGAATAATAATTGCTCTCCACAACAAACCTACGGATGTGCATCCCTGCACAAATATTTTACTGTACAATCCGTATTCATGGACAGAATGTACTGAACTTTAAATTTACATCACAAAAAAAATCTAGGACAAAATAGCTTGGATATTTTTTGATTAACTGAGGAGAAAGCATGGTGATTAGAGAAGCCCCAAAATCAAGCTGCCTCCAGCCTTATCCCTCTCTGCCATTGGTTAACAATAGAAAATGGTCACTTTGATTCTATTTCTCAACTTTTACAAGGAGTAGTTTTTTGTTAAAGTAACATTAAAAAAAAAAAAAAGGTTTTGAACTGATCAGATATGAAAGCTACAGGCATGCAACTTTCAGCACGCTAAGACAAAGTCTGAGTTGTCTAATAGCTCAGTTCATTTTTTGATGGTTTGATTCTGCCACCATGTGTACATTTTCAAAGAGAATAATTGGCAGGTAAGATGGTGCCTACTGCTTCTTTGCACAGTTCTCCAGTGTAGTGGTGCAAAGCATATTAATCATCCTCCCAGGTGTCCCTTCTGCTTCCCAGGAAGAGCCTGGCCATGGTTACACAGCTCAGAGCAAATTTGAACTCTGTGACATTTCAGAAAGTGTCTTCAGTTAAATCTATCTCCTACAGTTCTGTCTGTGAAGTCCCAGAAGAGTTTTGGCATCATTAGGGTTCGGTTGTCGGGGGAAAACAATCAAATGGCACACACAGGGTAAGGATGGGGGAAAGCCACAGCCCGTCTTCCCTCCCCCTGGGCAGTTGAAGTACAAACGGAGGCCTGGTGCTCAATCTTGCTGTGACTGAGCACCATAACTGGGCAGTGTTTCACCTGGCTGTGCAGAGGACAGACATTCTGGGAGATAAACAAACCCTCAGCAATGACTCAGTATTGTGAGCTTGGTGACTCACAACACTGAGAGTGCTCGAGGTCCCCAGTATCAGGCTCTGCCTTGGGAGGAGTATTTGTGCGAAAGCAAAAGGTCTTCCTGGACAGCTGACATTGTTAACATTCTAAAGAAAATGGGATTAATTCTCAGGAATCAGCACAAACCTTCTGTGTGTCACAGAGCCAGAGATTCATTTCACCTTAATTTCCACATGGAGATATCTGCACATGAACCTTGAGAAATAGGATCCTTCAAGAGTTAGTGAAAGGGAAGCAGTCATAGCACTGCTAACCCAGAGGTGCCTGTTTTGGATGTCCAATAAAGACAGATGCACTGTGCTCCTGAAGAGTTTTTCCTTACTGGCTATGAAGAGTCCACGGACCAAACTTGGAATATCTGCATTTAGTTAGTGCTGCAAATGTCAATTTTGTGGTCAGACGAGTCCCCCCCCCCCCAATCAGTGTCTTTGCATTTCTACTTCCCATTTTATGAGATCATAGAATGTAGAATCATAAAGGTTGGAAAGACCACTGAGATCACCTAGTCAAGCCTCCAGCCCACCCTTCCCATGCCCACTAACCATGTCCCTCAATGTCACATCTCCACGTTTCTTGTGTATCTCCAGGGACAGTGACTTTGCCACCTCCTTGGGCAGCCTATGCCAGTGCATCACCACTCTTTCTGGGAAGAAATTTTTTTTCTATATCCATATTCATGTCAGATAATAGTATTTTCTTTCTTCTATCTTTTGTCCCTTTTTTGCCCTCTTACACAGCAAAGTTCTTAAAGACCATCACCAGGATTCACTTGGCAGGAATTCGACAGCTACTTTTAGGACATCTACTAAATAAGTCATTTTAGGATAAAATTCTCATAGAAAAAGAAAACACAATATCTTAAGAATAAATCATGAAAATGCTTTTTTCTCATCATAAAAGTAGAGGTAATCAGTTCTGTGATTCAGCTTTCTAAAATGAGGCAAGTTAACTCCTCTGTTTATATAATACCAAGCACAACAGAGGGCTTGGTTTATGTGCTTTGTAGTACTGTTTTAACTGCATTTGCATCTTAAATAATCTAGTGGCTAATTAATTTGGAAAACCTAATTGACAATCAATAGAAGAACATCTAAGTCTTTTCCCCTAGTAATGAATATAGCAGACATTTTAAATCTTGTTAATGCAAGCTAAATAACTGATCCATAGAAATATTTCACAGCAACCAAGACGCTAATTGTCTCTCTTCTCAGCACAACACACAGGATTTCTGAGTACTCAGAAATGGTCTCAACTTTCTCATCCTTTGACCTGAAGTCATATTTCACAATCTGTGAAAGAGACAGTCGTTAGATGCTGCTGCCTCCCTCTAGCTCAGACCAATCTTTTCTGGAGGAAATAAATTTTTTTGCCAGATAACCTTGCAGAACTTACTACTGTGCAGCTAAATTTAATTACTTTCAGCTTTTATCCAGAAGCAACAACACTTTCGTACAAATGACCATGAAGAAGTGTTATGGGCAAGGAATATAAACCATGGCTCCCCAAATCCCTTTAATTGCCACAAAAACAAACATTTTGAGGTGAAATTGGTGGCGAGGTCCTGAGCACATCGCTCTTTTTGTCCAGCTGCCTTCATAGGATTGAAGCGGGACCTCAGGACTGCCAGTGTCCCAACATCTGGATAGGAATGGCACCTGGCCCATTCCCAGCCCTGAGGGGTTGGGTGAGCTGGCTTTGCAACCCAGGGGACTCACATGGGCATTCTCCACACTCCGAACTTTTCTCGGTGGGGAAACTCATAGACTCATCAAAACCAGAGATGTCAGCCCCAGTCCTCTACAAGTTTAGCATGAGCTCATTCTCGAAAGAGGCTGTATATAAAGCAGAGCAAGCTGCACATTTGTTGCCTCTTCATGGCTTCTGTACCCAACATGCTTAATTTACATGAAAAGCAATAGTGCCTCACCCTACCTGGCAGCCTGCCCCAAAAGAAGGAAGCTTGATCGTCTCTGATCCATTTGACATCACCAAAAGTTAATCAGTGCTGGGTGTTAGGGTAGCTGAGATGCTCTCCTCCCTGCTGGACTATCAGTCAGCACACTTGTGTTCCCTGCAGGGCAGCTGATCCCTGGCTCCTCATTACCCCAGAGTAATGCAGATACACCTGTGCCTTTCACAGTTAGTAGGGAGGGAAGTGTATCTCCTTGGGATGTCAGCTCTTACAGGGATACAAGGATCCCAGATTTAAAGCGTCCAAAGGAAGAATTTCCAATATTCCTCTGGATGTCAAGAGCTAGATCTGTTCATTACACTCATGGCCATTTGTACCATACGCTAGCCAGAATGCAGAGCTTACTAGCTGTAACTGAAGCCTCTTTCTGCGTAGGGGCGATGAGGAGAACAGCACTGCTGCTGTTTTAATTGCAGAATGTCCTTTCTACTTCCAGATTACATAGGCGGAATTGGGACAGCTGGTTGTGGAAACCCTTGTCACCATATCTGGAACCAGATTAATGTGTTAGAATCCCTGATACGCAACAGCATTGCTGTTCACTTTGTCTCACTGTGAACTCCATCCTGTTCTCCAGCTGTGATGCTGATTTCTTTCTCCTCTCTTTTCTCAGCAACTGTTCCATAGAGTGTTCCTGGCAACCCTTTCTCTTCCTCCTCTTTTTCATCAGTTGGGTTTCTCCTGTTGCTCTTGCTGCTTGAGTCCTATTTGCCAGCTGTAAGATGGTTGCTGACCTCCCTGTATGGCTGTTTCTGCCTCTTGCACCTTGTGGACCTTCCAGTTACCTTTTGACTACTGCTCTGAATTCTTTGTCTTGCTTTGTCCTCCCTTTAGCCCATCAACCTGATTATAGCCACCCGTAACTCTTCTCTCAGATTCCCTTTTTCTCCCATACCCACTGACCACTAACTGCCAGCTCCCACACTGCCTCACTTCATCCTTGCAGAGGCTCTGATGAACGTCTTTGAATCCTTGAATTCACACTCAGCATCTTTGCTTTTCTCCTCTGGAAAAAAAAAACTCCTTTCTTCATCCACTCCCTGTCAGAATCCCTTCAACCTCCTCCCATCCCTTCTCATTCTTTGCTTAACACATTTCTTCTCTGGACTCACCAGCATGCTCTTTCTATGGAGCCCCTCTTCCTCTGTTTTCAAATAAGCCTCTGAAGTCTCTGCAAAAACAACCCTCCCCTACATACCATTATGCCTTTCTCATCTCCTTTACCTCTTATGCTTTCAAATGACTGGTTTACTCCCATTCTCCTGAACTCACCTCTCTGACACTCAGCAGTCTGGTTTTCAGCCACTTCACTCTGCAGGAATTGCTCTCTCTAAAATCTCTAATGATGTCCTTCCAGTCAATTCTAACTGCCTCTTCTCCAGCCTCTTTCCCTTTGATTTTTTCCAACACCTTTGACATTTCAAACCATTCCTTCCCTTGGAGTTCCCCACAACTCAGCTGCTCTAGTGAAAATTGCCATCTTTAGTTTTAGGAGAGGGTGGTAGCTGACGGCCAGAAGTGTAAGAATGAGGCCACAATGAAAAGGATAATTCTTTGTATTGTCTTCTGAACACTAATGAAGTTTCTCTTAGGAAACCATGTTGGGCAGGCCCAACTTAAGGAAAATTGGAGATGGATTTATTTTGAATTATATATGGGTACACAAAACAGACAGAAAAGAATCAGACTGGGAAAATAACAGAGGCTTTCCAGTGTCAGTTAGCTGAAAGTCAAAGAACATCATGCAGAGCAAAAGCAAATGCTGTGGTATAGTGAAGGTCAAAGTCAAAGGTTAAAGGTGTTTTTTTATTTAAATCCTATAGCTCGGCAATGAAGCCAGGAGCTCTTTACAAGCTAGACTACTTTTGCAAAGTTACATAGCTAACACGATCAGATGTTCCTACTGTTTTGCTCTGACTGTACGCCTTTACACAAAATTTTTTCACTTTAAAAGCAGGTGGAATTAAATCCATAATCAGTATATGCAGACTTTAAAATCAGAAGTTCATTCTCACAGCACAGAGACGTAACACAGGAGAGTTAGCATGAACTTCACATCAAACTGGGAGATTACAACTGCTTTACTCTGTCCCCTGCTACTCTGGTTTCATGCTCTGTTTGCCTACTGTACAGTGTGCACACCCTCTTTCCTGATGAGGTTAGAATAGGTTGCAAAAATTGATGTTTAAAAAAGGTGGAATTAACTTTAACTCTTAGATGCTCTACTCCTTCCACAGTGTGTCAAAGCAATTAGTGAGTGTCAGATCAAAGGATTTGCTCTGCAGACAGAAGAGAAATAGAATCCAGTGTAAGATGCCCCTCTGCAAGGACAAAATATATGCAAATAAATTGCAGGTAATTAGGAGATCTGATACTATACCACCGCCAGCAGGAGAGGGTCAGCAGTTACATCTGATAATAGCCTCTTTCTTGTATTTAGGGATCATTTTTTTTCCACGAGAAGAGCTAAATATTGATTAAGCGATATTGCAAATACCACATGATTATCAAAGCAATTACAGGGATTAACTTCCTAAAATGTTCCAGCGTAACCTCAGCTGCAGAAAGCGTGCCAACATGGTAATGACTATTAACACCTGTATGAATCAAAGTAATCCCCTAGGTTTGTTGGGTTTGGTTTGTTGTTGTTTTGGTGGTGGTGTTTTGGTTTTGTCTCCAATTCTGATTGCTCCTATATATGTGGTACTTTTTACGAGCACATGGGGTATAGCACTGAGGAAGCTCATTCTGCTTGCCTGGAGGCACCTGCTTTGTGCTGGGGGAAGACCAAGGCCATGCGAGGTGGACACAAGGCATCTAGTTGTGTTGCTCACTTCCACATGAGAACACCATCAGTGCTAGAATGGAGAAGGAACCCTGCCATTCACAGTACGCCATGCGGATATGCTGACCTGAATCATACCCACAGTCTCATTTCCTGACAGTGCGATCTACCCAAGGACTTAATGCACTGCAGCCACCTTAGAGAAGCTTATCTCCACCGAACAAGTGCTCAGACCGAGGCCCAGCACACAGTGTCCAGGCTTCTGGGCATCTCCCAACCCCCAGAGCCCACACTTGGATTCGTGCTGATGGGGATGGATCACTTCTTCTTTCCATTTTCCCCTCCTCACTCTTCTCGTAGGAGTAGAAGAAACTTAAAAGCATGGGAGAGACAGACAGAGAGAGCATGACGCCCTATAATCCAACAAGTCAACTTCCCGAGCTCAAACATGAACTGATTTTTTTTTTTCTTCCCTCGCCTTATAAAAAAGAAATTGACTTTTGTTTGGAGTTTGTGAAAAGTGGGACTCGGGGCCCAGTCAATGGGGCTCCCCGCGGCGCGGGCTGAGTGGAGCCATCTCGAACCAGTCAGCCGCGGCACCAATTAATCCGCTCTTTGTCACAGCCCCGGCCTCAGCAGCAGCGGCAGCAGTAGCAGCAACACATTTGGCCATTGTTCAGACCTTCATGCAACGGGATTTACCCTTTCAAAGAGGCAGTTTTGTCCCAAAGAGTTCGAGCGGAAGTTTCTCACTGACAATTTGCCCCAAATAGATAGATTTGTCAGCAGCAACCTTTAAAAGCAAAAAGCCATGGAGGGAAAAGGAGAGAAAAATAAGTGTGGGGGAAAGAGCAAGGGCATCCTTGTCCGTCTGTCTGTCTGTCTGGGAGTCTGTCATGAGCAGGTGGGACAGCACCAGGCTTGAGATGCAGCAGGGCACAGTGGCGTTGGTGGGGCTCAGTGTCATAAGGCAGATGCAGTGAGGGAGCTAACAAGTTCCTGGGCAGTTGTATGGCTGCTCTGACTTCTGAAAGTCTTTCGGGGAGCTCCTTCTGTCATATCCGCTATGTAGCACCATGCCAGCCTGGAAGGGTTTCCCAGCCTAGGGGGGCTGCTGGCGGGACAGCTGTGGGAGCAGCAGGGCTGGATCCAGACCTGTTACCAACACCAGCATTACACCAACCTTTTGTCACCAGAATGGTGCATTCCCCACACACAGTGCCCTGGGGCCCATAACCCAGGCAGAACCAGTCCCTTGGCTATTTCTTGCCACCATAGCAGTGCTGCTGTGGTCCTTAAGGACGATCTCTGCTGTGGGCTGCAGGGACCATTTGCATGAGCTGAGCATGTAATGAAGCCTCCCTGGGAGCACTGGAAGTTCTCTCCCCAGCCAGGCAGCAGCAAGCCCATGTCCTCTTCTGGCAGCAGGAGGTAGCCCTGCCTCCTGACAGGCTGGCATCTCTGTGGCACAAATTTGGGCAACAGCAAGAAATGTGCCTCATCACACCTGTGACTCCACGTCCCATCCTGTTACACCCATTAGGGTGACCAGCAGGATTCTGGTAGTTCCACAGATCTGAAAACTCGTGCTGTATCCTGGGAAAGCCCAATACACAGGTTGTCTTCTGCCTTGACCTCCTAGACCATGAGCGTAAGCTGTCCTGCCCCAAAGGCAGCAAAGAAGCCAAATTCTCAGGAGAATGAGCAGTTCTTCTGCAGTAATGCTGTTTGTCTTCTGGTATTTGGGCAGTTTGAATTCCCAAACAAAGCTGAGGAAATCCAGTTTGCTGAAGTAGGGCTGTTGCAGTTTTCTGACTGAAAGGAGGGGCATGAGAGATGGATGCATGGCAGCTATACAGCCCCAAAACTTTGTGGTGAGCTCAGGAATCTCCATTGCCTGGTGACAGGCAATCCAGCTCTTCTGTCAGACTACTTTGTCTCGCTGTATCTTAAATGGATTTGATCTACATTTCTCAAAGAACCTCATTGTTTGAGTGCTGCCCTGCCCAATGGTGTTTATTTGATGGCCTTCCCAAGGCATTTCCTGAGAGACACAAGAAAAATGAAGGCCAAGTTCAAACTGACAGCAAAAATGTCATCAGCCTGCTTTATACCCACTCTGTCCCCCTAAGCCTGCCTACACCTGCACTTTGAATTGGAAGAGAGTAGAAGTGGCTGTAACCTAATTACAAATCAGCCAGAAGGAGGGCTTCCTTGCAATTAGTTTAGGGCAGTTCCAAGCAAATAGGCTTACAGCAAAACTGGGAGACACTGAGATAGAAATGAAACATTGAGGTCCATGCTTGAAGACACCAGAGAGCGTCTCATGTTCCGGGTGGCCTTCAGCACAGGGGGCAAAGTTCAACAGACAGTTGCAGTGTTCTCAGCTGCAGCAGGCAAATGGATGCCCTCAGACCTTCCACATCTGCACAGGAGGTTAAAGGGACTGTAAGAGTAAGCACGGACATAACTTGCAGTGGTGCAAAGCTCCAAGACGGGCTAGAAGTCAAGCAGTGTAATTGCAAATACGTTCTAAGACAGTTTTCTCCAGAAAGTTCAGGCCCATGTGGCATCTCTCCTGTAGAGACCTCATTTGTTTGACTCTCAGGAATGCAGAAGTAACTTAACACCCATGTTCTTCCCTGGCATGGGAAGAACACTACTACCAGAGACAATGACATTCCCTAGGAAGCTTAGTTGTCCCACCCTTAATCCCTTCTCATGTCTGGCCCTCAGCATCAATCAGATCAACAAGGTTCCCACGGACAAAACCCTCCTTCTTCCTCAAGTAGTGATTTTCCTCATGATATTTTTGGTCATATCCAGAAGAAAAATCCAGCATCTGTATGTATCAAAAAATATCCTGAGCTACAGCATGTTTACCAAATGCCCAAGCGAACAGAAGAACCCAGGTCCTCTGTTTATCTGTCAGCCTCGTGACAGCAAAAGCACTAGGTAGACTTTAGCAGCATCAGCCAACACTGGCTGCAAAGACAATACATAGAAAATGCCAATAATTATCAAACAAATGCTCTGACAACACAAAATTGGTTAATTAACCATACAGTAGATTTTTAAGTAATTTCTCATAGGCGTTTGCAGCCAAATTGTAATATTTGGATCACCTTCAAAGTTTCCTTAACATGATGATTTAACATACAGTATAGTCTCTGCACTTGTAATTGAAGTAAAGGCACTGTTGAGAAACAGTCCATGCATCGAACTTCTGGAGCTAGTAACCAAGTTACCTACCAGAGCTACACAATTTGCTTTGCCAGCATTAGCACTGCCGCAGAGCTGAGTAACTGCAAGAAGCAGTTCATGCAAACATGACTGGCTGTTGCTACTCTACACACACTGCTCCATGCTGAACTGCCACCTGTGCCCATCCTCTGAATCTTGGACTAAATGCTCCAGTTCTTTTCACTCTGCATTGTAACACAAAGACTGATGCCATGAGGTAAAGTTTTGTCCAGTAACTCCCAACATATCTTCCTCTGATATATATTTATTTATGCAAGCCAGTCCTCAGGAAAAAGAGAGACGTGTGATTGTTGGATCACATCTTGCCAAAGAGATACCTTCTCCTGTACCCACATACTTGGGATCCGCTGATGCTTCCAGTGCTGCAATGTTCGTGTGACAACTGCAGTATAGTTGCATCTGGCAGAATCATGTGGGGACACCACTGAAAACATCTTGAAGTCTTTTTTTTTAAAGCACTTGGATCTTGGGATCCCTGGGTCGATAGTATGCAACCACCCCACAGGGCAGAAAGCAGCGAGAACCACAAAAACCTTGCAAGTTGAAGTATATTATATTTGAGCAGGTACCTGTAGCTCTGATTGTTCGTGACGGATTTTGCAGCTGTACGTGAGCAATCCTGCTAAAGCGCACAAAAGCTGTTTCATATGGAAGATGGAAGACTGCAGGATCAGAGTCTGTCTCTCAGTGATATGTTTTCATCCAACTGTGTTATTTGTTCAGGTAGAACAAGTGGAAAATATTGCAGTAATGATTTTGCAGGGGATTGCGGCAGAGCTCTGCTTTCTTCTTTTCCTGGAGCTTGAAGTGCTGGATTTTGCTACGCAAACTCAACTCACTTAAGAAGTTCAGTGCCCTATCCTCAACAATTTCTGATGTTTCAAATGGCAGAAAATCCCAACTAACCTCATCATAAATCTAGTTAGTTTCAGAGTGACACATGCTGTGATCTTCTCTGTTTGGACTTGCAAGTAATTGCTCTACCCACAAAGATATTCTGTGACCTATATTTTAGGAGGAAGGAGATAAAGCAAACGTGCCTATAAATGCCATAGACAGTCATACAACTATTCATCTTTTTGTAAAATCTCTCTGCACCGACTGACTCAGTACGTTCAGGCAGCACTGAATGCTATATGCTGACTCAATGCTGCATCTGGAAATATTTATTTTTGTTGGTTCTAAATTCGTTTCCCTAAATAGATACCACAGATCTGGTCTCCAGCCAATATCAAGAGACATAGCTGAATGGAAGTCAATAGAGCTGAGCCATTCTGCTGCCAGCTAGAAATATGTTTCTTCCGAAGAACGTTCATTGCTGCCGTTACACAGAGGATTGTGCCATTGCCTCGAAGGTCGGCTTGTAAATAGACTTCTGCAGCAAAACTTGGGAAGCCAATCTACCACAAAAATGATTACACTCAAGGTATTATCAATCAGAATCACAGCTGAGGCAACCCTTTGGTTTAAGACTTAACCAGAGATATTCATTTAATGGATCAGTAGCTTGATTTTTAAATATCATAGCATAGCTCCAAGATGCATTTGTGCCTTGTAGCAGCATTGACAATAAACAACTATTAAAGTACAGAACTGATTTATTTAAGGTTTTCTTTCATTGAGATAATGATCTCTTTGTCCTCACAGTCAAACTGTTAGCTAGTTGTGCCTTTAACTAGCTGGGTCTCAGCTGGCTCCAGCATTGATATTACCTTTTGTGTTCTTGTCAGTAAAACTAAAATGAGGTTGTTCCCCTCTAAATTAAATTGCAGCCGCTGCTACATCATTGGTTTATTACAACACTTTGATTTATATCTAACTAGCAAACTAACAAATAAGTCAACTTACTAACTAGAGCTGCTTTGTTAGGCACTTGTCTCACATTGTCTAGATGGGATCAGGTACCAGTGTAGGCGTATAAGCCAAGCCTGACATATCCCTTTCAAAAGCATGAGTGATTAATGGGGCATTTCATCGCTGCAAGTGAACTCAGGCTTGTTCCACCCCTGAATAAAAGTACTGAGAGAGAGTGCAATGACTTGCATGAATTCTCTGCCCCAAGTCTCTCTCCTAGGTGCAGTTTCTTCCTGCTATTCCACACAAGGGAGCTTTGCAAATATGTTATCCTCAGACGCACATGAGGAAATAGAGATATATGGTCACAGTTTATTACAGTCACTGACTTCTCTTACCAAGCACACACACACAAAGGAGAAACTCAGCACCGTTTCTCTGTTATCTGCAAGGAAAAAAGGTCATGTCTGACTTTCTGCAGCATTGGTAACTCAAGGATGAGCTGAGAGCAACTCAGGTGAAAAGGCTGCCAGAGGTAATAGTGGTGCCTTCTTTTCAGTGAGCAGTAGCTGAACGTGTAGAAAGTCACTCCCAGTGGCTGCAGGAGCATGGTTTCACTTTTCAGGGGATGTACAAACAGGAGGAAATACTTCCTGAGCCAGAAGAGAGGGAGAGTTTACAAGACAGTCTTTTAATTGGATTATCTTTCTGCTTCTCAGATTTTTACCTTTTGGAAAAATGCCTTGTTTTGCCCCTGGGCACTTTAGTACAGCAAGACCATGGAAGTTCATTACTCAAGATGTATTTCGTTTTACAGAGTTCCTCTGCCAGACAAGACCAAGGTAATAATTCTGAAATGCCATTTCTACCCATGGTGCGAAATGAGCAACCCCAGAAGTGTCTCAGCTACCTCCATAGGGGGGAACATCAGGTGAGGGAGTTTCTTAGACAGCTGGCTTAGAAGAAAAACCACTACACAAAATGATTCTTCTCTTCTCTTCTCTTCTCTTCTCTTCTCTTCTCTTCTCTTCTCTTCTC
>NW_024884142.1:37161345-37284054 GCF_019232065.1 Centrocercus urophasianus
CCCCTCCTCTCCCCTCCCCTACGCTTGTTTACACAGACAACATTTTTTTCTTGTTTCAGTTGTTTTCTGCAAACTTACAATACAATTAGTCCAATATAGTGGCATGAGAATTTGGCCAGCCCCCAATATTTTTTCACCATTAATTAAAATCTTCCCTAATCTGTCTTGTTTTCCTCTATGACAATTTGTCTTTGCTTCAAGTAAATCACATGTGAACCATACAAGATGAAGCAATTTCTTTATGACTTGATTCTTGATGAGGATGCTGTGTGCTTTGTATAACGCATTAATTCTAAAAAAGTAATCAGATAATTATGAAAAGGAAGGGGAGAATTCTACGCAAAACTCCAATCATAAAAGATGTTTAATAGTTTGATATGGTTGAGCTAATTTCACAAACTTGTTGCTAGAAATGCCATGCCTCAGATGTTGCATGTACCAGACACAGAGGAACACGCATCAGAGGAACTATTTGCTCTCCATGGATTCATGTTGCAGTACACGTGCAAGTATAGATTTTGAACCGAGCTTCTTAGGGAACACAGTTTTATGCTGAAGGGTACACCATCGTAGTGTGTCATAAAGCTCAGGTCTATTGAAAAGTCTTTTTTATAGCACCAGATCTTGAAACCTCTGTCTTCATAGCAGACTAACAAGCAGCTGCGATGCTGTCAGCGACTGAGTGTGTGAGAGGAGGGATGGGCAGGGCCCAGGAGGCTGCACAGGCCTTAAGCAACCACCCTCAGGAAGGCAATGGTTTCACTGCAGCATGCTGGTTTCTACTATTGTCTTCTGCTGCTGTTATTCCTGTGCAGCATTGGATCTCAAGGAGCAGGCCCCACTACCAAGGAGGTGCAGTAAGTATGCTGCATCAGTAGAACTGCAGGGTGCAGGAAGGTGCTGGGCTCATTTCTGGACCAGCAATGTCTGCAGCAACCAACAACATTCATGGGAAGCTCCTTAGGTGAAGGCTTCATTTGACATCATATGGATGCATTTTCCAGCAGGCCATCTCTATGAGTGAGGTAGAAGGGATGCCTCCGTTGCTGAGACCAGGCACGCCTCAACCAGCAAGGCCTGCTTTTCTGCCACCTGCCATCATTAACAACCCACTGTCTGCTTCACCTTCAAGGCTAAAATGAGTGAACTACATATAAAAATCCCAGCCATTCTAGATCCTTTTTCCCACTTGCTGTACCTCATTGCAAAATGTCTTCCTCAAAACTTAGAGCTGCTTGGGCCTTTTGCCACATGGGTCTCCTGTTGTGTTCAGGAAAGCTGGAGAAGAAATAACCCTGATTTTAATCACCTTATTTCACAAATAATCAGACCATTGATTTTTATAATAGTGCCGTTGCAGTATTTAATTGACAATGGCCCATCTGTAAATGTCTGAATTTCTCTTTTTGTGTCCCTGACATCTGCTCGAGTAGAATCAGAAACCTTTTCCTGGATTTGCTCTTGCTTCTTGCTTTTCTGGAATGGGAACTACACTGTGACTCTGGGACTCCGGAACAGCCTGATCTTGAGAGGAAGGAAACAAGCAGAAGCTGATTTGCTGTCCAGACACAGGTCCGTGTCTGGACTCCTCTGACTGAAGCAGAGGCTGCTCCTCTCCCACCTCTTCAGAGCCTGTCACCCTGTTGTAGTGGAGCCACACAACCAAAACACCAGCTCTGAGCTTGCTGGCTTGCACGCCTGCCCAGCTGCTCCACGAGACAGATTGGCCCAATGCAATAGAAAGCAAGAAAAGACCGTGCTAGCAAGATGAGATGGATTAAGAAGCAAAAACTGGTCCTTTAGAAAGCCTGGCATTTTTTGTTTCTTTGAAGGGCTGAGTATGACTTCAGCATGAATTACTTTAATTGATGGTTTTACAGACTTATGCATAGGCATGAAGAAAGCCTCAGCCATCGGAATAGTCTCTTATTTCTAAAGTCCTCTGACTTTAGACGCCCAGTGGGAAAGAACATATGAAATTGATATCTTCCAGGAACCACCATTCACTACCATTGTATCTGCATGAATGAATGACAAAAAACATATTACAAAAACAAATGAAAGGCTGGCAAATCATTTCCTATGTCATACAGAAACCTGTATACCCATCAGGATCACCTGGAGGAGGGGCTGGGGCAGGCAGACTGCAGCATTTCCAACGCTCAAGGGCTTCTTGCTCTGGCTGGAGCTGAGATTGGTGCTGTGCCTAGACTCAAGGTTTTCTGGCTCTGGCTGGAGCTGAGATTGGTGCTGTGCCTAGACTCCCCCCGCATAAAATGATCTGGGCAGCTTCTAGCATTGTCAATGAAATTATTTCAAACAAATTATATGTAACCAGAGACAACATGCTTTTCAGTCACAATTTCCTTAACCAAGTTATGTAGAAGTTCTACAAAGTACATAGCACACCAAAGTCTTAAGACTATAGCAACACGCTTATGAGAGCTCTTCTCATTCTGTTCTGAGCAGGGTGGTTTAAAACTCTCAGTGCTGTTAGGGCACTTAGATAAGGGATTCATTTTTAGTGCATGTTTTCTGTATCATCTATTACTTTCATATATCTAATTCCAAGGAAATTCATTTGGTATGAGGTATTTCTTTCTCAGAATTTTCTAGACTTCATATGCCTTCTTTTCTATCTCCCTGCTGCTATTTTCAGGGACCACAGCAATATTATTGTGGTTTGCTCTTTTTTGCCGTGCATTCTGCACAATCTGTTTTCACTGGATGAAGCCATGAGATGACCCCTTCTGAGCCCACTACAATCTCACCTCTCCACATCTCTCCCAGCATACAGAGAGACAGGAAGTCCCCCAGCACGTCCCTTAGGCTGGGTCAGGGAGCTAACAAATGTCAGTTGAACTAGGACCCTCCAAACCCCTCCTAAGATTTGGTCTGGGCCAATAACCCTTAGATGCTCTCAGTACTGGCTTTGCCATATGCATTATCAGGAGTCACATCTCCTCATATGCACCAGTGCCTCTCCACGGAAATAGATGGCATTGCCTCCAGAGAAAAACACATCATTCGTAAAGCCAGACAATGTACAAAAATTGCAGGGAAGTAGCAATGCTGACAGCATAGCTGCTCGAATGCTGAGTTCAGAGCCCACTGCCCTGCTGATGGCTGTTAGGAAGAGCTGAAAATCCCCAGAGAACGGGAGGAAAGCGCTCTTCCAATCTGTACTAGGACAGTTCTACGTGCCCACGGAGAGCAGGAGAAAGCCCACGCTGCCAGGAGTTGTGCTGAAAAACATAGGCAAGCGCTCAGGTCAAGTGCAAGCTCTCAGGGGCAGGACTTCTCACTCCCCTTTCTCTTCCCTTTTGGTCTACAACACAGTGCATAGTGAGCCAACACCAAGTGATTTTCTACAACGCATAGTCTCATTTCCAGACACCTTCTCTAAAAGCTAAGAGAAGAACTAACAGATTCGGTGGGGAAAATACCATGACAAGCATTTAAAGCAGTTTTTAAAATAACAGAAATTTACATATTTAAATTGTTTGTAAATCTATAAATTATACACTATGTTATATTGTACATCTATTGTATGACAGCTGATGCTTTTGGAAGATGCTTGGAGAGAACTGTTTGTTCTAGGAATAGCACAATGGGCCATTCCAGTTGATGCTAACACTCTACTGGCTGTATCTGGTAAGAATTGCACAATTTAATGACTTTGTTACAAAAATTACCATAAAAATACATTACTGAAAAAAGAACAACATGTAAAGAATAACAAATCCCTACTGAACAATAGAGCATACCTGTCATTTATAAATCTATATTTAAATGCAAATAATGTTGTTTTGTTGTATTCATGACTGCTTGCATTGTCATTTAAATGCAAATTACTGTGTTTGTTATCATCCAAGAGAAGATTTTATATTAACTTTCATACAATATAGTCAGTTTACCAGATAGACAAGTGTGACAATAGAATGGATATCGATACGCAGGATTTTGTCAGAAATCAGTATAAAATAAAACAAATGCATTTAATATTATTTATTTCATCTGTTTCTGTTTCAGGCATGAACGGTGACAATACAGATTCTCAGAAGCTGAATAAAATTATTTCAGAAATACAGGCTTTACAGGAGGTTGTGGCTAGATTTAGACAACTCCGTTTAGATGCTACTGAATTTGCCTGTCTCAAATGCATCGTCACTTTCAAAGCTGGTAAGCAGAAGTCACCTCACACCTGTCTGGCCCGATAACTTCGAAGTCGCCACGTAAAAGTGAAAATGACGTTTTAAACCACACATAGCACTGCACCACCCCATTGCTTCCTGGCGTGGAATTCCAATAGTCAGTGCTGTGCTTTGAAAGGCTGGCAGCGGAGCACTGGGGAACTAGTGAGACTGCTTAATGTACACGGGTAGTGCCAGCTGGTCTGTCTTGACCCCACTGAGCTGTAACCATCTGCTTTCCAGTGCCGACACACAGCGGGTCCGAGCTGAGGAGCTTCCGGAATGCCGCTGCCATCGCCGCCCTCCAGGACGAGGCCCAGCTCACCCTGAACAGCTACATCCATACCAGGTCAGCTCCGTCCAATCCCTCCCGCAGCGGCAGGGGTGACATCCCGCTCCTGCTGTGGCAGAGAGGACACAACCAGCCAGGTTTTTACAGCAGCCGGCCTCCCGGAATTAGGCATTTCCCAAGGAAATGAGAAAGGTGTTTATTCAGACAAATGGAAAATGGGAGAAGGAGAGATTTTCCTCTGACAAGTGATAGTGCCGTGGGGCGTTTTGCATTCTCAAAGGCTAGATTTCCTCCACCTTCTATTCTGCTAAGTAATGCTAACAGTGACGCTTAACATCATGCCTTATGGCAGAGTAAGTGCTTTTCACCCAGGATCTCCAGTACACTTCCCCATGTCATTTCCCCCATTTTGCAGAGAGAAATTAAGAAACAAAGAAGCTAAGCGACTCTTCCCAGATAAAATGAAAAAAATAAATTTGTGAAACTCATCTTGGTGTCAGAGCAGAGTGATGAGAATCAGTTTCAGAAGAAAAAAATCACCTGTCTCACCTAGTGTAGGTTTCCTAGGGCACAGCAATCTTAAAACCTGCTGTACAAGCTGTAGCTGGCACCCCACAAATTGTACAGGGCTAAACCCAGGAATGGGTTACATATGTTATACAAAATGCAAATCCCCACTCTAACACGTGGCTGAAGGGACGAGCAGAATGAGCAGCCTCCTGCCATGGAACTGTACATAGAGGAGGGGCAGGGAGAACCAAAAGAGTATACCCTCTGCATCAACTTTCCCTGCTGGATCAGGATGCCCAGGGAGAGCTGCAGCAGGTCCTGTGAAGTGCACATCATAGCCCATGCAGTAGACACCCATGAGATCAGCACAGTGGGAGACGAAGTGGTGGAAGAGGCTCTTTTATGCTGCTTTTGTTTCTGAAACTTTTATCTGCTCTAACAGCAGTTCTGCCTAGCAGAAGTCAACTCCATGTTAGAGAATAGTTGGCAGCAGTCTTTGAAACACTTTCATTTAGCCCAAAGGCAATGTCCTGCCCTGCAGATGGGAGCAAAAACACAAATTCTGTCCAGTTCTGGCTAGTTCAGAGCAAAAAGAATCACCACTGCACAGCAACCTGTTCCTGTTCTCACAGGAGGCCTTTCCCACGGAGAGTGCTCCCTGGAGACTCTGAGTGAGCCAGGGCTTGTTGGAGAGAAAAGCCAGGGAAACATATTGTCACACTGCCATGTTTTCCATTCCAGTCATGGTGACATCTCCATTACATTTTTGCACTATAGGAAATATTAAGCTAAAGAGAATCTTTTATAAAAGATTACTTTTCTCAAAGAAACTGCAGCAAATAATGCAGTGAAAGGCTGCCTGTATTCTGAGTAATGCCTACTCGCTCCTCATCCTCATCAACAACCTCATCTTCCCAGATCAGGAAATCAAGGCTTCTGCAGCTTTTCTAGAAAAGGAGAAATCCTGGCTCTGCTATCAGAACTGTCACACTGACTCCAATGGCTTTCACCTCCTGCTTCACCCTCAGTCTTGAGCGTACCTTCCTGTCAGTGTTAGAGTACTGCTGCCCTTCCATTGCAGCGGGGGCAGCTGCACTCAGCAGGGTGCAAAGGAGGGTGGCCTGGAGAAATGTTTCTTCATGGATCTGCTTATAGGAGAACCACTGCTACACAGAGACTTGAGAATTACACTAGTGTGAAGTCAGCGTAAGCACAAGTAGAATACATATCTTGAGTTATATTCGCTTCAAAAGCTGTGAGAAAGAATGGGAAATATTCTATTATGCAAATACATTACCTGGGGACAAAACACAGGTTCTTTAATCAAAAAAATTCTTTCAAAATGTCAATTGTTATTAAACGTGTAAGGCAATCAGGAGGCAAAATGATTACCATGACAATCCAGCTAAGTTTAAATTGCACTTTAAATGACAGGGTATTTATTATAGGTCAAGCTCGTCCCTGAACTGCATCAAGAACATAGTTGTTGTCGGAGGGACTAGCCAGAGCAGATCCTATATCTATATTGCTACTACTCTGAGGGAATAAACAAGGGAGCTAATCAAAACTCAGGGACCTTGCTCTATATTCTGCTAACCTCCATTAAGAGAGTTTTCCTTGGGGTCAGCCTACTTGTTCAAGTGAGTACAAAGCAGGGGTTTAGCCCAGGTAGCACCCATCTGTACAGTTCACTGAATATTGGTCTCCTCTATAACATAAAAGATTTTCTTTGGAGAAACATCAAAAAACTTCACTAACATTTTTTTTCCTCTCTCCTCTCCAGGTACCCTACACAACCCTGTCGTTTCGGAAAACTTTTATTGCTTCTACCAGCTTTACGTTCTATTAGTCCATCTACAATAGAAGAAGTGTTTTTCAAAAAGACCATTGGGAATGTACCAATCACAAGACTGCTTTCAGATATGTACAAATCCAGTGACATATAAATTTCCTTAAAACAAACGATCAGGACGGACAGTTTGAGAAGAACTTTTATCTATGGAGAATAAGCCTCAACTAACAAAATCTACAGGAAGCATAAGCCTGGGAATGTTTAGCCTTTAAACCCATTGACAAAAAAATACCCCAGTAGATATGATTCTGCTGCTCTGAACAGAGCGATTTAGATCATGGAGAGAATGCTTTGTTCTACAGAAAAAGTGGAAGTGGTTGGAATTTGGCTGCTTTTCCTGTTACTACAGGATGGAGGCAATTCAGATGCCAGTCATAGTTAACAAAGACTGTGCTATTCTCTCATTTAACTGGCAGATCTGAGACGAAATGTGAAAGAAGGTACTTTAGTTTTGTTCAGTATTTGGAACTGGGTGACCAAACTTGGCTTCTGTTGTAACGCGAGATGTGGTGGCCTTCAGAACTGTTCTAAAAGTAGCCTATGTTGGTAAAATGTTTTAATACGATAGGCAACATTGAAGACCAGGTTACCAAAACATTGCTTCTGCAGTAACACATCATAAAGTGGCCTTCAGAACTGATTAAAAAGTAGCTTATGACAGCAGTTCCATTCTTCCTGCAAAATAAAACTGGTGATCTGTGATGCACATGTCACCAGAATTAACATCTCATGACAGAAGAGCTTTATACAACTCCCCAATCCTTCTCTCCTTCTTACACACACGCACCCATCCACACAGCCTCTGGCAAAGAGTACAAGTCAAGGAAGGAAGACAAAAACAGCAAAACCAAATCCAATGGAGATGATTGCTTCAGTGACCTGCTGGCTGTCCTGTCGGCACACTGCTGAAACCAAAGGCAACGGCAGCCAAACTCTTTGTCAGTGAGATGCGCAGAGAAGTAAAAATGACTGTAAAGACACCAACGGAAATACTTTTATTTCAAGGAAATAAAGTTGGTTGACTGAAACGATGCTAACAACTTTCGAAAGTCTCCAATGCCTTTTTAGAAAATTCCAGGTTCTAATTTTGAAGCCTTGTTCACCTACACCCTCTTATACACAAAAATGTTATAAGCTGCTTATTTGATGTATGAAACACGTAGAAAAAAATTAAAGATAGCTGCTGTACTTTTCAAAATTTGATTTGTTATTAGAAACTAGCACTGAGAAAAATCAGCACTTGGACTATCATAGAATGAGTAAAACTTTTCTGTACAAAGTGGATTAACTGATTTGTGAAGTTAAAAAGTTGTACTCATTGTATTTACAAAGAATAAAAATATATTGAATTTACCTTTCACTGTCCTTTTAACACTTCTCCTCTTGTTTCTGGATTAGCATCTTCCACTGTACCCTACTTACCAGGGAACAGAAACAAACTCTACTAAAGTGTATTGCCTTAGGTACTGTGGGGGGTCTCCATCATCAGAGGTTTTAAAGAGCAGGCAAGACAAACATTAAGGGAATAACTCAGCTACAGGTGATGCTACCTTCACGCAAAGGGACTTCGAAGTCTTGCACAGAGCTGTTTTCTGTAGTCCATATATATATATACTCATTGCAAGGTTTCTAACATTTTCTTCTCAAGGATCTGACATACAGCTTTTTCTGGGACATACTTCTAAACAGATTAGATGTCTAACTTGTGTAAGTTTTCCATTTCATGTTATTTCAGTTTTTAGTATTTGTGAGTTGTGCAGCTCACAACGATTGATGAGTACAAAAACACTGCTTCAACTAAAAAGATTCGGGAGTTTTATTACGGTGTCCAATTGTGTTATCAAACCAAAGAAAAGGGTAAGAAACTTCAGTGCACAGGATGAAACTGGCAATAGAAGGAAAATAAAACACACTGTTTATAAGGCAGTGAGTAACCGAAGACTGCGCACATTAAAACGGCAACTGGAAACATACAGTGTATATCGACAGCTCATTCTTTGTTGGTGTCAAGAAACACAGACCAGGACTGAAATCCCAACTCCATGGGATACAGAAGTCAAAGCTTTTCCACCCCATCTCTGTTAAGTCTGACAGGTCTCACATTCCATTCTTTCCAAGACAGCAGGACCATTACAAGACTAGTTTTCCAATGAGTCAGGTAAGACAAACTATGGACTACAGGACTTTGGAACACCCTCTGTATGAACCAGCACGGAGCATTTGAGAATGCATTTTTACCATAGGATGAGGTGAATTTATCTCTTAAAAAAAACCCCAGTGAACACTTAAGAGTTCTTTCTGCACTTACAACAGATTTTACTATTTCTTGCTCTACACTAAAATAAACCGACGATTGCAGACAATTAGTTATTTCCCACCCTTGTGACAATACAGTTTTTGAGTTGAAAAGGCTGAGGGCACTGCTGTTCAGAACCAGTGACAAAATATTCATTTCAACAAGTCTCATGCTGTGCAGCAATAAACATGAACTGCACCTAAGATATGAATGAGGTAGCTGCACACTGCAGTCTGCTATCCAGTCCCAGTCCCTAGATGACTAATCTCAGTGTTTCTCCACAGATTGCACAGCAGCAGAATCACTTACGCTACACCAGAACTAGCTAGCTTCAAAGCACTGACACTCAGGAGAAATCCTAGAAGCCAGTGCAGATGCCCACTGTATCCAAGATCCTGTCAATTTCAGAGGTTGTAACAACTCCAAAATCCTTGCTACACTTCAGAAATACAAGAAGAATCTACTGACATCAAGTATGCAGCTCTTCCCTCTTCAGCTGTGATTTTTTTTGCCTGCACCAGATGATGAAGATCGTAACATCGTCTTTTAGGGATATGACAGATCTACTTCGATTTCAGAAAAAAGCTTCTCACAGAAAAGAACGTTTGAGAAAAGAAAAAGAACACCTGATTATGTATCTAAATAATAAAACTTCATATACATTTAATCTTTCATTCCCCATTTTCAAGAGTAACTCAGCCTAAGTGTAATTCAACAGCAGCAGGGAATTTTATAATAGATCGCTTTGCCTTAACTAGAACTACTTGAAAAGCTAGACTAAAAAGTTTGACACTCAAATAACTGATTTTTGCCCCCTTCATACATACCAAAGACTATGCTGATTCTATCCCACGGCCCTACCCATGGAATCAAGCATCAAAACTTACAGAACCCACTTGCAACCCAGACCTGTACCACTAGCAACTAGTATGTTTCCCTCCATTCCAGAATCCAAAAATAAAGACTGCACTTAGTTGCAAGCAACCAGATAATTTTTGTTGATATAGTCAGAAATGAATTCTTGTTTTATTGCAGCCACAAAATAGAATGCTAAAAGACAAGTGTTCACTGATACTACACATAACCCAGTCAGCCCGCCGATATTTTGTCAGCTCAAGCTTTCACATCCAGAATTCGATACAAATGACAGAGTAGAAGTTTAAAATGAGATTAACAGTCTTATTTAAAGAAAATTAGTAACTTTGCATGTTTGTAGCATGTTCTCTACATAGTGGCAGAACAGAGTACATTTTTATATAGGAAGGAAAAAGCAGCAAAACCAACTCTAAGCCAACATGCACTCAAATTGTTTAGAACATGCACCGTTAAGAACACAAAACATTGGATCAGATTGCTAGTGTTCTTGAACAGGTTTTCAAGAGCATCTGGATAGGTAACTTCCACATCACATTTCAGAATACTAAGAAGGCTTTTCTAGCCATAAAAGCATTTAGGGAGAAAGATTATTTCAGTGCTGTTACTTGCAAACTCAAGTTTAGGCATTCATAATCTGCATTTCACCATTGGTCATAAAAGCACAATGTTACAGCCTTTCCTTCTCTTAACATTCAGGGAAGTGAGCACACTGCACAGCATGCTTACATGACTCTATATCCCTCATGGCAGTTGCAGATCAGAACCACCTTAATCTTCAGCTATAAGACCTAAAAGCCCTATGATAGTTTATGTCAACATTTCTTTCTCTGCAGAATGGTATAATTTTCATGTAATAGCTGAATCTAGATTGAGGCTTCTCATACGAAATGAAGATGTAGCCTTCTTCGAAGTTTAATGAAGCCATGTATCTGTTGACTACCATGAACAGGGCTGAACAATGCTGGAACAACCTTTAATACTTTCCACATCTCATAATGCGACAAAAAGGAAAACACCATTCCCATTTATGAGAGGGAAGATCTGGGGAACTACAGGCCAGTAAGCATCACCTTTGTGCCTGGGACGATCATGGAACAGATCCTCCTGGAAGACACGCTAAGGCACACATAGGATAAACAGGTTATCTGAGACAGCCAGCACAGCTTCAACAAGGGAGGGTCATTCCTGACTAACCTAGTAGCTTTCTATATGTGATGGCATCAGTGGGCAAAGGGAAGGCAACTGATGTCATCTACCTGGACTTCAAAGCCTTTGACGTGGTTCCTCACTAACATCCTCATCTCTAAAATTGAGAGATACAGATTTTAAGGGTGGGCTATTTGATGGATAAGGAATTGGTTGGAAGTCATAGACAGAAGATTACGGTCAACAGCTCTATGGCCAGGTGAAGGCTGGTGACAAGTGATTTCCTCCAGTGGTCTGTCTTGGAACTGGTGCTCTTCAACACCTTTATGAATGACAGTTTTTCACTGAGAGGGTGGTGAGGTGCTGGAACAGGTTGCCCAGACAGGTTGTGGATGCCCCATCTCTGATGACCCTCAAGGTCTCTTCCAACCCAAGCCATTCTATGATAACACTGGATTGGTGAATGCCCATATCCCAGGGCATTACAGGGTTAGCTGTTAGGGGCAAAGCACTACCTTGCAGAAGAATATTACAGCAAGGCTGAAACATCAGTTCACTTAGAATAGCAAAGTCTTTGCTTCTCAGAAATGATGAGATAGCCCACACTCAAGGTCAAGAGTGACAAACACCTGAAGTGCATTTTCACTTTTATTTCAAAACTTTTAGACAAGTTATTTTAGTATATAAATTTGATTTTTCCTCTTACAGAATATAAAGATAATTCCCTCATTATTTCAGTATAAAGTGTTTTACAAGCTTGAAGACAATTGCATAAGTGTATCTCACATAGGGTTATCAGAAAGAAAGCAGTCTCTTAAAGAAGTTCAGACAAATGACTACCTCAGAAAGCATAGCAGTTTAGTCAAATACAAGTGAACATGTGACACTACAACTGTGCAAGTTCAAGTAAGGCCAAGTCAGTAAACATTGTTAAGTCATTGCAAGTGAGTGGAAAGGTTTGTGAGACATTGCAAGGGGTGGATGGTCTCATAATATAGTACTCTTGAATCAGAGGGATTAAGATAAAAGACAAGTGAGTTTTTTAATGCTATAAAGTATATGCAAAGACCAAGCAGTGTACTGATGTTAGTGGAGACTTTGTGCCTGTTTATCCTCAGCATGCTAAGACAAACTACAACCTCTTAAAAATCAAGCATAAGAACCACTAATGTTTGGAAAGGATTTCAGAATTCAAGTATGTCTTATTTTGGATGGTGTGTAGTTTTTGTCTATTACTTCATCTTGTAAGAACATATGAAGACAGCGTTCATTCTGTGCCAGTGGGTGGCCTGCAACCCTGGGGAAGGAAAAAAAAAAGAAACGTTAGTACTCACAGACTGAGCCTACTTGCAGCTTGCCAGTAGCAAGGGTTTTTACACCAACAACCTATGGGCTTGCTCTTCAGCACAGATCCACTTCCAGCTACTGTTGGTGTCTACAAAGATGTCTGGCAAGACTTGCCATTCTCCCCTGCATTAAATTAGCCCATAGGAACTCTGAGTTATCTCAGATCAGTAGGAAGCATATTATGTCATGCATTACCTGCAGCTGAGAGGGTGCTTTGATTGTACCCATTCTATGAAAAAGTCAAGCCAAGTTAAGCTGATTTTATTGGTCCTGATGCCTTTGACACAGAATAAGTCTCTAAAAACAGCTTAACACATCAGTTCTTAGTCTGATTTCATTTAGTTAGACCAGACAGAGTAATAGTTAGTCCACCAGGGGGTGTGAAGGTCTTCTGCAGGCCCTGACACAATTTAAAGCAGAACATTACCACAGTCGTATTTTCAGTATGCACAAGCAGCACTGATGCTTAACCAAAGGGTACTAGATATGGCCACTCTGTTAACTGAAAATGTCTTTAGATATGAAACACAGCAAAGAAAGTGAGTTTGTCTGTTCTAGAAGAGAATAACATCTCTATCATAGATTTTTGTTTCAGGTATGAACTAAACCAAGCCACTTTTTATTAGCAAAGAAGCTGAAACTGAATTATCTGTTAGAACGCGTCTGCTCTAACTGGAAGATTATTCACAAAACTAAATCACAGCTTCAGAGGCTCAGCATCAGTACCTTAGAGAATTTACATGCACCTTCTCCACTTGTATCTAGTAGTGTTTATTCCTCCACAGGACTGATTGATTTGTCACAACTGGCTACTGAGGGTACCCCTTAACAAGCAAAGCTCTGCTACCCAGCACCGATAGATTGCATTGAGAATAGTCAAAGCCTATCAACATTAACAATTGCAAATAAATAGGCAGCAGTCTGAAGCAAAACACAGAACAGCCTGGAGTAGCTAGTTTGGGTTTCTTACTCATATCTGACTAAATCGTTTGCCTTTAAGTTCAAAGAAAAACTCAGGAAAAGAAAAAGACTACTTTCTTTCACCCTCATCTAAAGGGTACAAATTGGTGGTTGGACTGCTAGACTAGGTCTGATCTCACATCCAGCTCTTGGTTTCACACAAATACCTCATTTTGTACTTCTTTCCCCCCCCCCCCCTCAGTATTCTTCACTAAGGTGACACACTTGCAAAGTTCTCATGCCTCCTTAAGTTAGGTTCCAGCAGAAAAGGCTTCTGCAGCATACCTACACCTGCATCTGGCACTGTGAGTAGTATTGATGGCTTTGCAAGCAAGCTGGCCCACTAGGCTAGCTCAAAAAGGCTCAATGTTGTCTAAAACTTCTCAACAACAGTCATCCAAATATTCCTGAGTATCAAGAACTGGCACTGGTGCACTATGACCTTCCCTGGATGCAGCAATACCAGTTACCATAGGCACTGAATAAGATGAGCTTTGAGAATGCAGTCTGGTAACTACATTATGCGAGATCCACTCTAGGCTAAGTTCACCAGCACAGAATACTTCGTAGAATCTTAAAAGCTGCTACATGATTTAAAACCTTAATTGGCATAGGCAACTCAAGCAAATACAACCATTAGAATAGATTGATGAGCTTGAATAGCCAAGTTCTGCCTGATGAGTCTTTTTCCAGATGTACTCGAGTCTGCCACTACATCAATAACTACACTAACAGCCTGCTTCTATCTTTCAAGGAAAAGAAAATTGACCAAGAAGTTTCATACTGCCACAAGATCAGTGCATCACTGGCTGTAAGACTCAAAGTGTTATCAGCAAATTGATCACTCCATTTCTATCAGCTATACTGAAATGTTCTTCTTTGAGATGTTCTTCAGCTATTTGAGTTAAGCTGTTTCACTGTCAGTTGCTTTAGAATGTCAGCCACCTTCTTTCTGTGCATGTCAATAAACTCAGTGCTAGTATGTACAGTTCCTCCAAACTGGACAGTCCCAAGCCTGCTTGAATGACAGTTCTAACTCCACAGTTATCATATAGCCTTACAAAGCACATTTTATCTTAGCACAAGCACATCTTGTGCCTTCAAGTACCATAAAAGCAAAACTGAATGTGCAAGAAATTCATCCCACTTGTCTTCAAACAGGGAAGTAACAGTTGAAAGCATTTTATTTCCTCAGAAATATTAGAAATACCCCCAAACTGAACTAGCAAGCAACTATGTGAAGACTTGTGCAAGTTCTAGTTTCCAGTAAACTAGTCATTCACTTGTGACTCCCCAAGCCACAGGCCTGAACTGATCAATAAAAACTGACTATAATCAGCTATATACGAGCAGATTAAGATCTTGTTTAACTGAAGGGTATCTCCCATTCCCATTAAACAGCATTATTATTGAACAAGATTAAAATATTAGTGGAACTGACAAGCTCAAACCTTCTATGATGAAGAAACCCAGAACCAGATGGTATGAACAATATAGGCTTTAGAGATCTGAGAAACCAGGAAATGACAGTATTCCATCTATCCAGCTACAGCACCTCTTCTGTGAAGGCAGAGGGAGCTGGCATTGTTCAGTTTGAAGAAAAGAAAGCTCTGAAGAAATGTCATTGTGGCCTTCTAGTATTTAAACATAATTTATTAAAAAACAAAAACAAAAACCAATAAGCTTTTACATATTGTAATAGTACAAAAGGTAATGATTGTAAACTAAAAAGAGAGGTGTTAGGTTAAAATTCTTAACCCAGAGACTGGGAAAGAGCTACAAGAGATTGCCCAGAGAAGCTGCAGATGCCCCATCTCTGAAGGCATACAAAACCAGGTTGATGGAGGCCCTAGGCAGTCCAATCCCATGGGATATATACCTGCCTACAGTAAGGAGGTTGGAACAAGATGGTCTTTAAGGTTTCTTCCAACCCAAATCACCATAGGTGATTTGGACCTACAGCATAAGAGGTTAAAGTAGCTCCTAAAATCACTATATATTGAGTAGTTAATAGTGCCAGGTGGTAGAGCAAGAAATAGGTGTCTTTATTACTGATATATATATATATTTACCCTTAGAAAGCCAGTGACAAAGTTTAAAGTGTCTGTTTCAAACTATACATATACATACCTCAAGCACCTTTTTTTTTTTTTTTTCAGAAAGATTCTTATAACATTACAAAAAATATGCATAGTTATATGAGCTGATAGTACCTCATACCTGCAATTGAAGTAAACTGCTGTAAGCTTCATCATTCACCTAGTGCAGGATACCTTCTCAAAGTGAAAAGCAGAACTATTTTGAATGCTATAATTTTAGTAGTAATTTGCATAAATTAGCCATAGCACTAGCATTCACTTTAGCAGTTCAAGTAAGCATCAAGATATCCAAACCTAACACTGGATGAGCAATGTTAATGTGTCCTATTGTGAGATTATGGAAAGTTTCAATTACTGCACCTAGTGTAGCTACCATAACAGATTAGCAGCTATAATTCCATTTTACACAGCTCAGTTCTGAGTTTATCTCCACATATTTAGACTCAATACTTACTTGTTTATGAATTGCTCAAGAGCTTGCTTCCTTTCCTCTATGAAGGAATCATCAAATATACCATCATCTCCTCGGAAGGGGAGCTGACGAAGAAGAGCTTTTCCTGGTAAAGGCGGTACCACGACCTGAAACATTTAGAAATGTGTCCTAAGTGCAGCCTGTAAGCAAATTTATACAACTCCTGTGCCACATCTTCCTTTTAGAGGACCCAACTCATAATTCAGATCTCTAGTGAAGGAAAACAGGACTAGAGAAGAACAGTAATTGCCCATACTGATAAACTGAATTTAAGTTGATCAACTCTAATTCAGTGCCATTAAACAGCTAATAGCTGTGTTAGTCTTTCAGCAAACCTCAAACATACTTTTAGCTCTGGAAGCTTTGAACAGCAACATCAGCTTTATGATGTAGCTATATGCTTCATAAGATACAGATAACATTTCATTATCAGTTCTCCCTGTATGTACATGAAGACTTAGTTCATATTTAAGTTTACCCACCTTGCTTTCTCTTTCTAGCTCATTCCTTAGCCATTCAAAGTCACTGTATCTTCTTCTGACTGTAGATTCTTTCAATTTGAAGATAGGAAGATTTGTCTAGAAATGAAATACATCCTGATTAGATGAGAATGAAGCTTTCATAAAGAGAATCAACAAAAATGATCTTAAAGGTTAGCACTGCGTTAGCAACAACACAACGGTATTGAGAAACACTCCATACAGAAATGCTGATAAATCCCTTTGTACGTTACATAACTAAGCTGTCTCAAACTGCTCAACTGCAGGCCCTTCATTCGTACAGCATCCTGTTAACTGGCATTTTGTCATATTGCCTAGGAGTAGATTTGCACATCGCTTGCAATGTTTCCAATGTTGCACAGGTATCTGCTAGCCTTACTTTCTCAAAAGTTAAATTCCCAATGTCAATATATGCACACTGGAGAGAGGTAGTCAGAATAAAAAAGCCTTCTTTATCCACTCAGGCTCTTCTTAATGTGCTCAAGGGAATGTTTCAGGTGCCAGCATACTGAATTAGCCAAGTTTCCTATGCTTTTCTGACACCTGAGGCAACAAGGTCTCCAACATCTTTAAGAACAAAGCAGGCAAGTCCTACAGTCTTCATCGAATTCACTCAGGACAGATGAAGCTGAAGATCTGTCAGCAGATCTGTCTAATCTGGATAGCTCTAAGGAAGCCTACAAAGAGGAGATGCAACACAACGTTCAGTGTAGCAAAACCACATGATCTCAAATTTAAACCGAGCAGCGTTTCATGATTCATGTCTAGAATTCCTAGACAAGTCAGCTCTCAACTCTAATGTCCTTGAGAAACATCAAATGCAAGTCAGGCTATAACGCTGCACACCACATTGTATTAATTTGTATATATTAATCCTGGGGTGCACATTTATCCCACTGTTATCTAAACTACATCTAAAGAGCAGACATGAAGAACACTCTTCTAATGATGTTCCCAGAAAGAAAAGCTCCAATATCTTAACGACATTTACACTTCAAATAATGATGGCAAACTGTTGACGGGGTTACAGAAAAGTTCACATAGGAGTTATGATCAGCTATAAGCAAGACCAAAGCTCCCTAAATTCCATGCATAACCAGCAATAAAGACTGCTGGCAGACCACATATTCACCAGCTTTGTCTCATACATCTAGAAAGGAAGCTTTCGAGGAGTACTCAGATACTAAGATTTAACTGTGATTATACAAAGTTCTCTTCTACTGGAAGAAGCACAGAAATTACTCTCAGCTAGTACCTTAAAGTGGGATGGCTTAAACATCCCACTCAGCTTCTGGTCCCAGTTTGAGTGGATATCCCTGAACAATGTCATTTGTGGGCTGTTACACTTAGCTATCAAGTGACATTTCTGGCTATTCATGATAGGTTTAACTGCCAAGCTATATTTCTGGCACCAGGCAGGCCTATGACTGCAGGCCATTGTGCTATTGCCTGTCAATAACAAGCTTTTGGCTGGGGCAGTTCAAAAGTAATTGAGAAGTTAGTTAGGTACTTTCACATGATGCTATTTAATCCACAATTCACAGATGAAGTACAAAACAGTATTTTATAATGAAATCTCATATTGCTGAATGTTTAAAAGCATTTAGGATCTCATTCCCAGGCAATTATTGTTCATTGTACTGCTGGCTAATAATAGACCCGAATGCAATTTTATTATGTCAGAACTCAGGCTTTATAAACACACATCAAATAAGAATACTCTACTCAAGAGTGAATGAATCTAGGTCCCCAAAGGTGCATGAAGGAGATTCCCAGAAGTGAAGCAGTGGATTATTTTTCTCCAATTTCAGCTACTGGCTTTTTAACTAAGTTCAGCCTTGCACATTATAACATCAACTCTTTGTTAGTGTCTTGGACAGAAAGTCCTTCATAATATTTAACATCTAGGCTCTCATCTGCAGAAAATATTCCATTCTCTTATCAAATTACTTACAAGAAGGATTACAGCAGAATAATAGCAGATAAACATAAGTTCCCAGGTCTTCAGGAACTCTTTTCATGCTTATAGGCATAAAGTCTAAAAAAGTTAATCTGTGAACAACATATCAGGCTGTAAGGTATAATGCGGGGATAGAAGGGCCAATTAAGCTCATTTTACCTCCTGCATTCCCTTGTCAACTTTTAACACACTAGTCAAGCAAGCAGGTTGGAGAAAGGAACAGTCATAAGGCTCGCCTTCCCTCCAAGGTGAATAAGCTTCCCCAGTTTTGATCATCACTGAAAACGTTCAAACATGTATACTAAAAGGTTAGCATTATACTGATACAACTTCAAACTATATGCTAAAAGAAAACTACATCCACTGCTCTTCAATCCAGATATGAACTCAGAGCTTCTAAGATCAACTTTTAAATATCATGTTCCTTTAAGTCCAAACTGCAGCAGTTCTCCTTCCTTCAGAAATTCTACTGTTCTTTAGTTATGCAGCTGTTAAAAAGATTCACGTAAAAAAGCAATTTGAGAATTCTCTTCTACACTGCTTAGCCTACTCATATCTTATGCACCTATTTTTAAGTCAGGTTATATTCACACCTGAAGTACATTCCCTCTCTAATGCAGGATTGCTACCCTGTTTGAGCAGACCACTTCAATCTTCAGTAACAAGGGGTTTTCATATGCCTCCACCCGCCATGGAGAGTTGGTTTTCATTAAACAAGCCAGTCAGTTGCTGAAGCATGGGCAACCACTGAGCCAGAATTTTGCAGACAACTCTAAAAAATGTCAAGAGGAACTTGAGTTCCTAATAAAACGTCAGCACCAGAGCCATGCAGTGTATTAAAAGTTATGCTCAGCTTTATAGTTCTTTGTTTAGCCACCAATGAGCCAGTGGCTATTCAGAACATTGCATTAGCTCTGTTTGCCTGCTAGAATGGGGATGAGAATAATACACAAAACTTCAAGTCAGGCCAATTTCATTTTCATAAACTTCTCCCTCAATTTTCTGGCCTGTTGATCTGCACAGTCTGTCATGAAACTCATGACTCGGTTTGGCACAGCCTTTGGATCACAGCTCATCCAGCACAGTTATTGTAACAACTGTTTCTTCTACAGCATAATTGTCTCCTTTTTTAATCAAAACCATTTTTAACAAATTTCCAGTCTCTTTAGTAGTTTCAATGCAAGTTATTAATCTGAAAGGATTGGGTGCTATCAAATACACTAGACAAGCAAGTCAATTACCAGAACTGCAGATAAATCATAACTCCAGGACCAATAAACCAGAACTGCAGAGGTTCTAAATGGCCCCAAATACCAAGTATAGAAAGATACTAAGAAAAGAGATGCTGTCTAGTATCATTTCTTCATCAGAATATTCGCACACACCCATTAGGCTTTCTCTGAATACTCTAAAATTATCAATTTTATTTTGCTGTGTGAACTAACAGCCAAGTCAGTGCACTAGAATAAGCACTGTCAGAACTGTTGCCAAGTCCAACTACTTCATTAAAAATCTAAATAACAATCAAATCCTAAGTCACTCCTGCATTCCTCCACTCAGATGCCAAGCAAGTTTCCACAATCAAGTCATCCGACTGGTGTTTAACAAACTGACAGCAGGAAGCAGCAGCTGCCTACTAATGCATTTTAGGGCAAAACCCGCATTTGCAGAGAAACTATTTCAGCTATGTTTATAACATTCAAACTACAGAGTCTAACCCCAAGCTCAGGAGAGTCACTTCAGAAGCAAATGACAATTCTAAGACTGCAGCTTGGATGACCACAGACTAGTCTTCTAGCTGCTACTATGGTTAATTCCTATAATACGTCCAGTTAGAAGGTTTTAAAATGGTGTACAGATACAGCTGAAGAGATTTGCAGACGCAGAGTGCAAGTAAATGAGTACAAGCCAACACTATGCTTTAAATTCATACACAACAGTACTCCAGTGCAGCCATTGTGGTATAGAAACAAATTTAAACGCAGGAAGACAACTGAGGTGCTCTAATACTATCAAGTACTCTACTGAAATCATTTAAGTGTTCTATTATCCGGATTGAATCAACCCACCCAGCCAGTAAACAACTTAGCAAATAGCCAGACTTGTCCCTATGAATCTGTTACCAGATATAAATTCAACTAAAAAGGAGCATTTGGGCTCTTCAAAGAGCACACTGACACTCCACAAGACTGACTCAGCACATCAGCACAGCCTAGCCTCCCCATGACTGCTGAACTCCACAATCATAGCTAACTAGGGCAGTTTAAGGCAGATTTGATTCATTTTCTCATATGCCAATATTGCACTAATCAGCAGCACGGCATTGCTCATGTCTCCTACTCTTAACAAACTGAGAATAAAGCAACACTGTTGCCATAGCACCTACTTTGATGTTGTCTTTTCAAGTAGGTTGTGGTAGCCTTGATACTACTCCATTTCCATTAAAATAGAATGAAACAAAGCACTCAGCTCACTTGTGATAGACGTTTGCAGCCTTGACTCTCAGAAGCTAAATTCGAGCTTCTCACCATCTCACCATACTAACCACAATCTTTGTCAGGAACCTACACTGCCAGCTATGTTTACAGGCAGCCAATAGCAGCTCCTGGGGATTACAGTAAGCAGTCCCAGGGTGGGGAAAAAGTATTACAAGTTTCTTAATGCAAGAGCCCCACCATTCTTTATAACTAAAAACAGCTCCAGCAGCCCACTGCTATTGCAGACACCCTGTCAGTGGTTTGCTTCCTTCCAGACTAGACATAAGCAGCAACTTGCCCATCTCCTACAATTATAAAACAAAACAAAACAAAGAACAAGTACAAAAGCAAGCAGGCTCTAGACTTCAGGTCACTACAAGTTTAAACTTTTTGCTATGTACTTCACCAAATGTAAGCCTCTTTCCCTGCAGCAGAAGTGAATATCAAGACTTATTTTCATACATGCTTTCTAACAATCAGTCATCTGATCAAAGCCAAATTCTACAGCTTTCCCTTATGTGCACTTGGCATCCAGGCCTGCTGTAGGTATCTTACACACCAAAAAGTCTGTAAAACACTGAAACAAATCTGACCATATCTGTGAGCCTGGATTTAAAACAATGCTGACTTAGCTAAACCAAGCTCTGCAGATCTTCCCATTCTACAGTACTGAGACACAAAGCTACAATATTTTTCATCTTGAGGACTAAAGCAGTAGGATCCTAATAGTGAAATAACCATGAACATTATCAGTCTCAACTACAGACAAAAGTTAACTTCTAGTAGCTGTCCTGAGCCCAGAGCTGCTCTATGATAATTAGCATGCATGCCTTCAAAGTTTTGGGTTTTTTTTTTTGTTTGTTTGTTTTTTTGCCAAAGAGGTTCTGTCATTACCTGGCAAAGTTTACCAATATCCTGAACAACTACACTAGGTGTGCCACAGTCAACAGGCTCAAAGCAGAATAAACCATAAGATTAGACCACAAAAACAGATTGTTTCATGATGCTTCGGATTGTATCCCCAGCAGCCTAGGCTAAAAATGGGCTCATTTTAGAAGAGAACACATTCAGACAAAGAATTAGTAAATTCACCAGGCAGGTCAATTGATCATAGGAGATCAAGTTGGTCAAGCAAGCTGGGCTTGATCCCCAAGTTGTCCCACACATGCCTTGTGATCGCACTCAAGATGATCTGCTCCATAACCTTTCCTAGCACCAAGGTCAGGCTGATAGGCCTGTAGTTTCCCAGATCCTCCTTATGACCCTTCTTGTAGGTGGGAGCCACACTGGCAAGCCTCCAATCCTCTGGAATCTCTCCGGCTGATCAGGAACACTGAGAGATGATGGAAAGCAGCCTGAATCATGGGGGGTTTATTCTACTCCCCATCCCAGACTTTCAGGTCAGGGGTAGAGTACCCTGGATAACCAGTCTGATTTCTGAAGACAGATATAAAGAAGGAGTTGAGAATCTCAGCATTTTTCTTATCCTCAGTGATCATGTTCACCACAACCTGTAAAGACAGAGATTCTCCTTAACCCTCTCCTTATTGTTAATATATTTAAAAAAAAATTTTATACTCTTTTACCCCAATACCCAAGTTGAGTTCAAGCTGGGCTTTTGCCTTCTAGTTTTCTCTCTGTATGCCCTAACAACTTCTTTGTATTGGCCCTGAGCTGCCTGTCCATTCTTCCACAGGAGGTAGATTCTCCTCCTCCTGGAGCACCAGGAAAAGCTCCCTGTTAATCCACCCCAGCCTTCTTCCCCACCGGCCCATCTTGTGGCACTGGGGGATAGCCTGCTTCTTCACCTTTGAGACTTGCTTCTTGAGGAACAACCAGCCTTCCAGGCCCTTTTACCCTTCAGGACTGAATCTGAAGGGACCCTCTCTACCAGCATCTTGAACAGTTCAAAGTCCACAGCAGCAGTTTTGCTGCCCCTTTCCTCACTTCACCAAGAAGATGAGGGCTTCTCCATCATGACAGGACAAGGGGAAACGGCCAGGAACTGCAGCATAGGAAGTTCCGCACAAATGTGTGAAGGAAGTTCTTTACAGTGAGGTGACGGAGCACTGGAACAGGCTGCCCAGGGAGGTGGTGGAGTCTCCTTCTCTGGAGATGTTCAAGACCTGCCTGGATGCCTACCTGTGCGACCTGCTGTAGGGAACCTGCTTTGGCAGGGGGTTGGACTCGATGATCTCTGGAGGTCCCTTCCAACCCCTACAATTCTGTGATTCTGTGATCCTCATCTCAAGTTTCAACAGCAATCTAGCATGGTTTTGTACTTACTGGAATAGTCTTCAGTAGAATAATTGGTATTGCAATACCAAGGGGAAAAAAATACAACATATTTTCTTTACAGTTCAAAGCCACAATTTAAACTGTGCTATTTATTTCATCGGATGAAAAACAGAAGACCACTTAACTGTTCTGAAGTTGACTTTTTTTTTTTTTTTTTTAAACAAGCCAGCTAAAAATAAAGATGCATAAAAAAAACCTCTGGCATCACATGCCTACCTGGATCACAGCCATCTGTCCTACAAAGATTAGACACTGTTCTGTTTGATTTGGTCTGTTCAGCACTGTATTAGAGTGCACTCAATATATGACAATCAAGGCATGCATTGTATGAGCAGAAAGAAAAAGTGCTTAAGTCACTAGTTAAACTAATATACTAATAAGGGCTATTCAAAGACTTGGTTATTTTATTTACACAGTAACAGACATCAACATCAAGCTAGTCCAGTACCTTTGGATTAGATTCCTGAGTTTAGTTTAAATTAAAAACTCCACAGAAAAATCAGCTGCTCAGAGCAAATGCATGGAATAGATCTGTAAATCTACTTTTCTTGCTTCAGAAGTTTGTTGAAAACATGCCTGTTCTTGGTCTTCTTAGTTAGTATCCTGGAAATTTCTTAGATTTTCAGCTAATGCTCTGAATTGTTGCTCTAGAGAACTGTTAATGTTTGTAAATGTGTATACAGTGCCTGGGCTATAGAACAAAGTTACCTGAATCACCGCATTTTTATTCTTTGAAGTCTAAAAACATTCACAATTAGTATCAGTATCTAGAATTAGAAGAGTAATTAGCTAGCATTAAGGTCTTGCAATGTGATACAAAATTTGCAGTAGCATAGAGAATTCATGCTGACTATGCATCCCTAAACATATCCGCACTGAGTCAGTGTTTAGTCATTACCCCACCACAAGCTTCACAGGCCATAAAGCTGAATGACACTAAAATGAATTATGAGTACCAGTGGACTCTCTTTCCTTGGCAGGAGAGGTCTACAACTTTAACCCCTGCTGACCTCAAGGACTGGAAATTTGCTATGGCTCAAGGACAAAACAGATCAAAACCACATTTGCTAGCTCAAGAGTCCCACAGGTAAAACACGGGCCTTCTGCTCATTAATCATTCTGAATTGATTTGATAATATAACTACTCAACTCAGACTAATACCAATAATCTGGAGTACAAATACAGTATCCAAACATAAAAAAAAACAACACACATTGGTTTAAGATGACAAAAAATTTCAAAAGAAACTGAAGTTTAGCAGTACAGTGATTTACTTCCCCAATCCTTCGAGACCAATACTATTCTTAACACCGCAGGCACTTCACAGCCTGTGTTCATTTCCTTCCCCACATTTGGTCTATGCAGTCAAGCATGTGTGATGTTCTGACAGTAAAGCTACAGAAACTACAACAAAAAAAAGAACACAATAACGCTTCTTGATAGAGCATATTCTTAGCTACAAAACATTATCTGTCAACAATCACCATTAGCTATGTATTTTCACCAGCTATGAACAAAGCCTGCATGCCACCCTCAGAAATCTGCACTAGTAGAAGTGATCCACTGTTTCACAGCTGGATATAATGGCATCATTGCTAAGATTCCCCTACTGTATGATCAGTGAATACACAGATGTTATAATTAAGAAATATACAAAGAAAGTTAGGCTAAACAGATTATCATGCTAAAGAAGAATGGATGGAAAGCTTACCGTTGCCCTGGGCTCACTGAGAAGACTCTCAGAGGGGGGATCTCCAAAAGAGATCCTTCCCCACTGGAATGAGGTCTAGGAGAGGTGCAGCCAGGCTTTCCTATTCTTTCCAGTAGCACAGGTGAATTGCCTTCACCTATGCTCCCAGGGCTGACTCATTGCTCACCTCAGGTGGTCAATCAGAGGTTCAGGCAGTGATTCAGCAGTTCCCACACACCTCACAGTCCATCTGTCATTGGCCTGAACACTTGGAAGTCAGAAGGTACCAAATCTGGACTATACAGTGAGTGCGATGGGTCAGTCCAGCCAAGGCGGGCAATGTGCCCCATCGTTTTCAAACTGGTATGTAGCCTGGCATTACTGTGTTGCAGGAGAAGGTTTGTCTTCTTCTCTGACCTTACTCAGGGAAGTTCAAGCCTTCACCTTAGATAGCACCATGACATAACTGATGCCAGGAAATTTCAGAAAGATCACCCCTTTCCTAACCCAAAAGACTGTGCACATCACTTTATCCACTGAGGGTGGTGTCTTCAACCATTTATTTGTTCGGACAATTTGCACACTGCCACTCCAAGGGCTGCTGTTTTGACTCCAGCTCATAGTGGGAATCTCATATCTTGTTTCTCACAACAATGCACTCCAGGAAACTGTCATCTTCAGCTTCGTATTGGTTCAGTAGATCCTGACAAACCTGCATACAGTGCTCTTTCTGTTCACGTGTGAGCATTTGTGGGATCCACCTGGCACAAACTTTGCAACATTCCAACATCACCACCGTCATTTCCAACACACTGAAGCCAGTATTCAGCTTTTTACACAGTTCCCTGATTGTAATCTGCTGATTCACACAGATGTGCTGATCAAGACTCTTCATTCTATGGTGCAACAGCTGTGCATGGTCTCTTTGAAATATGGTTTGTCTTTCACATTGCTGCCATTACTGCTGAAAAGCACCACTCACCACCTCATTGTGCTCACATTCACTGTTCAGTCTCCATCAATGTTCAGCAAGTGTCAATGAATGTCAAGGGCACCAGTTTTTTTTTTTTTCCCCACACAGAGGAACTCAGTGATGCACCTTTGCTTCATACATCCTTCCACATCAGATGCCATTGTCAAATTGCCCCTCTGCTGCCATCTGCCACACAGCAACAAAACGTAGCAGAACACTGACAGGAATGTTTAACCTCTACTGCCATACCCTCAACATCCACCTCTGACATTGTGGGCCAACACAATATAATGCAAGGTGTTACCTTTGGAGCAGCCATCGTATCTCTGCAGGCCCACAGATGCCTTCGTACAAAATATATAGAAAAGGTGACCGCTGCCTTATGGAGCATTAGTTCCACTCAAGTAATGTGTGTCACATCTGGAAGCAAAGCAGCCACGTTACCTTTCTACAAGGAATTGTGTTTAATACATATTTTTCCAAATATATTAAGTTCCTGTGCACTTGTATGCTTTGCTGTCCTCCTAACCTACATGCTCACCTCCTGTGGTACTGCTGTTATCATGGGAGTGTGGTTCTGAAGTGTCACCAATTGCTGAGATCAAAGTCGGCTTGTAAAGCTTAAATCTTGTCTCCTTAAAGGATTTAGCTACTGAGGTTGTTGCACAGAACCCACTTGAGCATGGATGCTCCTGCTGACCCACTTACCAGGAATACTATTGCTCCCAATTGTAGTATAAGTACAGTAATACCCAGAACTGGATTAGACTGAAGATATGCTCTAAGAGGGTAATATGTCATTTGTTCTAGATTTGTTTCCTGCAACTCAGAAAAAGTTCTAGCTTAGAGTCCACAAGTAGTAACATATGCTTTTACTGAAGTGTGCTGATGTGTAGGCCTGAAAAAGTAAAACTAACAAAAAAAAAAAATATGTCTAAGGATAGCTTTTGCTCTCTGAGAGAAGAGGGTGCTCTTCCCCACAAAAAGGACTCGATTGAAAAGCAAGTAAAGACTCCTGAGAAACTGCACATGACATCAAGTATATTTCCACTCAGAACTTAACTGTTAAATCACATTTCTCATCAAGGGGCAAGGGCAATAAAATACATTGCTGTATTGGCTTAACAGGCAATCTTGTTCCTTTGTATCAGTTTTAACCATTGCACAAGCTCTAAGTCATCTAGACAACTTTAGATGACTAATTTACCAAGCAGTACTTAGAAAACATACTTGAAGCTTCATGCCCTAACTACTTTATTCTCCTTTTTAGTTTACTCCAAGCCTGCAGACAAAGGATATCTCAGGATAGTATGAACTCACTGCCTAATGTTGCTGACAGAGAGCAAATTCTCAAGTACCCTGTCAAGAACATTACCCTCTCAAATTTCCTATTTTAGTAATACGCTTCAGTGACAAGATGGCGTTTTCCATCATTTACCAATACTGAACAAGATATCTGATTTTATTGTCATGATGCTGCTGCAGAAGTATAGTCCCATATTGCCACATTGTGCAACATTACTGGTTGCTGCAGTGAAAAGTTTTCCATCGACACCTTATTCAGTTTGCTGAGAAAAGAACGTCACTTAATGCAAGCACAGCATCAGAAGACTATATTTTGGCTTATCCCACCTAACAACTTTTACTGAAAGATTCCAATATCTGTGACTGTATCTTTACATGCTAAGAAAACAAAAACCACACAGGTAACTGGTCACTTGTTAAGCAAGCTGCAACACTGGAACCACTACATAAAGCTTGCACTTGCAGTACGCACACAAAAGTTTAAATGTCTGTCCACGTACCACATATTTACCACAACACAGAGGTAAACTCCAAAAAGCTTTTCTAAATACTGAAATACAACCAACTTGCTCATCCAGTAGTATATTACTAAGCAGTGTAAACACATTTGGGTTCCCTATTAAGCTTTCCAAGCCTGATGTCACCAGAAGCTGAAGAATACAGCAAACTGAGAAAGCATGAAATCAATCCACTTGTTGCTTTCCAAACAGCAGATACGCTTCTGCTGCAACTCTAGCAGAAAGCTTTCCAATACAGGTGATGACAAAAACCTGCAAAGCCTCACACAAGTACCTTTAGCAAAACATTAATTATCAGACATCAGTTCAAAAGTTCGCTATCAAGCTCAGTCTTCCTAAAAAAAGTTAAATCTTGAAATCCAGACAAAGCAATAAAGATAGAATTATCCTCAAACCAGGTTTGAAGGCACCATAACAATGGCACAAGTCTAATTGCTTCAACACCAAAATGACTCTCAGCATCTTCTGTGACATTGCTTCTGCCTTTACATGATATCTGCACGTGGTAAAGCTGTCCAACAGTTTCAACCATAATTTTCCAGGTGTTTAGTCACTCATTCCTGCACCACTCCACATGTTAGTGTTGGCGACAGCCTAAAACAAAGTCTTCCAGATACAACACAGGTATGTCAATCCATCTCCTCAGGTTTGTTCTGCTGACATTACTAGCACTGCTGGGGGAAAGTTGGGAACATCAGCTACTACTTTCAGTGACCACAACAAGACACCAAACCACAGAGACCAGTTAGTGGCTCCTGACTGTAATGCTCATCAAGCAGATTATAGTACAAGATCTACCTTTTAGAAAAGCAATACTGCAGTAATTCAAGTTCAAACTACTTTCATGCTGAAATTTTCATATTAGCAATATAGTTTGTGTCCATCTGAGAAAAAAATAATGGACGATAGCAAATATTCTGCATGACTTGCAGTACCTGCTCTGTAGCCTTTGGCATGCAGAAACACAAAACTCACCTTTACAGTTCATGATACCCATCAGAATACACATCAAGGACACAATATGTACGATAATACACAACTGGAAAGGGCATGATCATGTACTACAACAGATAGTTTTGTATACCTATGCACACAGATGCATGCAAGAGAGATGAAGGAGGAAGTGTTTACATAGTAACTGGATTAGCAGGAAAAATAGAAGGTCACTGTATCATTACAGAGTATGTTTGTTAAGGTCACTTCTAGCTCTTCCCTATAACAGGGATTCAAGATTTCTACCCTAAATAGGCTTCTTTAACCCATCTGCTATCCAGAAACCTGGCCTTCTGTTTTTCTTTAACCTCAAGGACTTTAGTTGGATTTTTATTTTTTAATCCCAAGCAACTCCCTGTAAATTCTCAAGGACATACCAAGGCTATGACTGCTCTTTCGCATTACGCGCCTTGGATCCAGCAACTCCAGATGCTCAGACTCGTGGAAAGAAAAGACATAAGAAACTTACGGCACTAGAGCATCTTACCCATCAACAAGGTGAAAAGCTGCATCCTTCTTTCTGCTAAGAGGGTAGCTGAGGCCCTGATAATCACAGCATAACGTAACACAAGGCAGCTAGTCCCAATTTGTCTTTACACAGAAGCCAAACTTAAGCTACAGTTGCATTTCAGTTTATTTCTCCTGCCATACAGATGTATCCTGGAATTTAATAATAGCAACTAGAGAATGACAATTTAGCAGTGCTATAATTAAAGCTGCATCCTCTCTAGTACCTTTAGGTCTCAGTTGATTTTGCATTCCTAAGCAAAATTACACTAAGCTGAAAACATGGACCTTTACTACCTGAAGATACATACAAGGTTTTAGTTTTATCTGAAGACTTTTAATGGCCAAGAAGGCAGATGTCAGCCTAAGCCTCTTACGCCAGAAAGGCACGTACACTTTGTGGCATTCACTAAAAGCAGAACTTACACTGCAGAGCCTGAGTGCATGTGCAAGAGATCAGTGAGGTCTCTACTTCAGGCAGTTATTACTGAGCAGCTTCAACGATGACAGCTACAAGACAGCAGACTCAATCACAAACTACAGAGAAAGGTCAAATCATGGAGGTTGTCTTTCCCAACCCAACCTATCCCCAGCAGTATAGACTGCAAGTGCAACCTGCCTCAGGTCCCTGCTAGCCACAGGCACTGAGAGTCCTGCATATACTGTGTTTTTCTGCCCACTCCTCCAATGTCCTGCTTACATAGACAAACATCAGGAATGAGAAACACAGCAATAGCTTCACACAGCTTTTCCTCATATACTCAGGAGAAAGCTAGGTTTAACCTGGCCTGTCTGCTAGGCTTGTTTACACACTCTTTACAGCATGCTGAGAGCACTGCAATCCTGAACACGAACTCCTTTCTATAGGTAGATCCACCCACGTTACACCTCCTCAGCTGAAAGCTCACCCTCTTCTAGTGACATGAAATCAGCCACACAACGTACGTCCTAGAGGAGTATTTCAACCCAGCAGCAGCGCACCTCGCAGCGCTCGTTCCCAGTTATCTACAGAGAGCCGTGCTGCGGGTCCAACCGCCGCTTTATCAGCCCCCAGCCCAGCGGCGGGGCCTCCCGTCCAGCCGAAGGAGGAGCCCACCGCCCCCGGGCTCCCAGACCGAGCCCTGGCGCCCGCCACTAGCCCCGCCGAGCTCAGAAAGCAGCCCCGGGCCGCAGGGCGTCCCGCTTCGGCCTCACGCAGCCGTGCGAGGCGCCAGGGCCCCGGGTGGGCCAGGCCGGGCCGCGCCCTCACCTTGACGCGGATCTCGTAGGTGGTGAAGCGGCCGCGGCCCACTCCCACGGTCTGCGGGTTGCCTACGTCGATCTCTAGGAAGTTGCTGGGAGGCCCATAGGCGTCGTTCAGGTTCTGCGGCTTGCTGATCAGCCGCCGGGTGTCCGCGATAGTCTCAGCCATAGCGGAGCGGACGCCTTCGCACCCTCCGGACGACCGGCAGGACGCGACCAAACTCCCTAACGCGGCCGTCCTCCGCCGCCCGCCCTCTTACCGCCCCGCGGCCAGCTGACTGCCCGGCAACGCGCGCCCACGCCGCCGCCAGCGGATGCGCCCACCGCCCGCGCGCAAGGCAGCCTGGGAGCTGTAGTCCGCAGCCCAACTCCTCTCGCGGCGCCCCACGCTGTCGCCCGCCTTCCGAACTACAAGTCCCGGCGTGCGCGGGGCATGCGTGTTTTGGCGGCTGAGAAAGCTCGGGTCCTCGGGCCCGCGCGTGGCTGTGGGTTTTTAAACCAAAGGTGGGTTAGTGATTACGGCAAAAATAATGCTTTATTCTGAGCTGGAACTTCTCACCAGCGACTCTTAGCACTGTGCGTAAGGATGGGGGATCCAGGATAAGATACATTAGCCAGGAACATAGCTGAGGTGAAGCATTATGTCTGGCCAGCAGTTCTGCGTTGCTGTGGAGGCTGTGAGGGAGTTCTGGAGGTGTTTGTAAATGTGTGGGCAACGTTAAGAAAAGGGCAGTGGGCCTGTGGTTACGGGCTGGTTTGAATTAGCAGATGACGCCTCAGTAATGTATGCACAATTGTTTTTCAGGTGGCAAATGGAGGACTATAGAGACACTTGACAGTTTTCATAATTAAAGTATGAGAACAAGAAAGAATCCTTGTGACAGCATTGCCAGTAGGTGTGGGCAAAGATGTTTGTACCAAGATGAAGGAAAAAAATTCTGTTGTTGTCATTCCATATCGCAAAATGTCAGCTGGGAGGCTTGGGTGGGCCATACCCAGTGCCAGGAATGGACCAGAGGGACCCCAGCAAAGGTCCTACCTTGAAAATGGAGCCTGGAGGATGGACAAGGCCATAAAGAAAGTGGTAATGATGTCTGCAGTAGCCTTAAGGCTTTTAGTAGTGGCAAATCCTTCAGTTTTCACAAATGATATGCACTTATGGCATTATAGCCAACTAGCTCAGATTTGATAGCTTACAAAGCTAAGAGTTTGTTAACATTTCATTTATAAGGGATAAGAAGGGAAATTTGTATTCCCAGAAAATAAGTATACTGGAGGTTAGGACCTTGAAGAAAAGTTAACAGGGGAGAAAAGAATTAGATGGGGAAGTGTGGCCTCTACAAAGACATAAGGTTATCGCTGCTTCTGTACCTGACTCAAATACCCAACTCAACCATTGGCAAAAGAAGTAGAATGTTTGCCTTCTGCTTCACCGAGGACTCCAGTGAATGGTAATTCTATTGCCTCATTGCTAATACTTCTAAATGACTCTTATCATCTTAGAGATTTTTATCATCTTCCAGATTTTTGATTTAATATCTGCTAGCAGTATCCCTGCAGTGAGAAAATGCATATTTCATTTTCCTTCACTATGAAAGTGTTACAGCACTCAACTACTAGCTAGGTAGAATGAGTTTATAGAAAAACTAGTTATATTTTTTTTTTCTAAGAATTTGTGTCTAGGCAATAGTCAAAATGGCAGGTTGCCCACAAATCAGATTCAAGAGACTCAAATTTCACATCCAACGAGTTTGGATAACAGTTGTCTAGAATAAAAAGGTAATTAAGAAGCTCAAATGAACCCAAGTTACAAAAATAGCACATCCACAGAACGAGAGTGCTGTAGGTGTTTTGCTTGGTAACTTTTCTCTGAATTTCCTGCTCATCACTCCTCCAGCATAATTCTTGTCCTTACTAGTGCACCTTCCTTATTTTTGCTGCTAATAGCTGCTAACTACTCACTTTATAATTATAAACAGAAATTAAGCTGACAGAATTTTACAGTGTAACAGTGAAAGAAAGCCTTATTTGAATTAGGTGAGTTATTGAACTGGTCTTGCAACAAGGCAAGAAAATTTCATGCATTCTACTGAGATTACTCGTATACACTTTTGCATACACTTTTGTTTGTTACACAACTTATGCAACCACATCTGACTGCAAACATGAAAATAAGACAGAGTACTGCTATTATCTTAAGTATATATTAAGTAATATATTGCCTGACTGGTTTTATTATCTATTCAAGATAACATATAAGTGCACAATATTGTGCATTTGGGAAGATGGCAAGCATATGAGGAATGACGAATAGAATTTGTTCTTACGCTGAGTAAATACTACTGACAGTGAGCCTTAAGTTGACTGTTTTCTCTCACAGCTGGGAATCAGATCCTCTGTACTGGAAGACAAAGGGGAGATGCCCTGCTTCAAAACTAGACCCTCCTTGCATATGTGAAAGCACATATGCCACACTGGCTGGCTGATGCTGCAGAGAGAAAGGAATGAAGGCGGGGGAAAATTAGGACTCCTTTGAGTCTGCTTCTTTCTTTCCAACACTCAGAGGATGTGTTTATTCTGAATTATGGATCATATTTTTTGTGAACCATGGAGCTCTGGAATTACACCGTCTGCAGTTCACTACTTGCTGCAGTGGTTCATCTCAGGATGGAAAAGGTGAACCATAAATTCAGAAAGAATGTTTTAATTCTATTTCTGATGTGAACTTTGGGCCAAATTTCAAATCTAAATGGAAAGAGGTCATCTGTGTTTGTAGGTCCAAAGATTATATGCAAGAAATCAAGCATTTAGACAAACAGCCAAGAGATTAGGAATTCATGGATTTGTTGCCGCACATTATTTATTCAGTTAAGATTTTCTTGCGTAACTTCAAGTAGTGTTATGAATACTGGAGTTTCCTGGCATGTACGCAGAAGCAAGTATTAATGTATGATTAATTCTTAAGTTTAGTATAGAGATACCTCTCAAGTAGTTTGTTTTTAAAAGAGAAAAAAAATTATATTCCTTTAACTGGGTAGGAAACCAAATCTCCATTACCCAGCGGGGGTTCCCCAGCCTTGTGACAAGCTCCCAAGTTAATACAGTTTAGTCAACACAAACATATTTTGTCAAAACTTCTGAAGAATGCTGACCAAGGATAAGCCATAGAAGAAAAACTGACATAAAGCATAGAACTAATTGTGCAATGCTTTATGTGGAAAAATGACTTCCTGATACCAGTGTTAGTAGCATCAGGATGTGATATTTAGAGATCTACATTTGGTTCTTATCTTCCACATATAAATATTATGCATATATATATAACTTGTTATATCCACATATATTAACTATTGTATTCAATGCCTCTTCTCTCTTTTTACCTGATATTTTTCAACACAGGTGATCCTCTTATATACTTTTAGATTTCTTACTGTTTAAAATGTCATCCACCAACTCACAGGTATTTACTTTGTGAACCCCTTGTTCTAGAGAAGCTGAGTGGTGCCCATGTAGCTGGAAAGTTGCACAGTGAGCTTCTAACACATGAAGCTGAGTGAGCTGACTGAAATGCAAGCTGTAAACGGACGGATGTGTAAAAATAGCCCTAAGTCCATAAGTTTGGGAAAATTTTTACAACTTTAAGAATCTTTGATTTGGTAAGCAGCATAAACTATCTATTGCATATTTGATTATTCCTGTATAGATAAAGCTAAAATCAAGTTTACCTCAGAGTGTTCTGTCATAACTCTATGAAAATGGCATTTGATACAAACTAGTGTTAATAAAAACAAACCACAAAATCCATTTTCCTACAGTAGGGTGAATGACTTCTCTTACGTCAAAAGTACATGTATGTATTGGAGCCAGACATGTTTTCCATGACAGAAGCATCCTGGAGCTTTCCTGCCCTCCTGAAGGAACTCAGAGGAGGTTTGGAAAAGATCCAAAGGTCTTTAGACACAAACATCCTTGTGGGTTCAACACACTTGATTTTCCAGAGGAGTGAATTTTGTATCTCCATAGGATAGTGGGGTCTTCAGAGGGGTTTTATTATGCCCCTGTTTGTATTCCTATTTAAGACCACTTATTATTTCACTTAGCTTGCAAACTAATAATGGTACTAAGTTAAGCAAGCATCAATCTAATTCCATCGTCTTTATAACTTTATTTCTCTGGAGGCATGAAAAGAGATGAATACAGCAAATGAAGTGTATGAACGTCCTATAGAATGGATCTGTATCTGTTACAAGGCATTAACCATGATGATCTACAGATTATCCAATTCTTGTTATTTTAGGTTAACAACAAAATGTGACTTTGCCAAATGCAGATTCAGCTCCCAGGGTGTTCAATACAGTGGCACGTATCATGGCATTTCAGAGTTTGCTGTGTACAGAAGCACTGTAAAAAGTTTTTTCACTTAGGTAGAGAATAACAGAACAAACCCAAATGGGAAGTTTTTCTATACTTTCTTGCATAACAAGGTCAAGCAGAGAATCTGTTAAGACAAAAAAACAGTGCCAATTTAAATAAATCAGATGTTTTTGCTGAAGATTATGCTGTCATTTTCTCCAATTATTCTTGACATTTCACCCAATCGTATTGTGATCTGAGTTAATAATGGAAGAAAAAGAACGGCTCTCGTTGCCTTGTTTATGCTTTGTTCTCAAGGAGATAAGCTGTTTATAAGGATATTTGTTATTTAAATCACTTTTACTGAAGTTGTTTGTTTCCTTGTTTGAGATTCTAAAAATATTGCAACAATTGTGATGCATCTTTGAAACGCCTATTCACTTCACTATGATTTGTACTGAAATTCATTCCTAAATGGGCACAGGTGTTGATAGCTAAAATGAGTCAAAACCAAAAAGTTCTCAATAGAAGGAAGAGGAAAGAAAAGGCACTGAGAACAGCTCTTTTGAGATATGATAGATTGCATTTTAGTTCACTGCTTAATTTAGATATGTAGTATGGACAATGTGCCTGGTGCAACTGCATATTTTAAAACAGTTGACCATAGAATTACTGATTGATCATTAAGGTTGGAAAAGAATAGTAAGATCAACTAGTCCAACTGTCAGCGCATCCCCACTGCGCCCAGTAACCATGTCTCTCAGTGCCACATGTTCCTTGGATGCCTCCACGGACAGCGGCTCCAACATGCTAGAAAATAACTTCAAGTATCATCAATATTTTCAAGATCATAAATTTTATTTTAAAAACATTAGTAATACTGTTCAGTAGAATCTACTTCTGTAGATCATGTTTGCAATCAGTTCAACAGTGCCTTGATGTGATATTTTGCTCCCTTCTTATGTAAGAAGCCCTGTTGAAAAGTGTTCTATGATAATGACTTGTTCACTTGCTCATGTTGCACAGAAATTTAACTCTAGAGTACGTTATAGGAATTCTCATATTGAAAAGCCAAAAATCAATTCATGCATTTCTTTCATGCTTTTACTGTGAGCAACATCTGCTGAGTCCACATTCTGACACGTGGGTGCATTTGTGACAGCAACAGAGAGGCAGCCAGCCGCAAGTCAACGGTAGGTTATTGGCTCCTGAATGCCAGTGCCCTTTTATTAGAATCTACGCTTGTCTGTTTGTTCACTGCATTGTGCCTTTCTGTCAAGTTATCTGGCAAACTGAAGCCGGTGGCTGCAGCACTGGCACTCCTCGCCCAGCGCCCGGCTTCCCTGAGGCACCGCAGCCGGCGCCAGTTGCAGCGCCCTTACCCCGGGACTCCATTTCCCAGCTCGCCCCGCGCCGTCCGCCGTGGAGGCCGCGCCGAGAAGATGGCGGCGCCCGTGTCGCCCTTGGTTACTGCGCGCTGCCTGCTACGGGCACCGGCGCGGCGTGCTGTCCGTCTGCTGCCGGCACGGGCCCTGTGGAGAGGTCAGTGCCGCCGATCCCGCGCCGTGCCCGAGGGAGTGCGAGCCCTGGAGCGCGGTGCCCTGGAGGGGGGAGCCGAGCGGGCGCGGCGCCGCCGGAGAGGGGACACGCTAGTGCCGGACTCCGCCTCGAGGCTGCCGGCGGAGTTCCGTGCCGGCTCTGTGCGGGGGGAGAAGGTGGCCGCTACGCCTGGCTGCCCGCGCGGGGATCTGCCGCGTCTTCCCCTTCTCTGCGGCCTGCACCTCTGCCCGGCCCGGGACCTGCGCCGGGTTCAGCAGGCCCTGTGGCTTCCCGGCCAGCCTAGACTGCGGCTCTGCCTGACTACTCGCTTGTCTCGTTAACTCTTCCTCAGAAGGGTCCTCTCATCTGTCACAGCAGCTGAGCTTTCACTCGTAGCCTGATAAAGTCAGCATAGTACATAAATTCATAGGAAAGCAGGTTTTGCTAGCATGAAACTTAGATTAGAAGCTGAGGTCATTTCCCTTTAGTAAGAGCTCTTCCAGAGCAGTGAACACGGCCACAAGCTGCCAGAGTTCAGCGGTGTTGGAACAGTGCAGACATAGGGCTTGGATTTTGGGTGGTCCTGTGTGGAGCCCAGAGCCAGTGTGGACTCAGTGATCCTGCGGTCATAGGAGACAAATAAGCATTCACATACACGTGTTGTACTGTGGCTGTACGATGCTTACATCCTAAGGCAAATAGACTGAAAAAAGATGTGCTGACTAAATGAGTGTTACAGTTAGTACAACGGTTGTGTTTTTATTTAATTGTGATATTGCTTCAAATCTTTACATTTGTGTTCTTTTTTTAAGTCAGAGGAAATCTGGTGACTTTATCTGTATTTTTTTTGGCTTTGCAGGGATGGGCAATGATCACTGAATTAATTTATAATCCTGTTCTTATAATCAGTGTTTTCTTTTTTTGTATGATCTGCCTGCTGCACCTTTACACCCTGGAATGGCTTCAGAATTAATAACTGTGAACAGTTTCCCTGACAAACTTTCCTGCCATTACTACTTTCACCTTTAGCTGATGTAATTAAATGGGCAGTGCATGGAAATAGGACAAGAAATATAATTTTCCTCATAATGTCACAGGTACCTATGGAAAAATCAGTTCTACTGTAACACTCATATTCTCTAGAAGTTTACACACAGAATATATATATATTCATATAAGAATATTCATATAATGAATGGACTGTAGGAAGGCTAAATATGGTCTAAGTGATCAATCTAAGTTTCTTCTCATACAAGGAAACAAAGATGAATGGGCAGTCTAAGACCTTGTATCTTACTTGCAATTTGCCTTTTATGATCTGAAAAGTTTGTAAAAGTTGCTTTCTGTGACCTTGCTGTCACCCTTCAAATTCTAGTGTTTGTGAAAAGCTCTTAAGGCAGAATGAAGTCTGCAAAGTAGCAATGAAATGCATGTGCTTCCTGCATTGGCACTGGCTTAGCCAATGCTATTCTAGCTTCTTGATGGCAGCTGGGTGATCTTTGGACTGTGGACTTTGGTGCACTTGTAGTCCCCATGGTGAGTTTGGTTTAGGTATAGTTCTCAACTGCTGGGAGTATTTTCTGTCTTGAAGGCAAAGAACTATTAACCACTTGAGGAAGTTATTATGGGAAGTGGTTGATTCCCCATCTCTTGTGCCTTTGCAGTGCACTTTGCTCAGAATGTGTAGTCAATCACAATTCACAGGCATAGTTCGGAGGTAATTAGGTGAATACTGGTGTTCCTAATACTTAAAAGGTTTGTTGTCCTTAATCTCCAGGAAAAGTATTTGTGATCCTTCTCATGGTGGAGTGATTTGAAGCATACATAGAGAACAAAGGTTAAATGCATTTTAAATCCCTTTTAGGATTTGTTTCCTCTTTGATTAACTTTGAAAATTAATAATACACATTTACACAAGTACTGTATATGGCTGACAATCTATTAAGTGAATGCTGTTATCTGAAGCTTGATTCACCTTTTGCAATAAAAGGAGCTAGGTTGCATTTCTTTGACCTTTGCTTCTTTAGTTGGATATTATGTATCTTTTTTTATTTTTTTCCTTTTTTCTTTAGATTTTTTCAATATTTCTTTCCACTGAAGGTTCACAATTCTAATCAGACGTTTTAAAGATGCTCTGTTCTGTAAAGGATTCTGCAGATCAAATTTGAATTAATCTGTGGAAATAAAACACTTTCTCAGTAATGAATAATCATTTTAAACACGAGATCTTCTCCCCATAAGTTTGAATTTATTAATCTATGAATTTTCAAATATGGAAAAAATGAAACATGGGCAGGGAAGCCCGTGTTATTTTGTAGGTTCAAATTATATGATTACATACAATTAAGAGAAGGAGAAAAAGGGTTGCTAGGGTGAGTGATGGTTTGTCTCAGTTACCCTTCTGACTTATCAACCTCCTGGCTTCTGTCAAGATCAGGTTATGACAGGCCACAATCCAGCTTCCATTTCAGATTGTCTTCTTACGTAAATAACTCTAGTGCCTGCCTCAGCTGTGAGCTTTGCTCTGAGAAGCAGTGTCATTGAAACTTGCTTACCTTTTTCCAATGTCATCCCAGACATGAGTTCTAAGCAGCAGAAGGGAAGGTTGACAATGTACTGATTAAGTTTCCAATTTGTTGCTCTTTTCCAGAGCAGAATGTCTTTGAAGTTAAGAATGCTTTTTATTTTTAGATTTTGATGCTAGCACTTATCTTTGCAGTGATAAATCAATGCTAGTTTACTGAAGGTAACTCTTAAGTAACTCACTTGAAGGGAATTCATACTTTCAGATTGGCATTTACATTAGTTTACATTAAAAAGTTTTTGTTGTCTTTCAGTTTTTTTTCCCCCTCTTATTTCTCCAAGATTTCTCTCTCTCTCTCTCTCTCCCCCTCTTTTTTTTCTTTTTGTTTGTGTTTGTGTATCTCAGTAGGTTTTTGTTGCAGCTAGGTCTGTGATGCTTGGACAGGCAGGCAGAAAGGCAAATGCAAGCACCTAATTTTGTGGCTTGAAGTGAAATGAGATAGCCCTAATGCTTCTGTTTCAGGAACAAGAATTCAGTAGAAAGGTGCAACCTACTGGCAATTGTTAAATCGTAGTGAATGTTAGGCAAAACATGGTAAAATCCAACACTGTAATGCACTCTGGGAGTGGAAATTATGGCTCATGTCTCTAGTTTTACACTGGTTTATGTAAAACTGAGTAATGAATTGACATTGGGCTTTTCAGTACTCTTATGTGGATACACAAAATGCTTTTTCTCTGTGACACTGGAGTGTTCCAGAAGAAAACTAATATAAGCAAGTAACTTAGTATAACATGAAGATGTGAAACAGGAAGAGAGTTTTTGCAGTATAGAGAAGTCTGCAGGACTAGCATTAATGCGCTGACTTACATTAGGCAATTCTGTTCTAAGTTTCCTTGATACAAAACTGTATAAGGAAATTGTCTGGTATTCCTCTGCTATGTATTAAAATTTCTAAAAATTCATTTTCTTTATCTGTACAGGAATAGATTATTCTAGAAGCTGTAGTGTGAATGATTTTTGCGGTCTGCTCCACAAGGCAGGTGAGAATGGAAGACTCACTTGTTTGTCTCTCAGTATAGTTTATCACTTGAGTAGCTGTCTTCTGTTGACTTCTCTTTAAAACTCATACATGCTTTATGTTCTCTTCAGGGTCTATGACTTTGCTCTACAGCGACACATAGAATTTATCACTTACCATTTACTGTGTGTCTCCCGGTACCCCTCACCATATTTAAATCTTGGCATTCAGTATTATTTTAGGAGAACAGTGAGCAGTTTGTCCCACAACACCCTCTGTCATCACTTGCACAGTCTTCATCTCTGTCATCTGTTGATGACATAGTGTTTTATTCCCACTTTATTTCCACTTATGGTCAGCTGTGAGTACATGTAATCTGACACAGAAGGCATGCATGTGAGCAGCTCTGCTGCTATCCCTTGTCCAAGGCCAGAAAGGTAATGAGCCACAAACCCTTTCTTATCCCTAAACCAGCTTTTATTTTTTTTTCTCCTAATCTCATGGTAAGCAGTGGGAATGCAGACTTTGCAGGTTAAGGCTGGACCCTTACATCAGACCTTTTGGAGCCATTGAGCTGTATGTGTTGTGAAGGCAGTCAGTAGTTCAGAGGTGCAAACCACACGACTGAGGCTGAGTTTATGTAGGAGTAAATATTTGGAAAAAATAAGATGAAGGTGAACTTTGAGAGATCATCTATCTATTTCTCTTCCCATTATCTCCTTTTATTTGAATGCAGATGAGGTATTACTGACCCGTTATTGATAGATTTTCATCAAGATTGCTCTTAAAGTTCTTTTTTCATCAGTTAACCCATTTCACTGCCTTAAGTAGATTTACAGTCTTATCTCTAGATAGGACTCTGAGAAAGCTATATGATTTTCTTTAGCCTTCTGTAAAGATGTTAGTGAAATTTTTGCAATAACGGATGTTGAACTCAACTCTCTAGGTGATCTTTTTTTCTGGGGATGAACTAATTACTTTTAATTTGCAGCAGTAACTCAGTTCCTTTGGGGCAGGAGAATTTGGTATACTTATTGTCTACAGTTGTAAATATTGGCTGCCTTGCTTTGGAGAAACTGAGGTCTTTTCAGTTCTTTTGTTTTATAACCATATCCATTTTTAAAAATTTCACGCTTTTCTTGTGCCTCTCTGAGCGCTGTTACAACTTCTCTGTGGTTTGTGACCCATGGTATAACAAATACTAAATCACACATTTGTCAAGGCTCTGTTGTGTTCATACCTTTTATGAAATGTGATATGAAAACCAAAGTGTATTCTAGGATGGAACATATCGCTATTGAGTAGAACAGGGTTGGTTCATGAGTGCTTATGTTTTTTGTACTTCTATGAGCATACATTCTGTGATTCTATGATTCTGTACCTCAGAGTGCTTTCTTCTTTCCTTACTCTCTCCCCAGTAGTTTTGTGATGATGTTTCACTGCCAGTATAGCCTTGGATTGATTGTTTTCTGCGGAGTTGCTTTTTAGATGGTCAATGTCCATCTCTAAAGTTCAGCTAACTATTCCCCCAAAGAACAATGCCTTGTTGCAATGCATTCTATTTGGTGTACTCTGCCTTGCATTCTGGAGTGTGCAGCCTCCCCTCCTGATGATCTTACCTGCAAGCCCATTCTATGAAGTTCTATTTACCCTACGCAGGTCATGGATGGAAATTCTGAATTGCACCAGATTGAGCTTCTGAGCCCTCTGTGAAACTCTGTTGAAAACATGCGTGTAGCTTAACTGTAGTAGTTATTTATTACCTACAGTTTTTTCTAGTTTGTTTTGTACTTGCTCAAAAGTTATGTCACTAGCATCTAGCTTTCCTACTTTATACTGACAGCACTGTGTGACCTGATGACAGAATGGTTGCTGCGATTTAGAACGTTTTTCCTCATTCTACTGAATGTATTACGTGGTCAGTGGGGAAGACTGTTGCTCTCACACTGTTCCTGAGGAGTTGATGTTGCCTCTCATTCATCACGATTTACCTTAAGCACGTCCTAAAATAAATAAATAAATAATCAGAATCTGCTTCTACTAATTCCAGTATTTTTTGTGGGCTTTAAAACTGTGTTGACTGACCTATGAATTTTGGGATTTGTCTTCTTAAATGTTAGAACCTTTCCAGGTTTTTTCCTAGGTTTTTTTTTTTTTTTTTCTGAACCTTGCTTACTATCCAGCAGTTCTCAAATCAAGCTGCTGGAGGCTGTTGGGTTGTTTGAGGAGCTTACCTTAAGCATTTGAGGATGGCTTTCATTAGCTCGAGCAATGTTCGAATTCTTAAACATTCTCATTAACTTTTGTCATTGATACATCTTGTGTTACTCGTGATAGTTCTTAAACTTTCAAATGATAACATAAGCAAAGAAGGTATTAAACATTTTCTCAGTGTATTCTTTTGTTAGATTTCTGATCTTAATGATTTAACAAGCCTTCTTTGTAAGACTTTATATTCTTTGATTCCTAATTATAGTATTATATCTCATTTTGTGCCTGTCAATTCTGACTTTTTTCTTTTTAATCTAAACAGAATTCCTTGCCATGATCCTGTCTCTAAGTAGAAGATTAAGCCAGCAAAGTGAACTGTGGTATTTCAGGGTTTCAGAGTTCCTGTGCTGCTGACTGTGGTCTTTCACTCTTTAAACTTGCTTACACACAAAACTCCTGTTTTGGCCTCCTGTTTGCCGTCTTTTAAATTCTTTCTTTCAGCATGCCTCTTTCTAAAGGATTCATCTGTTCAGAAAAAAAATGCTGTCTGTCAGGGGTTTTAAATTATTTTACCCCACCTTTGCAACAGGTATGTCAACACTTCCAACGGCTCGTTCAGCTTCCCCACTGAGCACTGTGTGTATGTGCTTTTTATTAATAAAACTGTTAAAACATACTACTGAATGTATTTTGTAGTTAGTCGTGGATTAATGAAAAACAAAGGCATAACACACTTGTGCAGCAGTCTAGGTAAGTAATGTATATCAGTCTTTGCATGAACTGTTACATGATGTTCTATGTTTACAATTTTAAGACATTTTCGATTTTAAGACTTTTCGAAACATCTCTATTAGCAGTCTGTTTTCTATTTTACAGCATATGCAACTCAGGCAGCGAATGAAAAGGTGGTTCTTGGTACGCTTACGGATGCTAATTCTAGAGCCTTACTGGTTTGCAATGGACCTTTAGAACATTATGACTTTCTGATTAAGCAAGAAGAGCTGAAGAATGATGAACAGCAAAGAAAAGTTGTGCAGCACCTGCAAAAATTGCACGACAGTCTTAAAGGCTACAGGATCAGCTCAAAAAATTTTCTCTCAAAGGTGAGGTTGATGATGATAAATATATTTTTGGAATTTATATTTTCTCATAAGAATGTGCTTAAAAATATATCGATGTATATCATTTACCTAGTCTTATTTTTGCACTGGGCCTTTACAGCTAAATCTTTCTTTGTATTTGGGTCTGCAACCCGATTGCATTTTTGGAGGTTTCTTTTCAAAGCATTAATAAAAAATCAGGCTCACACCTGTTGTATAGTACATAGCAATGACTTCTAAGGACCTGCTGTTTCAGTTCAGGAACTTTTCCCTGAAGTTTTTGGCACAGTATTTTCCAGAGCTACTGTGGGCGTACTTTTCGTATCTTGTTCTCATGCTGTTATTTTCATGCTCTTGCTCTTGTGGCCTTGCACCTGCAAATTCTGATAGTGTTGTTCTCATGGGAAGTGGCTAGAACTGGTGTGAGAATGTTTAATCTTCCTCTGCCTTCCATGTCTCTTGTTTTGTAGACTTTAGTTTATGTACCTGAAAACCAAACATAGTGCACAGCAAGGTATGCAAGTTCTTAAATCCTAGATAAATATTAGTCAATAATATACGTGCTTAGAAGCGGAATGACCAGTGAATGTGCAACTTGTGCACCAGATCAGTATATTTCAGCATAAAGTCATAACTGGGGATGGGGGACAGAATTTGGAATTTGAGTGAGTCTCATTTGGAAAAAAGTATCATACTGGGAAAAAGCGTAGAAAAATACTCATTGCCATCATCATAATCTTCATTTTTCAGGCCTCTTGCACTGGGGAGACATCTCACATATCAACAGCTTTACTGTTTGTTTTTTTTTTTCCCAGTCAGTCACTGAGAGTTTTTCCTTTTCTTTCTCTCTACTGTACTACTTTTGCTTTTTATTTTTTCAATAGCAATACATTGACTGTAACAGCTAAAGTTATGTCATCAACTATAGACCCTTTAATAAGTCTGTCAACCTCTCTCAGCATCTATTATACAACGCACTTCATCTCATGGGCATAGAACGATATGACTAGCTGTTGGACTGCATGTAGTTAGTAAATTTGCCATTGCAACCACAAATTCTTCAATTACATGGCAAGTACTTTATTGTGTTTGTGTGATAACCCTACATGAGCTAGCATGAGATCAGAGGAGCCAAAACCTTCAGGGCACAAATACCTGTAAATGACATGCTGTCCTCTACCTTTTAGGTACCAAACCACAAATTGCCCCTCCAAGGCTCTTGCAAACTGTGTTAGCTTTGAGGAATGAAAAAAAGCAGCAAACAGAATATTGCAGAGAGAGCAAGTACTATGCAAATGAAAGTATGTGTTTCAAATGGCGAGGTACAGAGCCCTGGGTCTCAATACTCATTTACCAGCCTGCCTTCCATTTGCCTTGAATGTTTTAAATTTATACTTGTAGCTGTGTGTCATGTATCTGCTAATCATGCTTGACTGGGAATTCTACAAATGTCTTCCTGCCTTCTGACAAAAGGTAGCAGACTAGACACCTAGGAAGGAGCTCTTTTGTTGTTGATGTACAGTGGGAAGAAAACTGAATGAGAGAAATTTCCAAGGTGCAGAAGTCAGAAACTTTGGAAAGAAAAACATGAGAATGATGAAGAACAGGGAGTGTTCTGAGTCAAGTGCTGAGGCAAGATTGATCATAGAGATGGTTGCCTTGTCCCCGGAGACGTTCAAGGTCAGGCTGGACCAGGCTCTGAGCAACCTGATCTGGCTGTAGATGTTTCTGTTCATCGAAGGTGAGTTGAACTAGATGACCTTTAAAGTTACTTTCCAACTCAAATGATTCTTTGAAAGGAATGAGTCTTTGGAAGTTCTGTTTTGAAAAAAGTTAATAAAACTTTGAGCAGGGAGTTTGACCATACAGTCTCCTGAGCTTCCTTCCAACTTAAATCATTCTATAATTTTAACTTAGTTATGGTAATTGGAGTCCACCAATTGTTTGGAGAATAGTTTTGTCTCCTCCAACTAGTGGATTAGTTAATCTCAATACTAACCTTTTTACTTAGCCAGCTGGTGAAAAGAAGTGATTCTCTCACTATATTTAGCATTGGTGTAGTCTCACCTTGAATACTGTGTGCAGTTCAGGGCCCCGCAGTGTAAAAAAGATGTTAGCGTCTTGAGAAGCACAGCATGGCTGGAAGACGTGTCCTATGAGCAGAGGCTGAGAACAGTTAAGTTGGCTCATCTGGAGAAGACCAAGAGGCAACCTCATTGCTCTCTGCAGGAGAGTATTCCCCTCTGAGGAGGAGAAGAGGGAGGTGCTGGGCTGTGCTCCCTGGTACAAATGGCAGGATGGGGATGGTACAAAGCTGTGCCAGGGAAGTCTCAGGGCATTAGGAAACACGTATTTACTGTCAGAGTGGTCAAACACTGGGACAGGCTTCTGTTATGGATGCCCTGTGCCTCTCTGTGTTCATGAGACATTGGGATAATGCTTTCAATAACATGTGTTAGCTTTTGGTTAGCCCTGGAGTAGTCAGGATGTTGGATTTGATGACCTTTCTGGAAGAAAAATTCAAAAGTTATTATCTTTGTTATTCAGAGCAATCTTATGGCTTGTCTATAAGATAATCTGTTTTCCTGTGAGTGTAAGGAGATCAGGCTGGATTCCTAAACCTATTTTGCTGGCCTGGCACAGACAAACTATTTCCGTAAGCGTAATCTAACAGGCTATAGATTGACATTTGAAGGGTACTTAATGTATAAAGTTGCTCTTTATCAACACTGTACAGCATGAACTGTAAAAGAGGAAATTGCTTAAGAGAGAACCAGTTATTTGGCTTGCTCCTATGTAATCCTTTGGGCATAAAGCCAAACTTTCATTCATTTTCATTCTGTAGAAAAAATGTGACGAAGGTTTTGATCTTGCTGTCTAACCTGAGAATCAGTAGGCTAGCATTCTATCTTTCCTGGTTAACTGCTTTGGACATCTGGATATTCTTTTCTGAAACCTCTCCCTTTGAGAATAACTTAGAGAGCTGACTTGTTCACTGGAGTGCCCCGAATCATAGTGGTTGTGTCTTACAATGACTTTGTAGATAACTGCTATGTGGGCTTGTTGTTTACCATTTTTTTGATTGGGAACCATGAATAGTGAAGAAAACATCTACTGCAGGCAACAAAGTGATACTAATCTTATTCTAATTACAAGATTGTGATGCTACTTTATCCCTGTAGCAGAGCTAATCACGATAAAGCCACCTAACTGACTTTCTCCAAAAAGGAAAAATTCAGATACCATTGTTTTAGGGTGTGAACATGGGTTTCCTCTAATTCTAAAGGAATCTTTTAATTGTTTCAGTTCCACTTTTTAATTAAAAACTTCTAAAGTTCAAGTTTAAAGCTCTGTGATACTGGCAGCTAATGTCATCTTCACTGAGATGAAGCTGTAGAATTACTTGTTAATGTGACAAGTGATAGTGTAGAGGTTTTTCTTCTAGTGCTTGATACCTGTGTGGAAGACTTTAGAAGTTTGGGAACCAGATTAAGCTATGTGGTGTCATAGATCAGAACCCTGGGAAATGCAGAGAACAGTGAGTTTTGTGTAATTCTGTAAAGGCTTCTAGCCTGCATAAATATATTAAATCACAATTTGTGATGGAGAAGTAGTAATGTCCTTGTTTCTCTTCTGGTATTTTTGAGGATGTTAGTTGTCAATTGGTGTAGTTCCTTTTAAAATAAACCACATTGTTTGGCTTAAGACTTTAAGTTCTATTTCAGGACAGGTTTTGCTTCAGTGAAGTTGTAATCAACATCCTTAATAAAAGTTTTCCCCAGAGTGAGTTACAGCAGAATAGTTTGTAAAATCACAGACAACAGGCACTGTATCGGTTGTAGACAGTGATACCATGTGCTTTTCGTATGTCTGCGTCTGTTGAAGAGTTTAAATAAGCCTTTGGACTCTCCTCTTGTGAAGACCTTTCACATTGTAGCTTTATGTGCTACAGTACAGTACACTTGATCTTAGCCAAAAGGAAAGCTGAGGCACAGGTGGAAGCAACTTGGTGAGATGTGAAAAATAACAAGGATTCTACGAGTACATAGGTCAGAAGAAACAGGTAAAAGATAGTGTACCCCCTCTGATAAACAAGAGGGGAAAACTGGCTTCAACAGACATGGGGAAGGCTGAGGTACTCGATGAGTTCTTTGTTTCCATCTTCACTGGCTATCAGGCTTCCCATGCTTCACATGTCCCTGAACTTCAAGGAGAGGGTTGGGGGAACAAAATCCCTTTGTTAGAGCAGAGCAAGTTCAGAGATCAGCTCATGAGAATGTATGTGTACAAGTATGTGGGGCCAGATGGTGTGCATCCCACAGTCCTGAAGGCACTGGCTGATGTGGTTGTCTAAGCCGCTCTCCATTATACTTGAGAAGTCATAGCTGTCAGGCAAAGTCTCCAGTGACTGGAAACAGGGAAACATCACTCTCATTTTTAGGAAAGGAAGAAAGGAAGAAAGGAAGACCAGTGGAACTACAGGCTGGTGAGCCTCACTTCTGTGTCTGAGAAGATCATGGAGCAGATCCTCTTGGAAACTGTTAAGACATATGTGAGATGAGTAGGTGATTTGAGACAGCTGGTGTAGCTTCATCAAGGGCAGATAATGTGTGACAAATCTGGTGGCCTTCTCTGACGGAGTGCTGGCATTGGTGGACAAAGGAAGGGCAACTGGTGTTGTTTACCTGGACTTATACAAGGCCTTTGACATGATCCCACATCACATCCTCATCTCTAAATTGAAGAAATACAGATTTGAAGGCAAGACTACTCAATGAATAAAGAATTGCTTGGATGATCACAACCAGAGAGTTCTTGCCTACAGCTCTGTGTTCAGATGGACACTGGTGATGAGTGACTTCACCCAGGGATCAGTCTTGGGACTGGTATTCTTCAGCTTCTTTAGCAATGATCTTAATGGGCTGAGTGTTGCAACTGGTGTGGCAGAAGAAAAGGATACCATCCAGAGTGACCAGGACAGTCGTCAGAAATTGGCCTGCATGAACCAAATGAGATTCAACAAGGCCGAATGCAAGGTGTTACGCTTGGGTTGGGGCAATCTCAGATATGTGTATAGTCTGGGAGAAGAATTCATTGAGAGCAGTCTTGGAAGCAGACTTGGGAGTCCTGGTGGATGAAAAGTTGGACATGAGCCAGCAGTGTGCATTTGCAGTCTGGAAGGCCATCCTGAGCTGCATCACAAGAAGGGTGGCCAGCAGGGTGAGGGAGGTGATTGTCCCTCTCTGCTCTTGTGAGGCCCTGTTTGGAGTACTGCATTCAGACCTGTGGCTCCTGACATAAGAAAGATGTGAAACTGTTGGAGTGGATCCAGGGAACGGTCATGACAATTATCAAAGGATTCCCCTTGCACGGATTGATGGACTTGTTTAGCTTGGAGAGGAGAAGACTCTAGGGAGACCCAATTGCAGCCTTCCATTACTTGAGGGGATCTTGTAAACAGGAGGGAGACTGACTTTAACATGGGTAAATAGAGATAAAGGGTTTTAAACTTTTATAAAAGAGATGAGTTTTAGATTAGATGTTGGGAGGAAATTCTTTACTCAGAGGGTGGTGAGCCACTGGTGCAGGTTCACAGAAGCAGTGGATGCCCCATCTGTGATGACACTGAAAGCCGGGTTGGATGGGGTCCTGGGCAGTCTAATCTGATGGGCGGCAAACCTCCCTATGGCAAGGGGGTTGGAACTTGGCAATCTTTAAGGTCCCTTCCAACCTAAGCCATTTTATGCTATAGATGTTCAGTTTTTTAATACAAGGGCTGGCATTTTTTAAAACTTAATATTTTTAATTTAATGGATTTAAACAAAACACTTGATGTATTTTAAGTTGAAAAATTCTTGCAAATGAAAAAACTCTTTTATCAGTTACACATAGTAGCTTGAGTTCGTGCTTTTTTGGGTTTCTTGACAGTAACCAACCTACTTTTAGTATGGAATCCGTGTTGAAAAGATTCTAGTGGCAGCCTTTTAAAACTATAAAAAAAAACAAACGAAAGACAAAAAAAGTGATGCACAGCATCTCAATAATTTTTCCTAGTTTTTGGCAGAGAATGTGGTAAGAGGTGAACGTGAAGAAAAGGGGAAAAAAAGAAAAAAGGAAAAAAGAGGAAAAAGAGAAAGAGATGGTAGGAAAATAGTTATTTCTCTTCTTTGGTCTGATACTTATTGCCTATTACAGAAATACAGAAGTCTCTTCAGAAATGAGTAATTCCAGAACTACAAACTTATTGCATTTATAAATGATTAAAATAATGTCTGCTTTGACTGTAATTTTTTGTCTCCTTTTATTCACTGAAAGCACAGTGAAAGTAGGATTAGGGAACAAATACTGACAGACAATAAAAGCATATCGTTATTTACCTGAGGGATTTGCATCACCTGGTAGGCAAAGCCTTTATAAAATAAGCAGTTTTGGGAAAGAAAAAAGCCAACAGCCATTTCCTTTATGATAATTAAGCTATATATGTCTTATTATATGTTTTTGGACATCAGCTTAGAATAAATCTAAGGGGGGAAAAAGCAATTAATCTGTTGCTGCAAATCAAGTATGCTTCTGTTTTTCAGAATTATTTCTCAAATGTGAACAATGACTTTGATCTTCAACTTGGTGAAAGCATGGCCTTGTATACTGAGATATTTTGAGATCCTCTGAATTGAAGTTCAAGGCCATAAGAGTTTCCACAGATGTTTCAGATCTCTAGCTTTTCAAAATAATACCAATTGGGGCATCTTAAGAGTTGTTGAGTTGCTGTGCTAATGACTTGAAATAAGCTCAATTATAAGTGAGGTCATGTTTTGAAAAGAGGTATGAACAATAGTAAATGCCATCCAAGACCTTGAAAATGTCTTCAGCTACAACAGCAACCAAAAAAGAGGTCTGAAGGAGTAGGAGAAAGAGGCAGTTAGTGTTTTGTCTTTGTTTTTTGTTTTTAAAGAAAGTGCTGTCTGGATACTTCTCCCTTGAATTTTGTGTATTTTAATTAACCACCATAATACATGGATTTTCACCTAAAAGTTTCCTAAATTGGTGCATGAATATTCCCAGGAAATGAGTTGGGTTTTTTTTGGTGCATGAGGCAGGCTGTATGGGAGAAGATGGGAAGACGTTGCAGTTTGTTAAATACACTGAAGAAAGAATAGAATCTGTAGGGAGAAGGAGATATTTTAATGAATATAATTCCTGAGATAGGATGCTGATTGATTAAAGTGAAGTTTGAATGAAGATAAATGTGACATGATGGAATCAAAGCAAGGCATTCCATTTTGAAACGGAAACTTATAACACATTTTGAAAGCAAAGGAGGGAATTCCGTAAATCTGGGAATACTGTCCTTTTTTCTTCTGTAACTGTAGATATTTTAGAGTATGTATAATTTTCTAAAGGAAAAGTTCCTATTGTAAGCACGTTCTAATGGTAATGAAGCTCAGTGAAGCAATGAAGTTATAATTTCTTTGGTTATTGGAAAGAATATTACAGTAATTAAGAAACCTGGAGGACTTTGGAGTATTGGCATGTTTCTGAGGATACGCTTATTTAAAAAAACATGTGGCAGAGCATTCAAATCATACATTTAAAGATGTCTGAATTCTCCCCTTCAAAGTCAAATTCTCTGCATTCCTTAAAATCTTTTAGTTTTGTATATTTTAACTGTAAGTATTAATGTTCTTACATCTTTTCACTCCTGCAAAGAAAATTTGATGTAAATTAATTAAACATGATTATACTAAAACCTTGACAATACCTCACTCAGGACAGTAGGGAAGTCTGAGGGGTGAGGAGAAGCACAGGAACTTACTCTGTTTTCTACATCACCTACTCTTCTTCCTTCTCTCCCTGAAATACACAAATCTACTCCTAATTTAGGAGATCTGAAATCTCCCTCCTATTTGTTCTTTAGCAGTGTGTGCTTCAATGGAGCCAAGATCAGTCTACTGCTTTCTTCATTCCCATACTTTGCTCGTTTTCTTACCTTCTTACTGTGGTCTCCAGTGAGCCAACACTGGACTTTTTTCTGGATTTTATCAGATTTTATCAGAAATACTAGTTACTTTTTTGTGCTACAGGAGGTGCATGTGAATCATTAACTGGAGCAGTGGGGAATAAAAAGTAAATCATATGAGTTCATATGGGATAACTTGAAACCTGTGGGAGTTTTGGTTTCAATACTGGAAATCTACATAACAAGTTTTCATATATCTATTGTATTTTTTAATAAGAAAAGGTAAATCAGAAGTCTGGAAGATAAATATTTTTATATACTATATATATATTATATGTATATATATATATTTATAGTTCATATATGTATGTAAGTAAATATACATATAGAGATCCATATAACCTATACATGTATAAATAGATACACATCTTTAGTATTCTACAATATCTGAAAGGATTAAGAAAGAGAATACCCTAGGTGGCAATAGTGTCACTTCTCTCAGAATTGAGCAAAAGGCATTTTGCTTGAAAACAAAATACTTCCTACAGATGTCTTTAATTTGCTTGAAGAGGATTTACTTTTAGAGTTTATCAACTTCAGCAAATTTATTCAGATCTGCCACAGTACCTCTCCTTTCTTTTATACATCGTTTTTTTTAAGGGCTGAGGGGGCTGAGTCATGACTTAGCATCTGCCATCTTCTCAGAGAACTAGTTCTATTTTTCTAAATCAATCAGGAGTTGAATTAGACTTTCTTGAGCCCAAGCCATTTTATTTATTTCCTTTAGTGAAACAAAACAAACAAAAAAGTTGCCTGTGATGTTTTCTAGAAGTGGTAAATATTGGAGAAAGCATAAAGCATTCTTAAAAGTACACATTTTAAGAACGTTAAATGTAATCAATGAGCATATTGCAGTTTGCAAAAGGATGTAAAGATAGGCCTTATGACCTGTTCTACTTGTATAATCGTTACGGAGACAAGTAAAGCACTGATGTATTTTCCCAGTTTTGTCATTCTTTGTACATCTGCAAGCCACATTAATACCATCTTTTTAATTGTTAAAAACGTGTTATTTATCTCAAAATTAAGACATTCTTACAAATGTCTCTGCTACAGAGTTTTTTTTCTATTTCCCCTTTTTTCACTATATAACTTTGAGAATTAGTTTCAGTGGGTGCGAGCTCTTAAGTAGTGTACAAAGAAATATCCATGTCAATTAAATTGTCTTGCAGAGCTTTAGAGGCACTAGCAAGTAGTTGCAGCCACGTGTATTAATGGAACTGATTCAGAACATCTGAAACCCTCTTCAGCCACAGACTGATGATACACATTTTTGTTTCCCTCTTAATGCAGCTCTAAATTAAATCTGTAAGTGGATCTTATGTATGAGCTATGGTTGCACACTTTCTGAACAAATACTGTAGATCTGAGACATTATCTTTCTACTTTGTTCATACATTTTCTTCCACATTTAATTAGTGTTTTGCTACTCGTTTCTTTAAGATGGTGTTGTGTTTTGTAAAGCGCTTTAGATTGAAGTTCTTCAGCAATTACTCAGCTCCAAATGAGACCAGAGGGTTGTGATTTTAATTTTCCTCAGTTTTTCCTTAGTTTGTATAGCTCAGAAAGTGGAACAATGCAACGTAACTTTATGCTGTAGTGTGATGATTTTTGTGGGTATTGATTTGATGAGAATTCTTTAAGATGTACAAAATTTTAGAAACTCTTTCCTTTTAGAGTTTTAGGTGGAAGTGGCTGTGCAATATTGGAATGGGGGAGGACAGTTTCAAATCGAAACTATTCATAAAAATACATATTTGAGTAAAACAGAGAAAACCATCAGGTGTCATATCATATGTCTTGAGTTGCATTAAGAGATTAAATATTCTTAACCAGCGTCAGTTTGAGATAAATTCACTTGTGAAAATAATTAATAAAATGCATACTTTGAATATAAACTTACACATATATGACACATTTTTACTGTGCTTCTGTTGATTTTTAAGTATGTTTAAAACAGGTAACTGCATTTAAGATTGAAAGTGGAGAGGAAGGAAGGGGACCTGGAATATTCATCGACTTGATCTTATGGCTTTTCTGAATTCTAATGGTTTAAACCTAAAGCAGAGCTGGTATATGGAACCTATACCTGCAAGTACAATAGTAATGCTTAATTTTGCATCGTTTTTTCTAGGTCTGTTTATTCAAATGACTTTATAAGAGTTTGTTTTAATCATGATGTACTGGGACACATTTAATAATTTTGTATGTGTTCTGGTTTAAAAAAACAAGAAAAAAAAAACATGTGTACCGTGATTAAAAAAGAAAAAAAGGATGGGTATTTGCCTCCCTCCTCTTTTTTTTTTTTTTTTTTAATTCCCTCAAATACATCATTAGATAGCATACTAATTCAGAGTTAATAATTTATTCAAGGTTATACTTTGCTGGCTGTTCAGGTGGTTACACGTAGCCACTTGATTAATTGATCACAGCTATGTGCTTGCTTTTATTATGCTCCGTGTTTGTATTTATTGTTCTCCTCTTGATTTGCAGCTCTTTGCAAAAAACAAACCTCCGAAAGGTCTTTATGTCTATGGAGATGTTGGTAAGTCTCAGCTGCATCAGTTTCAGTGAAATTTTGTCTTAATACATGTTTATTCACATTGTAAAGTATCTTAAGAGCCTGAAATTTATGTAGCATGATTACTTTAGTGAATGTTCTGGGTTTATTTTTCTTCTGTATTATGATGTTAGTTTATGGAATGGAATCATAAAATGGCTTGGGTGGGAAGGGATCATAAAGTCCTCTGAACTCCAACTCCCTGCAATGGGCAAGGTTGCCCCCCACCAGATTGGGCTGCAGCAACCTGGCCTTGAATCCCTCCAGGGGTGCAGTTAATCTAATGGCAGTTAATGCAATTAGATATAGAAGTTTGGAAGCTATTGAATTGGACTGCTTTACCATGTGTATTTTTTCCAGTGTTACCCACTCTCTATTATTTAAGAATGGGGAGCCAGGGAGGGAATTTATATGTTATAATTGCAGAATACAGAATAAAACAGAAGAAATACAGAATAAAACAGTACTCACTTTTCAAACTGAGATAATAAGGATGCAAATGGAGGCATTTTTGCAACCTTTTTGCAAACCCTATATAGATCAAAATTTTAAATGGAAAAATAACAGTCCAGTTGTTCTGAGCGTTTGAACGTAAAACAGAACCTTTCTTCCCAGTCTGGCCTTGTACTTATTCAGTGTACTTATTCAGTGGTTATTCAGTAGTTTCATTATTAAAAGCTAATGAACAATCATTATTATAATCAGTATGTAACTGTTCTTAAATTAACTACCTGTTGGATGGGGGTTTTTTTGTTTGCTATTTTTTTATTTGAAGGCACAGGGAAGACAATGGTGATGGACATGTTCTATTCTCACTTAGAAGTAGAAAGGAAAAAGAGAGTCCATTTTCATGGCTTCATGCTGGATGTGCACCAGAGTAAGTGAAGATACTAATATTTACAAGAATTGTATGAAAAACTATCAACTGTGAAAAAGTCTGACTCATTCTCTTACGTATATTATTCATCATACAGTGTAATTTTCTTGAAGTTTTTAAACAAATGAAATAACAACAACAAAAAAAAGAGTGAATTAGAAGGTTTGGTCATTGTTTGTCATACCAGATTGGATGCTAACTGTATACTATTTCTCAAGTATCTTTTCAAATACTCTGATGTTCTGCATACCTGATTGTATAGAAGACTGCATGTGTATTTAAGGATGATATAATAAGGATCGAATCCCTATCTAAATAGTCTCTGGTTAATTACTTGGCTGCAATCTAAAGAGAGCACCTGCTGAAATAGAATGATGAAGTACAAAGCAACATGGTGATATCAGAAAAAAAGGGTAGATAAATGTAAATGTGATATTGCGGTTTTTTTTCACTGGATCATGATTCAGAGGCAAAGTTTGTGCTTCAGAGAGATGGACTAATTCTTCCAAGACTTGTGCAGTATTTGTCAAGTTGTCACGTTCATTCATTACTGCTTGGCTCCATATTTCTTTTCACATCAGTCTGGGAAGATTTTAGCTTTTATGAAAAACAAAACAACCATTGCTATGTAATGTTTTGGGTTTTAATACCACTTAGTATTTGTTGATTTGTTGCTAAGGAATAGGTTGTGCTCCTTACAGACCAAAAGAAAGTTCAGCTGAGTGAAGAGAACACGTCTGGGGAATGAATAGATAAGTTAAATCATAGATAATCCAGAATTTGCCTTCTCTTTCTCTCAGTTTTGGGATATTCTTTCTGAAGGAAAGAGTCAACTCAGTGATAAATGTAGTCATTCTGAAACTGGATCGTATGAACGCAAGACAAATGGTGCAAAAATGATAGGAAATAATGGAAAAGTATAAAATATGGGGTAATGCATCTTCTCTCATTTGGTGCTTTAATTAAAAATTTTAAAAAAGCATAACCTAATTTATTTGTGGGAATAGATTTACAAAGATTGTAGAGGAGAGGACTGTATTTATTAACAGAAAATGATCACAAAAATAAATGGTAATGGAACTCTGTCATGACAGAGGGAGAAGAAAAACTAATGCATTTGGATAATGACACTGACTATAATAATAATGTACCATATGAAACGTTAGCAAATAGAAGTTTGTTTCCTAAGGCCCCGTTAAAGGCAAATCTATAGCAATGAATTGATTGTGTAATGGCTGAAAAAGAGCATTGTGTAAACTGTTTTTTTGACAGTTGTGTATATAAATAATTTTGATCTGTGTAATTTGAATAAGCAATAACTAAATGAGGTATAAATGCCGACAAGAATGAGAACTGTTCTGGGTTGGTGAACTTAGCAAAACTGATGATAATCAGTTTTGGGAAAATAGAAGGAAGGTGATCCTAAGTTTCAGAACTTTTTTCTGACAGAATGAACAAGGTGCTTTTTGCTGCATGGAATATAGGTATTTTAAAATCTGCTTCTGTTTCTGAAATGTATGACTTTAAAGTACTGTGAAATTGGTTACGTGTAATGGTACAATTTACAAATACTGTGACAGCAGCATTTTTCTTGGAAAGCTTTCACTGGTGTAAAGAAGCTCTGCTCTTTTGACTGCCCTTCTGTCGTCACTGGGTCACTGTTGAGATTTTCTTTTTCCATTTCTTGTTTCTTGTATTTTTAACAAAGCCAGCTTCTTACTGTAGGACCTTGGTTTGCCAAATGTCTTTGTGTAGGCAGATGGAATGCAGTCCATGACATATTAAAGTATGTACTTATATAAAGTATGTACTTATTTGATATTTCAGTGTTACCTTGTTTACATTGTAAAATATAATTGTATTGCTTTGTCTGAGTTCTTGTAACTAAGTATATTATACTTAGTATATATAAGTATATAAGTACATTCTAAGTATATCTCCAGACCAGGCAATGCACAGAGCTGCGTCGTGGATTTGGAAACTGTAAGGGTTTTTCATATTCAGCAGATTAAGTCATAAAATGCCAAATTATGAAGTGAAACTGCAGCTAAGCTCATGAACTGGAGCAAGATAAAACTGTAATTTGGATCAGTTTTTAAAATAAAATATAAGTGTTTGATATTAGTGCTCAAGGGTTCATAGTTTTTTATTTTACATATTTCTAAGCAAGAAGATATAAATCACAGAGTCTCTGTGGTTTTACTGGTTACCTGATGTGGTTGCAAACTTAGCAGTTTTGCCTTCTCAGAGTTAGATGAAATTTGAAGTGTGTTTGTTTCTTTTTTTCCTGGCTTGAATCACCTTTTTATTTGATAGCTAAATAATTTTGTTTTCTGTATTTTAGAATATTTTAGAAGACATAAGAAACACGTTATTCACTTATGTTTTATCTACTCAGGAATACATCGCCTTAAGCAGAGCTTGCCTAAAAGAAAGCCGGGATTTATGGCCAAATCATACGACCCAATTGCACCAGTAGCAGAGGAAATAAGTGAAGAAGCATGTCTCTTATGTTTTGATGAATTTCAGGTAAGAAATCAGAGATTAATCCTTGGTTTCAAGGGAAACTTCGCACAATTATTTTTAATCTACAACTATGGTATTTGTTTTTAGTAACATATTATTTGAATTACTGGCCAGAATTGAACTGGGGAAGTTCAGAGGTGGAAGGCATTTCACAATTTTGAAGGTGATGTTTTTGTTGGTTTTTTTTTTAGGAGTTGGCAACGTGCCCCCTTACAGTCCTTTCACTTTCCCACTGTAACTACTGTTCATGCTAGCGAGTAACTCAGATTGTGGTGAGAGGCTTGTGAGTGCTTCAGGGCAGGAGCTGTCATCTTAAAATGAGTCTGTGCAGCACCCAGGCCAGCAGTGACACGATAGAAGCTTTGGGTGCTGGGTCTTTGCCATGTCTCACAGAGTGGAACGAAATGGTTTCACTGTCATTAAGGATATGGAAATAATATTTCAATTTCAATCTGAATTCCTTCCTAGAGTTACTGGAGCCTCTGGCACATCAGTGTCAGGTTATGTTGGCATAATCTACTTTAGAGAAAATTTTATTGAATTAAATATGAAAAGTAAAAAATGAAATGATAAAATTCATCTTTGCACAAACTCACTTGGTTGTTTCAATTGTTTTATGTGACTTGTGAATTCTGTTCTAAGGACATGTCACAAATTTAAGCGTAGAGTTGCTTTATAATTTTTTTGGAGAGAAGAGGTATATTTAGCAGCTCAATTCAGAAATCTCATCTAGAAACTACAGGGGAAGATGGGGACAGGTCCATGTTGTTCAAATCACCACCTATCAAAAGAATAATCATTTAACTGTAAATTTTCTGCATTACACTCTTAATATGTAACTGGAAGGATAGAACAATTTTAATCTCCTAGGTACTACATTTAGCTTGTGCACTAAGAAAGATTTATGATCAGCTTCCACGATGGGGATTTTTGCAGCCATTCAGTACGTGTTTCTGTTTTGTTACTTCTGCATTTTGCATCAAGGAATAATCCTTAAACCTGTGGTTTCAGAATGTGTGGAGTCACTGCAATCTCAGTTGAAAATGTTTAATAAAAAGTTGTATTTGAGTTATATTTTTGCAGGGTCTCAGCGTGTTAAAAGAACACTTCTCATTGTTAAATGTGTTTTGTTGGAGTACGTTCTCTAAAATATGTTAACATCAGGAACTTATTCAAATCATTATACCAAAGTTCATTGCCTGCCTCTCAGCTAAAGAGCTGGAGATTCTGTTTTGTTCTTTGCTTTTGACTTTGTTTGTTTGTAGTAAAATTTATAACAACCAAGTTTAGAAGGAAATGTAAATTCTAACTGCAGCTCTCATGGATTTCTCTTAAAAAAAAAAAAAAAAAAAAAAAAATTCTGAACAGTTCACTGGCATAGACACATTTGGGCATGGCTGCCTGTAGCCATGTGATATCTGGTGCTAGCAGTTCAAGGAGGAGACAGCTGAGGAGAGATGTATAGTGAACGTGCCCTTCTTTCCTCTTGTCAAAGACTCACTCATCTTTTCAAGTTGTGTGCTTGCACATGTGAACAACTTGTGAACTCATTCATAGACTGAATAGTGCGTGGTTTGAGTTTTGATGGTGCATGTTTTCATTCTCAGCTTTTTAATGAAGTGATTTCCTTATTTCAAATGCTGCTGTTTGATCATTTGAGATGTGTTTTATCTAGCTGAGCTAGAACACTGGGCTTCCAAAACTCATGGAATGAAATAAAATACAGAGACAATTGTGTTTACACTATGCAGAAGTGAGAAGATTTGGAGTGGGGTAGGGAGAAGTGATATATTCATGTGATATATCATTAGAAAGGTTTCACAGAGGCATTTTTGCTAACAGTAGCACCAATATTAAGTGTAAGCACCTGCTTTTCTGTATAAATGCCCACTACTTTCATGTACTGTTATTCTGCATTTACATATTGTCTATCATCTCGCTGTATTCCCAGAGACTCTGGTGATTTTGTTTTCAAGTTGTTTCTCTGCTCCCCCTGCTGACTTGGTCGAGGTACAGCAACCACTTCAGCTGTAAAAATCGCTTCGTGTTTTATAAGTGGATCACAGTTGGGAAAATAATAAATATATTTCAGAGTATATTTCTTGGACTCTGCATTATTATGCGATACTTTTAATGAAACTACTTGTTCTTGATGCACTAATGGTCAGAATCCATGGATTTCTTGGCTGATCTTCTGTAGCATGAGATGCTACTCAGGCTCTGCCTACTGAAGAGGAGTCGCAGAGTGTATAGAAGGCCCTGAATTTGCTATGAGAAACCTTCTGTTTAAAAACTGTTTAAGTGGTGCAGTGGCTGGAAGAGCAGTTCACGGAGTGGCAAAATTAACATTGGTCGTGTAACTCAGGACTTTCTCTGCTGATTCCTCCAGTGAAATCTGTCCATTATTGCCACTACAACTGATTCAGTCATATTTAAAGAATTGCTAGATTAAAAAAGAAAAAAACAAAACCCAAGCAAACAAATAAAAAAATACAGCTCAAACCAACCAAACAAAAAAAATCTGGACAGACAGATCGTATGCTGATCTGACTTGCAGGCAAAGCTGCTTTCTGTTTTGACGTGTGGGAGGTCAGGTTGGGTCGTTCGTTGGCGAAACGCTTGTGTGTTGAAGAAATCTCAGAAACACTTCTGAGATTTGTTTGAAGCATTTCAAGTGTCTTTTCTGTGGTGGGGGGAAGGAGAATAAGCTGGGTTGATTTTATAAAACTGAGGTTGTGAATTCCCCCTTGATGGGAGGCTGAAGCAAACCGGAAGTACTCTGAAGTACATCGTTGTTGCCTAAAGAAACCTCAAACATTTGCTTGACTAATTCACTTCAAAAGTATTTCAGTACGCCTTGAGGTTGATTTTTTTGTCTTCAGATGTATTGTTGTTTTTTCTGTTTTTAAATGTTATTTTTTGCAAACTCTTTGTGGTAGAGCCAGGCCATTAGACATGGCATTAAGCTTCTGACCAGTCTGAAGCTGGTGAAGCATCAGCATCTACCTGAGATACAGGCTCTCAGGTTGTTAAAATTGTGCTGCTTCTTACTGATCTTTATCATGCCAGTGTGATAGAAATGCTAGACCTTTTTCTTTTAGCCATTCTAAAAACACATCCTCACTTGAAAAACAACAGAAAAAAAGCCTCAGAGAATGAATCCATTTGTAATTATGATTTTCATGTTTCAAAATGCAGACATTGCCCAATATAACGAGACCAGTCATTGTTTAGTGATCAGGTAACTATACACTGGTAATCAGAAGCACTGATTTTACCTTGAGACTGTAACCTGTGACAGTTAGTATTGGTGAAAAAGAATCCGTACTTCTGCTGAATGGTCACAGTGTTAGTATTTATACACCATCAGTACCACTTGGACTTAAACCAAGCTACAATTTAGGGAGTTTTTTACTAACATAACCTGCATGCTATTAAAAGCCTCTAATAAAAATTAGGCTCTTATTTTTGTGCTAATACTAATTACTGGTAATGCATGCTTATGTTTATCATTCATTACATGGAACTATACCAATCAGCAGATGACTGAGTCTTGAGCACTTACACATGTAAATTAACTCTTAGTGATTTTAGTGCTTAGTGCTTTTTATGTTTTTTTAATTCATGTAAGTGAGCCACAGTGAAAAGCAACACGGGGTCATAAAATTTATTTTTCTTCAGTGTTAATGAAATGTCTCCGTTCTCTCCATTACCAGGCATTCCTTACTGCTAATTTGTAGCCTTTGCTTCTGTTCCACCAAGTAAGGATTGCAGGATATGGAAAAAAACGTAAAAAATAACAGTGGTTAATTCCTGTCAGCTAGTTGCTTTGGCTGGTAGAATTCTTCCCTTACCAAAGCTCTATTAGTTCAAAAGAAATTTGCATTCCAGTTCTCAAAATGGCTCTGGCTTTTTGACAGAGCTTAAGGAGTTTGGTTTTCTTTTCTAGTATAGTGAGGACACCAGAATTTAGCATGAAACAACAGTTCTCATTAATAAGAGAATTTTATTCACTGTTTTCTGTCATGCAAACACTAACATTTTTTCCATTTTGTTTTCTAAAGGTAGTGTGCCTTAGAGTGCTTTCTGAACACAAATTTGGTTAAAAAAAATAATTTATAACATGGATTTTTAAAACTTGCATCACAAAGCAAACCTAAGAGCCAAGAAATTCATTTACCACTAAAATGCCTATATTGATTTTGTATATTTTGAAGACAAAAGGGAAAATTCCTAAAATCTAATATTTAGAAGAAATAAATTGTAGGTGGAAGCATCAACAGCTACATCAGATATGTAGTACAGCTGTGACTCACTACATGTTCCTAAAGCGTAGTGATGGGAGAGATACAAATCTGAGAAGTGTGTTACTGATCTTCTGAAACGGTTTGGTTTTGAAAGAGAGAAAAAAAATCCGTATTAACGGATTCCATGGAAATAAATAAAAGAACTCTTTGGGAGAAGGAAATTGATATTTACACACATTTCCTTAGGAACTTTACTGCTTCCAGTCTAGTTGTGAGAATCACAGCCTCATTCTTTTTCTGTCTCTAACGTAGAATTAATTTGTTTTGCTTCTCAGATAGGTGTGTTAGAATTTGGGAGTGGGGATTTGGAAAAGTACAATACTGATCAGTCTTTCTGTGGCTTGCATTACCATTGCCGTGTTCATATCTAAACTGGCAAAAGCATAGCAGTGCATCGGTCTGTAATCAGCACGTATAACTGCCAGCTGACCACCACCTTTTTATTTCCCCAGCACTGGGGTCTGTGGTAAGTCAAAATGCAACAAGTGTCTATATATCAACGAAGGAGAAGGCAGAAGGAACAAGAGCTTAATGATAGCAGAGGTGATTTACTTAATAGGACTGCTAATTTCAGCTGCTGAACACCTGCAACATATAAATTGCTGTTGTAACAATGTTATGTTTTTTCAATCTGTTTGGACAAATTTATTCCTTTCTTTCATTTGTGTAGAATGGTTGCTGTTTGGCATTCCTTTTATTTCTTGATACTGTAAAGCAAGTTAGTTCAGCTAAACTTAGATATTGAAAGAAATTTTACTTTATTGCTTATTGTTTAAGCTTTTTTATTTCAGTATTGCCTGTCCCACCCCTTTTTATTTTCTGTTAGTGTTTTCTGCCTGAAGGTTAGAAGAGGCTGACTGTGCTGGAAGTGACTGCCGTGCCTTTTGATTATTCATGGACAGTAATAGAAGGCACTTAAAAAGAACAATGAAATTGCTTATTTTTGTGATGGGCCATCTGTTGAATTGTTTTTTGCAACAATCACACAATAGTATCTATGTCATATCATTCTATTTTCAACAGCAGCTGATTATGTATAGTTGGCTCCTTATCTTTATTTCTGAAGTCCCATGACCATTTAAATTCACCTCTGCAAACCTTTGCCTCAAAGGTAATAGAAATGTAAAACAGCCGGTGTGTATTGTCTTTGTTTTCTGGTTTTTTCTTTTTTTCGTGTTGTTTCCAATTGATGAGGTCTCTTAAATGTTTAGATCTGTTTTCTGTGTTTCCCACCTGTAGTTTTATAATAGAAGTTAACATGGAATCGTTTAGCAATCGGTAGAGATATGGTGGAGTTCTGTAATAAAAAGCAGGCAAGTTTTGAAAGGCTGTGGTACATTCACTGCTTATTAATTATCCCTTTTATTTTTTCCCACCAAGCAATAATTAGAATCTTTCTCCATGGCTTTCACTAACAAGCATTTTTCCTAGCTATAAAGCCACTCGCAAATCTATTGCGGCAGAAGCTGAAAGCAAGACAAAACAAATGTGTTGTCTTCCGCAGGTCACTGACATTGCTGATGCCATGATTCTGAAGCAGCTTTTTGAAAACTTGTTCCAAAATGGGGTTGTCGTTGTGGCAACATCTAACAGGCCGCCAGAAGGTAAAAACAAACATGCTACTACTATTAACCAGGTACAGTTAATCTCAGTATCTTACAAAAGAATCCTGTAAGAACAATATGTTATTGAATATATATTAATGAACTCACTAGCCTTCAAAAATCTGAGATGCCCCATTTTGTCTCCTGTTTTCTGGTTTTTTTGTGTGTGTGTGTGCTCTTAAAAAAGAAAGGTTTTTCACTTCATCTTACTCCTTTCTTTTCTTGTGCTGAACTTCATACCTCTTCTTTCCCTTGTCCTTCTGTGGTTTTTGATTTTCTATACTCTATCCAAACCAGTGGGAGGAGAGTATTTAGGAATGGGGATGGGTGAAATATTGCTTCTGTTTGGGAGTTTCCAGGGCAGAAAAGATCATACCCAGAATAGAGGTGAAGTGAGACAGTTTGTCTACTAGTTTGTAGCTAGCAGACTGCAGGCCTTCTACACTAGCTGAGGGGGAGGAGCATGCCCCTTTTTTAAGATACCATTTTCACAGCCTAGTTTGAGGTCATTCGTTGGAAAGTACTTAGATGGAGAGTTGTTTCCATTTCTAACAGTATTTTTAGAGTTTGACTGGATAGATCCTTCTAAAAGCCCTCAAATCTGCATGGGTTTTAATCAAGCAATAATTGTCTTTTTTTTTTTTTTTTTTTTTTTTACATCATAATGTAGTGTATATATAATGTTTTGTTATAGCATAGCATTAGTAGATAGCATAATGCATGATTTCTATGCAACTTTTATAACAATTCACAATTCAGATTAATAGCAAATGTTTGCAAAGCACACTAAAAGGTTACAGCATTAACTGAGTGCCCCTTAATTTTTCTACCCAAATAAATTAGGTAAAAGAGAATTTTTTTTAATCTTCAAAAAGACAAGAAAACAATCAAAATACTGTTACTGAAAGGCAAAATAATTTCCTGTTGGGTTATTTTCCTTTTTTTTTTTTAAGCAATCAGTACAAAATCAGAACTAATATAGCTAAGAGAACTACAGGTTAACTCAGTGCTGGGGCCTCGCTCACTTAGGATCCACCCTCGTGTTTGTTGATTCACCACTATCACTACTCTGTGAAGTTCAGGAGAAATTCTTATAATTTGGGTATTCCACCTTACATCTTAATTTGTCAATCTGTGACCATTACTGTCATGTGTCTGTTTTTGGTACATATTTAGTCAACCTGAATAGCATTCATTTCTACTATCTACACAGCGGAGAACATCATAGAATCATAGAATAGCTTGGATTGGGAAGCACCTTAAAGGTCACCCAGTTCCTGCCGTGAGTAGGGTTGTCACATCAGTAAAGGCTTCTCCAGAAATGAGCAATATTGCTGTCCAGACACTGATCATTGCTTGCTGTTTGGTGTTCTTGTTTTTGTGTTTTTTTCTCCGTACTGCTCCATATTTGTAAATGCTTACACTGTGTGTCTGAAATCCTTCCACAGAGAAGAGTGCTGGATTAATCCCTATGTTGTATCAAGGTTTAAGATTGAATTAAGAAATTCTCCTATTGTAAATACAAAAGGAAAAAGTGGCTTTTTTACTAGCAAGCAGATGCACTCAGCAGCTGACCTTTAGTGATGTGCTTAACCATGTTACAATTCTGTCCCATTGGAGTATGAGGGGAAATATAAGGAATAGTATGTGAGGAATCCTGGTTTATTTTCACCACCAAAATTACTGTTTTTTTCCAAATCCTCATAAAACAGACATAATAATTCTTTTATGATTATATTAGACAGTTGGATAGTTTCTTTAAGCACAGATCTTCATTCCATTGCACAAAAAACATCTTAATATTTTTTGTATTCAGTTGCATTTTGAGCAACTTCGCATAAGGCTGTTTTCTGTTTATTTGTTTTTGCCTTAGAGATGACTGTTCTTGTCCCTTTGGAAAAAGAGTGGACCTGGTACAATTGCTAAAGGTTAAAGTTTTCCAAACTACACTGAAAAAGAATTATACTAACTTTTAAAATACAGGTTGCTTATTTGAGTTTAATCTGAGTCTTTCCCTTCTACCCAATAATTTATATTTAGCAACTATATAGTGACAGCCTTATAACATTCATTTTGAGCATTACAAATCATTTTTGTATCCTTTTTTTAATAGTTGTCTTCTGCTAAAATCAGTTATCTCATTAGATGTCTCATCTTTTACTCTATACCTTTTCCAGACTTTCTAAGGATGTTGCTCTCTTACTTGAGAGTGCAATGAATTTTTTATACAGTAAGAGAACAGAAATCAATTTCAGCTTTCCTTTTTCCACTTTTGTTCCTTATCGCTTTAGCAACACAGTTTTATTTGCAAGTCTAAAAGACAAGCTCACATTGTTATTAAGACTAAGTAGCAAAACTGGTACTGATTTCCTTTCTTTCAGATCTCTATAAAAATGGTCTTCAGAGAGCTAATTTTGTACCATTCATTGCTGTGCTGAAGGTAAGGAGAATCACTTTATAAATGCTTTTCAATTTGCCTGCTGTATTAATCAATTTGATTTGGACAGGATTGCTTTGATACTACTTAGGCTGCTCTGAAAGAAATGCCTCCTAGTTATTTCCATGGAAACTACAACAGATACAAAGAGCACAATAGCACTGTTTGAAGGAGCAAATTCTCATCTACAAAAAGCTATTTTTCAACATCGTCGCCATCGTTAGCTATGCATTTTTGCCAGCAGTGACCAAGAGCCTGCATGCTACACTCGTAAAAGTCAGCATCAGTGGGGATGACCCACTGTTTCACAGCTGTTACGATGGCATTGTTGCTAGGAAAATGTTGCCCACGCAGTCCATCTGTCATCATCCCGAATAGATGGAAGTCAGAGGGCACCAAGTCTGGATTATATGGGGGGTGCGGTAGGACAGTCCAGCCAAGATTGACAATGTTCTCTGTGGTCTTCAGAGTGGTACAGGGCCTCGTGTTATCATGTTGCAAGAGAAAGTTCATCCTCTCTGGTCTGACTCCGGAAGTTCAAGCCTTCAGCTTAGTTAGCACTGTGACGTAGTGGTCAGAGCTGATGGTTTGCTCAGGTTTCAGGAAATCCCAAAGAATAATCCTTTTCCTGTCTCAACAGACATTACACTTCGCTTTACCCACTGAGAGCTGCATCTTGAACTTTGATAGGGAATTCATATGTCACCACTCCATGGACTGCTGTTTTCACTCTGGCTTTTAGTGATGACACCATGTCTTGTCACTGCTCATAATACACTTTAGGAAACTGCCACCATCAGCTTCGTGTTGGTGCAAGTAGATCCTGACAGATTTGCATACAATGTTCTTTTGGTTCCTGTGTGAGCATTTGTGGGACCCACCTGGCACAAACTTTGCAGTATTCCAATGCTGCAACTGTCATTTGCAATGCATTGAAGCCAGTATTCAGTTCTGTACACAATTCCCGGGTTGTAATCTCCTGATTTGCATGGATGAGCTGATCGAGATGCCCTTCATTTTGTGGTGTAACAGCTGTGCACAGCTATCTGGAGTGTGGCTTGTATTTCACATCATTGTTGCCACTGCTGAAATGCATCACTGGCCATCTCATTGTGCTCACATCTACTGTTTGGTCTCCATCAATGTTCAGCAAGCATCAGTGGATGTCAGTGGGTGCCATCTTTTCTGCACAGAGGAACTCAGTCTGTACTTCACATCAGACTTGATTCTGCCAGGCTGCCTCTCTGCTGCCATCTCTCACACAGCAACAATGTGTAATTGGTGGGAACATTCAACCTCTACTGCCATATCCTCAACATCTGCCTCTGACATCATGGGCCAACATAATGAAATAGGAGGCATTACTTTTGGAGCAGCCCCTGTAGTTTCCAGATAGGATGTATATGGATCAAAAATAATTGAAAGTAAGCAAAGAGGAACATAGTTCTAGAACAGGACATTTAGTACGAGAAAAAGTTTGCCTTTTTGGCCAAAGCAGCAGAATGTGTTTGGATGGGACTTTCTTACTGTCGTGTGACGTAGTAATTCTGTAACGGTGATACGCTATTATACTCATGGGCATTTTACATTTGTTATACCAAAAAACCCTCTATGTTCCTTTGGTTTAAAGAAATTAGTATTGTGCATGTACCCTTAAATTACCTTGTTTGGGGATCTGTACATTTTTTTTCCCCCTCGTGTGGAAGTGGACTTCTGAGTCTGTATTTGCAAGGCTTTGTGTGATGCCCAACAAATAGAAGTTCCAAAGCATGATCCCTGGAGTGGGAAATGTGTGAATTGCTTCATTTAGGTGAAAAAATGGAGCATACTTCTTAAATGTGAATAATAGAATCATTCACTTTGCTTTTAAAATAATATATGCTGAATTCACATTTTAAGTTCTGGTTGAGTTGCAAATCTTTCTAATTCCCAAACTCTGACTGTATTGTTACATTATTGAGGGCTGGCCTGTGGTTGGTGGGGTTAGCATACAGCCCCTGTATTTGGGTCTGTCTGGACTGACATGACATGCAAGGTGCAAATAACAGCACTTACTTTCTTCACAGTAGCGTTGCCAGCATAAACACATAAATAAGGTGAACTGTATCAATATCTAAGAAGATATTGATAGGGAAGGTAGAAATTGAGGTCAGGTTGGATTAATAAGGAATTTAGAATTTCAGAATAGATAGATTGGTTGGATATTTATGCTAAGGTGGTCAGCAGTGAGGTAGTTAAGTGCCTTGGACTTTCAGTGGGCATGCTGGAATTATGAGATTACTTAATTGGCTAACCACCTTTGAAAGTCCTGCCTGACGTAGATATTTGAACAATTACCATGTTCCAAAGTTAACGTGCTGTTGACATAGGCAACCCTAAATATCTCAGAATGGCTGTGTATAAAGTCAGGGAGGTTACCACTGAAAGTGGTTCTTAACAGGATGGCTTTAAAAAAGTAAGAGATGTAAAAACGAGTGAACAACTATAACCACTTTAGATTCTTGAAAAGGGCTTATTTTGTAGCTAATAGATGCATGATAGGTTGCAATGGTAGAACATTTTCAAGAAGGGTAATAATTTTACATACGTTTGCTTTTCTAAATGCAGCATCATTCTCAGCATCTATGACAAATCTTGCTTTTTCCTTGCTGCTAACCTGTCTTTTCTATGTCTTTTTCCTGGTTAGCTCTTAGTTTTCTACCTTGATGAATGTAAAGCTCTTTTATTTCACTTATGGTCAGAGTTAATGAATATCTGTCGTGCATGTTTATCTGTAGTTTGCTTTTACTTTCCCTTTGGCTGGCAGAAGAAAAAAAGTAGAATGTAGTTAAGTAGAATGTAGTTTACACTTACAGAATATCTCATTAGGACGGGGAAAATAAATGTAACAAAAGGACCTCATGGATACGGTGCTGACAGAAACCCTAATGATTGGTGCATTGGTTTAGAGCTGCAATTGAGGATGGAGTAATGTGAAAAGAAATAAGTAGCACAACGTAAATGAGAGATGTGCAGACATTACCATAATGAGTGAAGGGAGAAATGAAGTTTGAATATTCTGCTCAGAAGGACGTTTCTAAAATTCTGGATTGCTTGTTTCCCCCCCTTCCCTCTCCCCCTTCCCTCTCCCTCTCTTTGTTTCTCCCCTGTCTAGAGTAATACAACTCTAAACATACCTGCCTTTACTGCCTTTAATGTAAGTGTTCAGTAAATGTTATCAAAATAGTATGATTCTTTCTCAAAACATAATGCTTGAAGAGCAGATCCGATGAAGCTTATCAACAAATGTTTCTCTGACCTTAGTTGGAAAGTGGAAGGGTGATGACAAGTCATTAAAAACAATAATAATTAATAAAATATCCAAGTCTACATTTTGAATTCAGCACATCAGAAGCAGGCATTAGAAACCTCATGAATTGAATGTATTTTGAAGCAAGATTTTAACAGATGACTGTTACATTACAAAGGCACGGATACAAAGAAAGCCATCTTCTGGTTGTGGTGGCCTGAGAAGCACAGGTTTAAGCCTTCTCCATGTGCATACAATCTACATCATTGTACCCTGTAGCTTTTCTCACTACAGTGGTGTTACTGCATGAAGAAGCTTCCTCAGTGTTCAGAATTCCATGTGTGTCTTTAGGAAGTGGAAAGAGGATATTAGGATTCTGAATTAAGATATAATGGGAAAACACTGCATTGGATACTGACAAATCTTTGATTTACTACCTTGTGTACCTTCAGCTCATTCCAAGCTATACGTGTCTGTGTTATTTTTATGGTAATCTAACCTGTTTCCTGAAGTGGCTTTGATAACTTGGACTAACTTCTTGTCTTACTTTTCTTTGGATTCAGAGCCTCCTGCCCTGCCTTTGCTTGGGATTTGGCAATGTTTTTCTCTTTCTTTCCTGTCTTTTGTGACCAGAAAACTTAAGATAAGGCCTTTGCACTGGAAGTAATTCAACATATGAGTATTAAAGTCCTTCAAATCATCTTAGGAAGATAGGATGAATGGAAGATATCAGCAGTGTTTCTGTGAAGAAATATTTCACTTGAAATGGTACAGATTTCAGGGTCTTTCTATTCTACAAAAGTGGAGTGAGTAGCTCCTAGATACCCCAATAGCTGTAGCAAAACTCTTTTTCCCTGTCTTCATATGATAGTGAAATAGTTTCCATCTTAAATCAAGGATTTGTTTATTTTCATCTTTTCTTTCTTCCTTTCTTCCTTTCTTCCTTTCTTCCTTTCTTCCTTTCTTCCTTTCTTCCTTTCTTCCTTTCTTCCTTTCTTCCTTTCTTTCTTTCTTTCTTTCTTTCTTTCTTTCTTTCTTTCTTTCTTTCTTTCTTTCTTTTAAATTTCATTTTATTCAAATTACATAGTTCTGGTATCTGCGTTTGGGTTCCTGTTCCTCGCAAAGACAATTGTAAGCCGATTTCTGTGTGATAAGCACAAAGGAGAAACAGTGGTTTATGGAAAATGTGCCTTGCAAAGTTTCTTCACGTTGCTTTTCTAGAATTCACGTTGCTTTTCTGGAAGGTAGGCTACTGGGGGCACGGAATTGCTGCGTGCCTACTGTGGGAGTTGCAATTGGTGACCTTTTTTTTAGGCCCACCTGAAAGGTGCAGGTCCTACAGCCTGCATCTGTAGTTCAGCACATGGTCCCCTCTGCAATCTGCATTTATCCCAGTGTTCTGATCCTTTAAAATCTTACATGGCTTGGGATCTGAATTTTCACTGGTTTTCTTAAATAGGGAAATACTCTCAGTTGATTGGTTTGTTGTGGCTGAAATTCTTTGGGATGGAATATTCTTTCAAGAAAGGCTTAGATTCTGCAGCAGATAGGAGTGCTTCTCCAGTCTATGCAATTTTATTAAAAATACAGCTTTTTCAGAGATAAGTATTAGGAAGGAAAAATCTTTTAATTCTATAATTGCAATTAGACTCAGTCCCTTCTGATTGAGCTTTTAATCTTGCGGCGTCTCTTACTGAGAATTTTGAAGTGCATGGAACTCCTTAGTGATTTTTTATAAAGGCAGTTCTTGACAAGAAAACCTTGTGTACTGGTTACTTTGATCAAGTGCTTGCAGCAGAAATGCTTCCAACATTATTAGTTTAAAGCAAAATGAAAATGTGAAAACTTTCTCAACCTTTTAACGTTAGTTTACAAATAAAGCCATGCATCCTTAACAACTTGATGTAAGATCAGAAGTGAGGCTTTTCAGGAAAGAGAAAGTAAAATTTAATTTATTGGTTTGACAGTAATTTGGCAAGTTTAATTTCTATAGACATTTAATGAAGATATTTACATCAATCATTCACTGCTCTGGAATCCTAATTCTAATTCAGTAGCTTCTTCAGGCAAACACTTTTCCTCAAATAGTTAGATGTATATCAACTAGAATTTTAAACTAGTTGTATTTGCAGAGATTTCATGGAGCTGTAGTACAAAGTTTTAAAATGCCAAGCCAAGTCAAAATATTGAATACGTACCTTCAGCATATTGTCAGATTTTCTTTCCAGAATAGAACTGAAGCTGCACAAAGTCCCAGCTCAAAGTCAGGAGGTGTTACGGGCTTTGATAGCCTGAGTATACCTTTAAAAGGTACAGATTTAAAATAATAGTAACATGAAAGTCAAGCTGACTTTGGTTACCTGTACTGCTTGAACTAAAAGTAAAGAAGCAACCAGAAGTCTGGTTTTAGTAGTACAGGAAATTACTGTAAGCTCCCTATGGTGAACTTCATTTCATTATTTCTTTCCAACTGTTTGGTTAAAATGACTGTTAACAGCAAGCCTGGTAAACACCTTTCACATAGAAAGGAGCATCAGTGTATGCTGTGTTGCGTTTATTATTTGTCTCAGATTGGGTTGGTGATTATTTATTGACATTTTTATTTGCTCTGCTGAGTTTTAGTTAAAATATACTCTCTTTTCCAAAGCAGTGAAAGGAGAGATGGAAAACTGTTTTCACTTTTCAATAACTTATGCGAAATAGGTGAAAATATTTAAAACATTTTGAGCTGCCCCTCAGGAAATTGGTGCGAGTTAGCTTTGTACAAAGGCATTTGGTAGATATAAAATTTCTTTGATTGTGCATTCAGCTTTTGTCCAACCACCTGTGCTGGAAATACAGGGATTTGCTGAGTGGCAGATCTGCTCATTTAAAAAAAAAAAAAAAAAAAGTCATCTCATTGATGAAATTGATTTGTCAGTTTGTTCCATTCTAATGGTGTGATAGCCCAGCAGCTTTCAGTATGTTGAATAGTTAAAACCTGCTTTTGAGGTCAGTGTCAGCCACTCTGACCCCTGTGAACTGTCACCTGAGTCAGGATTGCTGGGATTAATCCTTTGATATTGTGATGGCTTCGCCTATCAATTGACTTTTTCATTACTGAAGATGTTGGGCCTTTTGTTTCCCTTCTTAGTATGTAACCAAGCAAACTCCTAAGTAGAAGGAGCATTTGTTCTTGTTCTCTCTCTCTTTGCGAGTAATAGAAGCATTCATCTTTTGTGAAGTGTACCTAATTAAACATGTAAAAATAGAAAATATAGCATGATTGCAAGTATTTCTGTGCCGTTTCAGTGTCATTTACGGGTAATTTGTGTGACAAATTTGTGAGACCGAACTGAAAAAACGTTGTATTTAGAAAGCAAGGTGTCGAATTAGAGCTTATCAGCCCTTTCTGCATACAGCCTTTAAAGTCTGTTTTAAATTTAAACTCAGGGGTTACTCGAATTCTGTAGCTTAAAGCACTACTGCTTATTATAAAGTACCCATCGCCTTAGCTCGTTCTCCCATTACCAAGCAGCTGTTTGTTTACTTTCCATGGCTGTTTTATACACACACGCCTGGGCTCGCTCCTAGACAGCTTATTTAGAGGCAGACCAAAACTTTATCTGAGGATAAAACATTTCCTATTGTAGCTCCATGCGGGGCCCTCCTCCTCCCTTATTTCCTTTATTTGCTGTTTCCCAAATTCTTGCTTGGTTTGTTTGCTCTTCAAATAAAATGAGTAAACCGAAGCATATCGTAGATATGGAATCACTGATTCCTGCTGTATCAGGGTAAATTAGTCTAATTACACGTGGCAGTTTTATTTGCTTGTGATGTAATGTGAAATGAGGTCCTGCCTCCCCCTCAAAAGCCCGAGCCAATTAATAAAGCTTTTAAGCTCTTTGTCACAGGCCACCGTGGAGGTCTGCAGAGAAGAACTTTAATCCAATAAACATTTCATTTAGATCATGAAAAGAAAGCATGAGGAGAAGCTCCTACAAGAGGGTGTTACCAGCGATTGTAGCCACGAAGAGATGTGAGGAATTTGCCAAATTAACCGAGAGGCCTTCATATTTAACACATAAATGTGTCAAAACTAATAATAGAATTATTTAATTCGAGTCGAACCTTATATTGTTAAAATTCTAAGAAGCCACGACTGTTTTCTTCAAAGACTTTACTGTTGAGCTGGATGGACAGGGCAAGGGGAGGTTGTGAGAAACCCAGATAGCAAATAACACTGGCCGAAGCTGGTGGAAAAAAAAAAAAAAAAAGGAATAGATAATTAGGTGTAATTAGCGTGTATGAATTGTTGTCTCCCTGCCCTCGGCTTGAATAAATTTCGGAGAAAAAAAACCCTAGTGGTGAAAATGCTTTGATGTAAGAAGAGTCATTGTGGTTTGGCAGCATAAAGGCAGTGTTTTATACTTCTCGCATAATGGTCGTGATACAGAAAGAGTGAATGGACTCTGCACCCCCCAGTCTGCTTTACAGCAAGGACTTTTGGATTCTCTTGAAACAAAATGCATCAGAAGTTTTCAGTTGTTGGTAATGAGGTAGTGGACCTCATCAGAGCTAAGCGTAAGCCATCTTTAGCCTTTGTTTAGATCTTAATCGCGTTTTTTTTTCTTATTCTCAGAAATCCAGTTTCGCAAATCAATACTTTTTTTTTTTCCCCCTGCCTGCCAACAGCTCTGGCAGGAGCAAAGGCTAATGCTGGGAGAAGAAATACGAATCAAACGTTAAAAAGAAAAAACAACAGCAAAAAAAGAAATGGAGACAAATAACTTTGGGGCGTCATTCAAGTGAAATACGTGTGGTGGGGGTGAATTTGACCCTTAGCTCATGAAACATTGTGCTAGAAATTCGGAGTGAACTCTTGGCAATTTGCTTTTCATGGAGCAGCACGGCTCGTTTATTAGGAGATTGAAAGTTACAGTCATTGTGGCTCCTTCGCAAAACTGCATCTTATACAATCTTTGTTGGTTTTGGTTTTTTTTTTAATTTACATTTAGTCTGCAAGGGCACTTTTCTTTTTTCCTAAGCAATGTGAAATGAGGAAAGCTGCTCAGTGTAATACTGCGCTGGAAGTTTGCTGTTTGCCATTATTCTGTTCCTTGCCTGGAAAAAGGAGAGACTACTTGTCTCCTACTCAGAACTGCCACATCTGTACCGCCTGAATTCTTGCACTTTTGTCTGATTATCTGAAATACTGTGCATACAGCAATACTGAAAAACAGTGCATTTTAAGAGTCTCTGTCTTTATGCATGCACCATTATTTTACAAGTTAATTGTCTATTTTTCCTCTTCTTAGGGGGTAGCTGATTTATAGATAGATCTTAAAATAAGTTATTGAAAAGTCCTACAATGGATCTTATGTTCCTTGCAGTCGCAAGAATAGCGGGCTTTCTTAGTTGTTAAAAGTTTTGAGGACTGTAATGTAAACTTGCACAACTTCCACTGAATTCATTTTAATTCTGAATATTATCGATGCTGAACTCTTCAGTTTAATGCGTTCTTGTCACAGTGTAAGACAGAGATCCATTTAAAAAATTCTGTTAGTAGTATTTGACTTCCCAGATCTTTGTGCTTTAAGTCCATTCAAAAACAGTTCACAAATAAAATGTTCTAAAATCATCCAAACTATTAGTTTTATTGACATTGTGAGCATTAAAAATTGGAACAAACACTGCTGTCCAAGGCTATTGCAGCAACTCCCTGTATTTCCTTATTGCAAGTAATGAAGAACATGGGAGAGAAAGGACTAAAAAATCAGTTAACTCCTTACAGCATTGCACTATTTTTATAGATCAGGTAGGCTTTTGTACTTGAAGTTGATTTGATCTGTGAAAGGCAACACCTGAATATCATGCCAAGTAATTATGTCTGATTGTAGGATTAATTTTTTTTTTTTCCAGGTATAGGTCACAGCAAATTCAGTTAGGGTAGAGTATGTACAAAGCTAAGAAATATGCAGATTTTCTGTTGTAAGATTGTGTAAAAATTATTTACAGTTAATACTTGCATAAAGGTTAGAAAGGTTGATGAAGTGATATTTAGTTTTGCTTTACTATTCACTGCATGTCAGAATGTAATTATGACTGATTCATGAAACTGTCTTAGCAATGAACCATCTTTATTAAAATGCTGATCAAGACAAGAGCTGACAGTAATAAAGAATAGAACATTTTAGTGTTGTTGCTTTTGAATGATTGCTAATTACCCCAGAGGTCACATATAGTGCTTATGAGGATTCATTGACATTTTCTTTAAAGTCTACTGTTTCAGCAACATGTGAACAGGAAGACCAAAAACTGTATGCATACCCAAGAGTGCTTGGACCAAGTTTTTATCCATCACAAAATACCTGATGATTCTTTCTCCTTCCCTCTCCCCACAAGGACATCTGTAGTCTCATGAATCTGTGTAGGAGAAAGTTAGGCATGTTACAAACTCTGTTTTTAACAGGGCCAATTTTAAGCATGAATAAAGTGAGCAGCTCTTTGAAGGTCCTGCATCCGTGCCATGTTTGCCTGCAACTGTCAGGGTGGTTTCCTAATGGAGCTGAGGAAGCACAGCATGTGTTTCTCATGCTTCTCTCAGCACAAGTCCCAGTCAGACCAGTTTCATGTTCTGAAGCATGCTGGTGATTGCTGCTTGCTGATAAATTGGAGACTAGGCTAAAGGTAAAGCCTGCAGTATGCCTTGCAGGTCAGAAAACATGTTTTTAATGGCACACTGCAACTGACTTGAGAGGATTCTTGTTCTACCAGAGTTGTGAAACACTTGGGAAAACATCCACTGTAATGATATCCTTTGGATGAAGAAACCCTTTCTTCAAATCACTTAGGCAAAAAAAATAAGATCAAATAAATACATTTCTAGTGGATAACTTGAGGCTAAGTGAGTCATTCTGGTGAGCTTCGTTTACCCTAGGAACTCTTTCTCTGTTGCAGGCCAAGGCTTTTGAGGTGTATTTATGCATTGTTATTCTGGGAGAATGTTTCTCTCCTTGGATGGATGGATGTGTATGAGGAGAAACATTGCCAATGAACAGTCTCATTGCTTTCTGATTTGATAGATGGAAGAAATATCAGAGTGGTTAGAAGTTACACTTCTCATTTAGCTGTGACCTGAGTGACAGGCTGAGGATGCTCATCAGGTGTGGAAATTAGGGTAATCATCATCCCAAGATGAATCACTTCTGTCTCTGTCACTTTACACCTTCTCTGGGGTTCTCAAATAGGGTTTGTCTGTTCTTGTAGGCCAGCAGGAGATAATGTACGCTTTTGTGGATTTTTCATTTATCTATTTATTTATTTTAAATGCCATTAGAGTTTGGAACAGAGAATGACGATTGAGTTGGCCTACAGCAGTCTTGGATAAAATTAAGAGATAGTTGCTCATCAGCATCATCAAGGGTCATGAGCCGATCACGGTACTTGAGTTAACAGGAACGTATTTTACTTAGTACAGTGTCTGTCCCGGACTCCAGGGCCATTGGCACTTCATATATCTTACTGTGATACATGGGAAACAAACATGGTGAGAAATTGCAGGTTCTCCAATTCGCTTGGACCATCTTGAAATTTTCTAGAACTTTTGTTCCTCTCCTTAAGAAACCACCACATCATGTATTTTAAGTAGTTCAAGCATTTTAATAGCTACCGTTCAGGAATGCAGCACCAGAGGAATATCAGAGGTGCTTACAAGAAGAAAAACATTGTAAGTCTATGGTTAATAACTTTCTACTCAGAATTTTATTTTAACTATTCTATCTGAAGACTCATTTTAAGTGTTCTGACTTGAACTCAGCCTTAAGGCTTTGTTTCTTTTCCTTCTGAAATAGGAAGTTTTTCTACTACTTCACTGGAAATGAGCGCATGATCAAGCTGTATTTTTGACTTACTAATTGCTTTTTCAGTATTGTAATTGTATTTGTTCTTTGTATACATAAATACATAAATGACTTCAAAATAAATTGTATGACTGATTAATTTTGTGCATTTAATTTGAATAGGGTAAATCAGACTAGAAATATCTCAGTAGAATAGAAAATCTCTCGGAAACTGAAAGTGGTTCTACAGGAAAAGACCAGATGAGCTGTAGCTTCAATTTTACACATTTTCATCAAAAGGGAAGTAGAAATGTAGCCCAAGCAAGTGAAATTTGTAATTGTAAATTTCCATCTTAAAAAAAAAAAAATATATATATATATATAAAACATATATATACCCATATATATGAAACTATGTAAACTAATAGTTACAAGTGCAGCTTTGACAATTAAGTACTAACAGTCTGAAGCCACTGGTTAGTTCTTTGACTGTTGATTAGAATTCCGTGGTGGTGATTAGTGACTGTGAGGGTGCAATCACATCTGCAGGATTTAATCAGTTCGGTGGTGGAGAAGTTAGTCTGAAGATGGAGGGAGAAAGTAGAACTTCTGTACGTAATTCTGTTAGGTTTTGGGGTGGTTTTTTCATGCTATAGAAAAAAGTAAGGGTAAGAAGTAGAGATGTGCCTTTTTTTTTTTTTTTTACTTAAGAGTTTGTGGAATTTGTGAATGATACTATTGGGTTTTTTTTCTTCTGGTTCTGTAATAAGAGGAATATAATGTTGCTGACAGCTCTGAAGAAGTGAGAAAATGCATTGTGGCACTCAATGTGCGTGACTTCCGTGGCATTCGGCATTTAATTCCATATTATGCAACCATGGATACATTTTTTTTATTTTCGTAATTCTAATATTTTACATTCTTAGCCTGGAAATGCATGTTTTAGTTTCTTGTATTTTCTTCTCTTGTTTAGATTGCGTGCTGTCCTTTTTTTACCATTTAAGGCATTTACAAATATGGACGTTTTGCCCCATGTGCTCCTGTGAAGCAGATAAGTGAATGTTTACATGTATAGACACAAAAAGCCTGGGTGGCTACCGTTGCCTACAAAGGAAACCCCAAAAGGAAAATCCTTCAGATCTCTGCTCTGTGCGTAGCTTCCTTGTGACCTTTTTGACTCTGGCTTTGAATGAAGGTGACCAAGTGCTGAACCCCCCCTCCCCTTTAGAACAATCTCCACCAGCACATTCTCAGCGTGGATGAGAAATGCTGTTGTTACTGCCTGTTGGTGCAAGCAGTCCTCCCACAGCAGCCCTGAGTTCACTGATGCTGCTGTCGGACCCTTTCTCTCCTCAGTGTGGAGTCTGAGCTGAGTTTGTGGAAATAGCAGTGCCCGCAACAGTGATTGGTTGTGTGATGTTTTGTTGGCAGCCACTTCTTCCACCACATCATTTAATGATTGCTTGTGTTACTTGTGCTTCTGTTTCGCTTTTGTTGTTACTGTTGTTATTTTCCAGTAGTACCTACAGATCTGTGCTGCACATTCACATAAGGAGAAAGCTGTTCCTGCCTTCCAAGCTTACAACATAATAACAGCAGTTGTGTTGGAAAGGAACGCTTTCTGGAAACACGTTGCTCTACAGATTATAACAGATATATAGATTATAGCATTTTCTTTTGATGGTAGGGGCCATCTATTTTATACATATTTATACAATGTCTAACACTAGTTGGGAGTGTGCTTTAAAACATCTCAGTAAAATTAATTATTGGCAAACAGTTGCAGTATTTATTCACACAGAAGGGTTAGGAAAGTTTTGTGGCTGTTCTTGTTTAGAACATGGGTTGGTGTACAGTGGTTACAATACACTGCTGAACAGAGCAAAAAAATTTAAGATGATCCAAAGGGAAAGACAGTAAAACCCTGAATGTTTTCCATTTTTCAGAATTGCCGGTTAGCTGTCGCCTGTGTTTGTATCTTGTGTTACAAAAAACTGCTGTGTATCAGAATTGTGTGTTTCCATCTTGTGTGTATTTTGTTAAGTCGACCTTGGCTTCCTAAGGAAGCAAAAAATCAATAGGACTGTAAGAACCGTATTTGATAGATCTCTGAACTGGATGCTGCTCTTACTTTACTGGATGAAAGGCACTATAGTCCATGATCTCTAACAGGTATTTTCCAAGTAAGCTATGTAATGTTACAAGATTTTGGATTCTAATGTGGTGTGATGCATGTCTATGATTATACACTATAAGGATAATAGGAAAAAGTAGTATCTTTCCTTCAGGCAACTGTTCATAGCTGTAAAAGGGCCCCAGACCATAAACTGGCTTTTTATAAACAAGTTCTTCTTCACTGGTGTTGTTAATGATAGTGATTTATCCTGAATATCAATACCACTAATTATTTTGAAGAATGAGAAAAGGGAGGGAAGTTGGAAGCAATGCACCCACTTCATATCTATGTCAATAATATTTACATCCCCAGTTCTTATCTCCAAAACTCGTTCACTGTAATGTAATATCATGAGTCAGAACAGACTGTGATTGTGTTTAAGAAGCACGAAGTTTGGAAGCAGAATGCAAACAGACTGAAGTGTTTCATCCTATGTATCTCTGCACGCCTCACTGACCTGTGTCGTTTTCCCCACTGTTGGTCTGTATTTGAGCATGCACAGGGCCTGCTTTTCACAGCAGTCATCAGCAGCCTAGCTGCTAGCAGGGCTGTAAGTATCAGCACGATGAATTTACACCAGCTACAGTGTTTCAGGTGCATTTTTTTTTCTTTCAGTAATGAAAAAAACATGCCACGCTCCTAAGTATGTCTAGTTCCATGTTTGCTGTTCTCTGTCTTGCATCACAGCACCCTGCAAGAGTGGCGTGGTTTGGCACCCTGTCTTGAAGGCCAAAGAGATGAGGCTGAATTCATGCTAAATTTGCCATCTGTTCCAGGGGAGAGAAAGGGGAAAAAAAAAAAAAAAAAAAGTATTAAACAGTATTGCTAAATATCAGAGTATCTAAAATCTAAATAAATTCCAACATCTGCACATCCTCCATCCTGATAGCAGGATTTTATTCCTGCTAATGTGAAGAAGATAGTACTTGAGCTAATCTACTACTTTGAAAAAATTCAGCTGTAGGCAGAAAGATGCCCAGCGTCGCTGCTTATCAAGGAACAGCCAAGTGCACAGCTTTGCACTGAGACTTCAGCATCCTCCCTTCCAGCCCTGCCTGCCTGCCTGATGCTGAAGAAAACGCACACACCCTCCTTTCCTTCCGCGTGTTATCACATGCCTCTGCAACTTTTTTCTTTTGCTCCATTACTCTTTTCCTTTGTAAGCTTTCACCAAGAGAAAGGGAATAGATTGTAATAATATTGTAGCACCAATGCTATTGTGTTTGCAGTAGCCTTAGCCCGGCATAATGATTTGATTAGCATGGCTTTCTCACCGCAATTAAAAATACATGCGTTTCCCCGGGATTCTGTGTTCTCAGAATCATTTCTTCATCATCTTTCTTTCTCTGTATATCTCTGCAGAGAAGCTGGAAGCTGGTTTAAAATAATTACAGGGCCTTCAGTAATTGTCGGGGGCAAAAATGAATGCCGTGAGTCGTCGCAGTCACTCTGGCAGATATTTGTGTTTGCTAAGTCCTGTGCAACATGCTTTTTTTCAAAAAGGGCCATTGTCCCTTAAATCACTGAGGATAGTAATTCAGATATTTAAGGATGTTTTATTCTTGCTGTGAGATTTGACATTTCCAGGTTTGATATCTGAAAAGTTTGATAGAGAATATGAAATGCTAAGTGAGGATATTAATGAGAAACTGGTAGTTCATAGTGCACTGACCGTGCAGAATCAGTTAGTGGGTTCCACCAACCCAAAGAACTCTAATTGGGCTGAGTTACCTACAAAATTAATTAGATTGGTTTAGTTAAATTGCTGATAGAGTTATATTATCTAAAATGTTAAAACTTTCTCTCCTTTTCTTTTACAGTTTCTTTTGCTTGGGGTTGGGTAACAGCTAGCAGTGGTGTATGTTGGCAGCAGTACTAATAGATAAACACAGATATTCCCTTTGGTAGAGGCTGTGAAATCTTAATCCCACTGGGGTTAGAGAGAACATTGCTCTCAACCTTAAGGTCATGCATAACTAATAATAATAATAAAGAACTGTTTGATACAGCAGGTATGAATGCTCAGGGACATCTGTATTGTACTCAGAAGCTTAATTTTTTTTCTTTTAAAGTTCTTTGTCTGAATGGATGGTACATTGTCAGAAAAGGTTTGGTTTTTGTAGCTTCATTCACTCCCCTTTATGCTTCAGTGCATTTTGTAGCAGGACTCTGTACGGCTTACATATATGATGTTTGACTTACAGCACTGTTAATCTTAGTAGAGGGAAAAAAGCAACTATTTTTAGCTGGGTGAGTAGCAGTTTTAGTCATCTCTGTTGCTAGAAGTTGGTTGTGATCTGTTAAACATTTACTGCTCCTCATTTCCTATTTTTAAATTTATATTCTTGAATGTCAAAATAATTACTTCTAATGCCCACCACCACCAAACAAAGCCCTATCAGAATTATTAAGCAATGCCCACTTTGTTTATTGCTCTTCCAACTGATACATTTTTGAGAACAGTCACTTGTTTTTTGTTTGGAATGTGTGTATAGTTTTCAGCTTATTGCTTTCCTTCAATAGTGATAAAGGAGACATCAATTTTATGTCTTAAATCTGGGTTGTAGGTGATATTCATGCCGATAGTTTGCCACAGCAGTGTGCCTTCTGTTTAATACAGGCAGTAATAACTACAGCATTATCTTGAGGAAAGCTTCTTTCTTTTTTCCCTCCCTGTAGAAATACTGCAGCACAGTCCAGCTTGATTCTGGAATAGACTACAGGAAACGAGTGCTTCCTGCTGCTGGAAAACTGTACTACCTGTAAGTTGATCTACAGTGAGGTATTTGCCCTCTTTTTCCTTATTAGCCAATAATTTCCTAGTGAATGGGAGATGAAAAATGTGTAGTAGAATTAGCAGGCTGTGACTTTTCCTTTCTTTGCTTTCTGGTCCATTTTGTTCAGCAAACCGCCTTCCATTATGCCTCGATATTAACTTCATTAAACTACATTTTCAGTACCCACACTAGCATCGTTTATAATGTGTGACTGAATAAAAACTAATTAGATTTTCTGGGGAGGTGTGGTGTTTGGAGAACTGAAGTGACAGATGGTTAGAAAGTAATGAATATCCTCTTGTAAGAGATTGCACAATTCTCTTATAATAGAAGAACATCCTTATTGTATTTAAGTAATTAAGTATTTGTAGAAATCTAATGACAAGGATTCATTTAATGTTGGGTGTTTCCAATGACAAGGATTCATCTCGTGTTGGGTGTTTCCAGTGCTGTGGATTGGAAAAAAAACAGCAAACTCATATTTTGACATTTTCTGTTTATTGTGACAAAATTTCTTCAGCACTTCATTCTGTGTTTGCAAATAAATGTCTTTAAAGATCACATTCACAGTTGCAGCATTATCTGCCTACTAGAAATGTCCTTTTTTAAAAACTACTTGGAAACATTTACATTGCAGGCATTTTTCTGTCTCTTATTTGCTCTTAAGTTACAGTATTATTCAATTGGTAACAAAATGAGTAAGGCAGACGGTAGCCTAAAATAAGATTTTTAACCATGATATCTTTCAACCTGGCATATAATATGGATTAAAATCATGTTTGCCTTAAGAAGGGTGCAGTATTTCCACCTCTGTCATGAATCAAACATGCCCCCCTTGCTGCTTCACTATAAAATTAGAAGTTTTACTTTTCTGTCTGAAAGAAGTACTGACAGGCAGAATTGCAGCAGCTAAACTGTTTCGGGAAAATGTGGATGAAATGGCAGATTTCTTCCTCCATTTTATTCCAAACCTATTGAACGTTTGAATGTTTTCCTTCATTGCTTCTTTCATTGCAAGATTGTTAGGGCCTGGCCCCACTGTTGCTTGTTCACATGTACAAAAGGAACATACTCAGCTCTAGCTAATTCTGGAAGGAAATTACAACATCCTAGGTATGGAAAGTGCAGCTTAAATGGAGGTTCTGCATCTGCAAACAAGCTCAAGAAAAAAATCTCTTGCTCTGTATTCCTGTGTAGCTCCATTTTATTTTATTTTATTTTATTTTATTTGAGTTTTTTAAGTTTCATGTTGTCTTCTTGGAGGTACTGCTGGAAGTCACCTCTGTTATCTCACAGTTGGTCCCTGTGGCTCTTACTCTGGTCCCTACACAGCTGTCCTTGCTTCAAGCTGTGCTGAGTGCCTGGTGCACTCTGTGACCTTCTGTTCAATAGCTGTGGAAAGCCCTTACCGTGTTCTTTTCTTCGCTGTCCATACTCCAAGTAAATGAAGACTGCACATGTGGTTTCCCATAGGTAACAGGCTAAGTGACATTGCTTCTCAGAGGAGAAGGAATGTGTGAGTAAGGCCCAGGAGCGCTGCTCTTCCGTGCATTTCATGGTGTTCTGCTGAGAAACTTGAGACCGAGAGAATGGGAGACATTGGTGAAAAGTCTTTTCCATGTTCTGACATTGGAAGGATGTTGACTACTTTTAGAACTTACTAATTCATTTGGAAGCAGTGGAAAAACAGAAGTCCAGAAGCTGCCATTGGAAATAAGATGCTTAGCCTCATTGTCCGCTCTTTCTCTGAGGGAATTGCATTTAATCTTCTATTCAGACTCGTTCATTAGAACTTTCAGCCTTACAGAACTCACTTAGTGGTGGGTTTTTTTGTGTGTATTTTTTCTTAATTATTAGGTACTGTATAGTATTTTGCTTCAGATTTTTGAAATTCATTTAGTCTTTTCCCCCAAAGAAAATCTTTTTGTTCAACGTATGTACATTCCACTACTAATGGTTATAATACCATCATCATAACTTTTTTTAACTCCTCACATAATCTGTGCTTCATAATCTGTGCAGTCTTTTCTTCATTTCGAATAAGGGTTGCATCTAGGAGTTGCTTTAAGTTGCTTTTACTCATCTGAAAGCAATCAGTGTAACATAATTACATGATGACTGATCAAAGCAACTTCCTTGATCTCAGTCTCAGGTGTCTATTTTCAAAACAAACTTTCTTGGTAGTTAGGTACAAATATCCACCTTGTGTCATGTTTGTGTGTTTCTTGTAGTCTTTATATCACACTTTGTGACAGATACATGCATGCACGGGTGCATGTTCTCTGGTACGTAAGTGCTCTCCTCCCTGTTGTATGGCTTTGTTCTGGCTTTGTCTGTTCCTTTTCATTTCTCACTTTTTTTTAGAAATCTAATTCTTTTGGAACGTATTTTATCTGATGTCATCTACTGAGAACAGTTTTATTCTGAGGGTTTCAAATAAAACTTGCAGAAGTCTTTTTCCCCCAGATCTTCTATGTCTACAAGGTTTGGTATCACTAATTTTGAACTACTAAAGTAATTATTTCAGTTTTGCTTTTAACATTTTTAAGATGCTTAAGGCTTAATGAAGAGGAGTGTGATTTGCTGATCGTCACTTGTTGCTTTACGGATGTCTGTGTGCAGCAACACAACTTAAGTGCATCTGCTATCTATAAAGGTAGACTTTTTGCACCAAATATTGTACAAGCTTCAAGGAAGCATTATATATTTTAGCACAGGTTCATTGTGTGCTGTCGCCTTAATTTACTGTTCTCTGCTTTTGAACTCAGCTGGACATACTGTCTTATTTAAGGAAGATGGACACGAAGAGTTTGGCCTTGTAAACCATTGTGGGGAAAAAAAATTCTCTGATCGTACTGATACATCATTCTTGTGGTATCAGAAGTAGAACATAAACTTCAGCTGTGTGCACAGATATTATATATTTTCCTTACCTGTGGTTGACCTTTTCCAAAACAGTGTTCTATGGGTCGGTAGAAAAAATGAAGCAGATGCAATTACTAATGCTGGCATTATGAATCTCACTTTAATTTTACAAGCTCTGTACATTTCGTTCAATACAATCAGTTGACTTGATTTTTTTTTTCTCTCCATAAAGCTGCTCTAATATTTAATTTCAAGAAGTCCCTTCAGACATTTCAAAGGATACTTCTTTAGGTGCTTGACTGCCTTGCCTTGTCTATTTGCTCTTATTTTGCATGCTAGATAGAGCCAGAAGCCTTTTTTCTCATTGTGTACACATAGTGTTAATGGATCTGCTCTGCCTGTATTGCCTCATTACTGGAAACGGCTCAAAACACAGAAGTCTTTCAGTGTATGCAAATAAGGCAGAATCATCTACCTGAGAGTTAATATTCTCTACTTTTAAGTGTATTCTAAATCTAATGTTTGTATTTAGAGCATAACATCCTGTTCTCTTTTTCATGGGCAAAAAGCTAAGCAGGCTCAGGCAGCTGTTTGATGTTGGCTTCAAGTGTTATTAATTTCATATTCTATTATTCTTTTCACTGTAGCACAAGTGAAGCTGATGTGGAGGCTGTCATGGATAAGTTGTTTGATGAGCTGGCTCAGAAACAAAATGATTGTACGTAAGTTAATTTCTCTTGAAAGAGAATACATTTAGAACACAATGCCCAATCTCCACTGACCAATTAATAAGTTCCATTGCTGTATATGGGTTGATGCCACACTCAAGTGGCAGTCATTGTATCAGCATTTTGTCTAATTTATGTGTTGAATCATGTGCTATTATTCATCAAGCTATGCATTTCCTATCTGTAAGAGATGAATTTTATAGTAATTATCCAGAGAAGATTGAGTCTTTGTTCATGTTCCCATAGTAACTAGACCAAGGATTCTAAAAGTGCAAGGCAGAGAGCTGAGGCTGAATAAAGCGTGTGGAACCATTGCAGACTTCACATTTGAAGAGCTGTGTGACAGAGTGAGTACCCAGTCAAATCTAGATCAGTTAACGCTCAGACTTTTCACAGTTTAAAAAAACACCGTACAAACTTACTATTTTTCCAAGTCTTACTGAATTAAAAGCTTTTTTCACCCGCAGAAAGATTTTGAATTTAAAAGGAAAAAAAAAAACCACCAAACAACAAAACTTCCCAAGAGAACAATAATCATTTTCTTTTTAATTATACGGTAAATTCACTTTTAATTACATTGTCTTTGAAAATCCTACTGCAGTCTGTGCCTGGCCTAGCATCATTGTTGGAATATTAGGAGACAAAACATAATCATATATAAAAAGCATCCAAATACTGTTTTTAAAATTTGGGTTATAAGTTTGTACTTGGGCAAAAGACTAGTAATCCTGCTGCTGTCAGATGAATGCTTTGCTGCTGCTCTAATCTCTTGTTGCATTCCTTAGTTGTGACTAGCTGTACAAGGCCTATTTAGTCCCAGGCTTTCTTAAAAACTTGCTATATTTCTTTAAATACTGCCAAATTCTATTAGGTGTGTTTTGTGATTGTGTGTGGGTACAATTCCTGAAATGCCGTCTGTGTATGACCTCACAGGGTGTGAAGACAGTCCTCCCCCAGGAGCCTTACACCCGAGGTTACTGTGATGTGATCACAACCCTTAGCAGGGCTGACAGCACTTTTGTTCTTTTTTTCCCAGTATGTTCACCAATCCTTTGATTGTAGCATTGTTTTCACTTCCTTGTAGCTACTGAGGTGATAACCAGTGAAAGTGCTTTTCAGGTAATTACATTGCAGACTGTAGGTTTTGGCCTTTCACAGAATCACAGAATTGTAGGGGTTGGAAGGGACCTCCAGAGATCATCGAGTCCAACCCCCTGCCAAAGCAGGTTCCCTACAGCAGGTCGCACAGGTAGGCATCCAGGCAGGTCTTGAACATCTCCAGAGAAGGAGACTTTCAGTTTCAAACAAAACCAGTTTTTGGTTTTGTCAAGTAAGACAGGAATTTTGGCACAGTTTATATTACCTGAACATTATTGGCTTCTTCTCAGAGGAGGTGACTGAACCTTTAATAACGTTGTGGGAAAAGGAAAAGGTTTTTCAAGAAAAACTTAGTTCTAGATGAAGCAAGGTAAAATATGTATTTCACTGAAGAGTAGTAAAATAACTTTCAATCTGTTAATAATTTGAGAATATGTTATAAATAGCCTGCAAATGCATTTCAGATCGTTAGTGCTGGAAAACTGGGCTGAGATCTTTGACAGGGCTTTTATTTAAAGTGAATATTCTGCAAGTGAAATTCCAGAGTGCTAGAGTGCTACTGTGTGCCAGTGGTAACAGACAAACAGGCAAAAAACCCAAGTAGGACCTGTATACCTTCAGTCTATCGGTCAGCTTTTAGTACAGAAATGGTCTTGGAAAAGTTGGTTCTGGTTTCATAGTGTAGATAATTAAAGAATGGAAATGAAATGAATTTCAGTCTCCCTGATTTTGCAGAGAAGGCTGACTTTTCTACATGGTGTTCTTACTAAGAAATTGGCACTATCTGTTAAATGGGTTGAAAAGTTAGTTAACTAATGTATAAAAATATTTCTTGCAGATGGGTTGTTACCAAATGGAATGCTGGAGCACTGAGGCCTGATTTCTCCATGGGTTGGTGGCATAGAAAGGAGGGTAGAAAGACTATTTTAGCTTTGGAAGCAGCACTGTGAGATTGATGGCAGAATGTTAGCTGCGGTTTTGACATCAGAATTTTTGGGAAGATACAGAAAATTCTGAAGAGGCTGTTGAAAAAGGCACAAATTGTTGAAGCTGGAGAATTTGTGCCTTCGCATGACAGATTTACAGTTCGTTTTGTTCAGTTTGTCAAAAAGAGGACTGGAAGATAGTTTTGTAACACACAGCTGTCTTAGTTGGAAAAAATAGAGGTATTAATGGGCTCCTAAATCTAGAAGAAACGTGATGAAAGCCAGAGAATGCAGAGAGATTCAGATTAAAGGAAAAAAAAAAAAAAAAGCAGCAGCATACTTTCCCCAAGTACTGAAGGAAATGGCAGAGCCTACTTGTGCTATGTTTTGTGTCCAAACTGTGTATAATTTTAGGAAGAGGTGTTTGACCTAAAATAGTAATTTTTCTTAGGCTGACTGCCTGTAAAATTTAGGGAAGTTGGTGATCTCAAGATCTCTTCTGGTCTTAAAATGTCTGCAGCCAGAGATGTGAGGGTGTTGGGGTCACTGCTGTCGCTACCCTTTGTGCAGTGCTTACCCTACCATGAGTCTGTGTGGTGATTGCAGAGTGCATTTTGCCAAGGCCAGTCACTTCCTGTGGTTTGAATGGTGCCCTATCGTGTATAAAGCATCTTCCTGACACCAAAACAACTTTCTTACAAATTTGACATTCTCGATCCACAACACAGAAGCACAATTTCTCATCCAGTCGCTTGTAAAGGAAAGTTTAACTTGAGAGCAAGTAATAGCTTTACATTCAGAAATACAGTAGATAACTGATTTTTTTACAAATAAATATGTGTCGTATATTCACATGAAGTCAGTTTGAAGCATGCATATAGAATGGGAACATTCTGTGATGAAAAGCAGGCTTCATATTAGAATGTATCAACTCTGTTCAGACTTCTGTTGACAATAGCTGCTCCAAAAGTAGTGCTTTCTATTCATTACTGGCCCACAGTGTCAGTGGCAGATGGTGGCGGTACGGCAGTAGAGGTTGAACATTCCCTCCAGAACCCCATTAGGTGTTGTTGCTGTGTGACTGACAGCAGCAGAGGAGCAGTCTGACAGAATAACATCTGACATGGGAGTATGAAGCAAAGGTGTGTCACTGAGTTCCTCCATGTAGAAAAAACTGGCACCCACTGACACTCGTTGACACTTGCTGAACATTGATGGGGACCAAACGGTGGACGTGAGCACAGTGAGGCAGTGGCTGCTGCGTTTCAGCTGTGATGACAGCGACAGTGGATCACCTCCACTGGTGCTGATTATTACAAGCGCAGCATGCAGGCTCTTGTTCATCACTGGCAAAAATGCATAGGTGATAGTGGTGACAGTGTTGAAAAGTCGTGTTTTGTAGCTGAGAATTTGCTCTATCAAACATAGTTATTGTGCTCTCTGTGTCTGTTGTAGTTTCCATGGAAATAAATAGGAGGCATTACTTTCAGAGTGACCTACATAGTATTATAGTTTATTATCTTGCTTCACGTCTTACTATAATTTTTTTTTTCCATATCATCAGTAGGTCTAAAATAATGCATCAGGTATTAATAACTAACAGTTGCCAATTAATCTGTAAAGAAGTAAAACACAGAGACATGTGGCATGCAGCTGATTTGGTAGTGCTAATTTTTACATTGGTTTCCTCACTGAGGAAAGTTACATGTTTTAGCTGATTCAGTTCAATTCAAATGTTGAAATTTTTCTTTTTTTAAAGTTTTACTGGATTACATAAGCATGTGGGAAACTATAAAATATGGGGTGACAGAATATTGATCTATTTGAGTTGCTTTAAAGCAAAATAAATAGCAATTTTTCAGGTCTGTGCCACGTCTGGGGCTTATGTGGCAGTACTGTGAGTGGTGGCATGAAAGTAGTTATCTGCTTATTAGAATGGCTTCCTGTAAAATGTGCCTCTCTGGTGTAATCTTTCAGAACTGTGTTTTTGTTCCTTTTTAATCATATCCCATCAAAGCAAAGTTTCATTTCTGTGCACGCACAGTAAGGTCAGTATTCGTTAAGCCTTAGAAAAATCACCCTCTGCCAGTTCTCTTTCTTCACTTTTCTTTTAAAATTTCGTTTAAACGTGGTTGTTGTGACAGCTTGGCTTGACTCCTGAGCTGGTATAAATAATTGAGGCGACAGCATACCTTGTATTTCATTCTCCAAGGTCCCGAGGGAGTGAGTAGGTACTGTTTAGCTCCTAGTCTGGTCTTTCAGTCTTCCTCTCGCTTGAGCGTAGCAACTGCTGCCCTCTGCTGGCAGTACCTATAAAACTGATTTTATGGATGGGTAACCTAAAGAATGGTGACGTAAAATGCCAAAATGCTATTCCTCTAAGAAAAAAAAACGAAAACAAAATACCCACCTCTTTACTGTTGGCAATCATAACCGTTTTTCTAGACTTCCTCATGTCTCTGTAGCGTAACTTGCAATAGTCATGGCTGTAGCTGAAGTCAGCAGGAATTCTGCTTTGAATTGGTGTCATCCAGGAAACCTGCAAGACTGAGTTTCGGAAGACGTTGGTCTAGTACCAAAAGCTTACCTGTAGCTCGAATTTCTCTGTTCTCTGTACTCTACAGACAGTATCGCTTTCTTGATTCACAGCCATAGTTGTGGAGATAAATTCATTACGAGTGAAGTTGTTGTGGTAACAAAAGCCAAAGAAGAAATGCACGATTTTTCTTCAACATGAGTATTTGAAAAGTCCATGAAAAATGAGGCCTTGTGACATACCAGTAAAGAGGACAAAACCCGTACTAATAAGTATGCATTATGTGAGAATCTCTGTTCTGTACCCTGGGTGGGTCAAGGGCCCTACAGGGCGGGAGGAAGCATTGGGTAATGCCATTCAACACTTTATCAGATGTCATATATTCAAGAGATCTAAGAGAAGGTTGCACAGGCTAACATCTGTCTGAACTGTCAGTTTTTTCAATGTGTCTTCTGTTTGTGTGATTAACAGTGAAGAGGGGTAGGTTGTTTTGGGTTTTTTGGGGGGAGGTTTCATACTGAGAGTAGCTAAAACGTACTTTAAAGCATATTTAAAAGAAAGAATAACAGATCAATCAGTTTATATTTCAGCAAACAAGTTATGTAGCCTTCTATCAAGCAATATTGAGGCAGGCTACAGGATTTAAAGTTTCAGACTGACTCACGATGTTAGTTAGGAAACACCAAATCAATACTATTATTTGGAACTTTCCTTGGTATGCCCTCTGATGTGATCTTTAATGACACAATGACATGCTTCCTTTTTTTTTTTTTTTTTCCCCACAAGACCCCTTGGTAAAACTTACTAACAAGTTGCCTTCTTCATTAAATTCCCAGGTTAATTATAGGGCTTCAGTGAAGTCCTCTTTGCCTTTGACCAGCCAAATTTTCTAAAAGGTTCACACTGCCTTAAGACTCTTTAAATTTCTTCACCGAGTTACCTACACCCTAAATGCTTTGTTTTTGCTTAAACTTTGATGTAGATGCGTCACAGGTCTGTTCTTCAGTGTTTGCTGTTCCTTACTTGAATTGTGATCTTAAAATGAACATTGATGCTCTGTTTCATCGGCCGTAGTAGTGGCTCCTTAGGAAACAGCAGAAAGAGTTTTGTAATTTTTTGTTGTTTTGTCTCATATGTAAGTTGTAAATGTTATATAGTCTTAAACTGTATTTTGTTTTTATGAAGTTTTGAAGTGTTGGAGTTGCTGCATGAAATTATAGTCGCTGTCAATTACAACTCCTCGGGGTTTTATTGGAAGCAGCCCTGGAACATCTTCCAATGTCAACAAGCAAATTTTCTCCTAAGATGAAATATCTTTTCCTAACACATGTAAAGCGTTTTTTATTCTTCAGGCAAACCTCTAAAAGATGAGCTGTTTTGTCATTGATGAGCCACCAAAGATGGGTGCTTTCTACTTTAATTAATGGGATATATAATAGAAACAGATGACAACTAACTCTTAAAACAGTCCACTGAGAGCTCCAAATAATAAACATCCTACTCGAACTGAGATGATGATGGCTGAAAATGCATTAAGTAGAGAGAAAAACAAAAACAAATGAAGACAAGAACTCAGTCTCCAGCAGGCTGAAGTGGGGTAAGCACTCTGTAAGGAGGCTAGCCCATGCTAGTGCTAATGCATTTTGCATTAGTGCAATGCCTAGAAAACAGTGATTCCTGGCATCAGAGTTAATGACAAAAATCTACAGCAGTTTTACATCCAGGAAGAACAGTACCATGAGAAAAATTCATATCTGTCAACATTTTGTGCAAGACAACAAAAATCTCATTAGGTGAAAGAGTGGGTAACAAATGGTTATTGACAGTTATTATTGTGCTACGGTTCTGAAGCTCAGTTTTGATCAATAACCAGTAAAGCAGAAGGAAGATCAGACAGTACCCGAAACACATACCAAATTAAGGTATTTGTAGGATGCTGTTCAGAGGACCAGATTAACCAGGCTTAACTTCTAGTTAGAAGATTACATATCTGTGTTAATATTAGGAGGAAATTTAACTTCATTAGCAACTTCAGAGAAAGTGATACCTTTGTGTACTCTACTGAACAAAAAACAGAAGACTTTCCATCGCTGGCTAAGGTTCATAAAATAAACTTCAGTACTGCAGACTTACAGAGGGGACAGTGGTGTTTGAAATTGTTTCTCACTAATCTTGTCCTCTTATCCAAGCCTCAATTGCTGGAAGTCAGAACCCAGCCAGTACTGAGGATCTTGCTGCACCGATAGCAGAAGGCCTGTAGGGCAGTTTGAGTGGCAGACTGTTGGCTGCTCTAAGAGTGGAAATCCTCTCCTGGGTGGAGCCTTTGTGTGTAGAGTATACAGTCTGCATCTCTAGCAGTGGTGTCAGCTGGCCTTGAACCCATTAGTCTGGCTTTGTTTCCTTTGCTGCTCTTAGTTGGTTAGGGCAGGGCTTTAAACTGTCCCCAGAGCATTAGTGAGTTTGGTGACTGTTCCTTCTTTTTAGAGAAGTAGAATAGGGCAGAAATTCTTGAAGGACTTGTGCAAAGTGAGAGCAAGTTATTAAAAGCCTTGTGTCCATCTGCAGGGCTGTGTATTTCTCAACTCCAGAAGTAGAGGGTTGGAGAACTTTTCTATGTGGAGAACTATACAGCTCAGCTGTGTACAACAGCTGGCTTCTTCAGGGATTTTGTTGTGTCTCACCAGACTCAAGTCTTGGCGGGGGGGTGCAATCTTATTCTGCTAAAACAGTCATGGCTGCTTGGCTCAGATCTTTCTGATAAGATCTGGGAGTCTCCAAAGGCACATTTCCATCCACTCTGAAAGAATATCACCACTCATTGCTGATGTAGGTGTTTCAGAAATTCTTGTTGAAACACTCAGAATGATCTGCCTTCCTTTAAGTAGAGGAGTTTTGAACTGCCTGCTTCTTGTGCTGCTGAAGTAGGTTGAATCCTTGTTTGGCTGTGATAAGGATGCGTATTGTAACCATCTATTAAAAACGTTTTTATGGCAGTAGAAAGAAGCAAAAGTAGTATAATGTCTTCCTTTCTTCACATGATGTGTCATGCTTTTACAGTCTGCCTTGTTTTCTTTAGCACTCACTATGATTGTTTTCCAAATAGTCTTGACCTTTATCCCGCGGTGAGATGCTAAGTGGGCTGGCTCTGCAGTGTTTGCCCACTGGTTCCTTTGACTTTCTTGAACATTTTCACACCACAATAATGGCAGGGGGACTGAAACTGGAGAGAAAGTAAACAGTATGTGCAACTCGGAGCTGAAGATACAATACGTACTGCTCTTTAACACTGCTAAAAGTACTTGAACGTGTAGTAATTCTTTCCCACAGATGTCACAAGGAAGTTGTGTGGTTGTGAATAGGGAAGCAGGTGATTCACCAAAGTGCACATGGGGGAAGTGGCTTAGAGTCTGGGTCTTTGATCCTTGCCTGTGAGGTTGGTTGGTGAGAAGCTCTCCTTGTTCCTATTTGTCACCAGAAGAATTTCTGGAACGCCATCAGAGCTTTGCTGTCCTCTGCTGGTGTGTGTACAGTTTCTGTGGGGTTTCCATTCTCAAAACCCAAAGTCCTCTTCAGGATTATCATTAATAATTGCCCATAATTTCTTGAGGAAAGATTCTAGTGAAGCAGCTATGCTTGGTCTACAGTAAATTTGTTTAGTAATTTGTTATGTACAATATTTCTGTTTTCCTGTTTTTATGTTATCAGCAATATTGCCGTGCTTTATAACCATGTTGTCCTGCTGAGACAGTGCATTTCATTAGGAAGGGAGTTGCAACATTGTGCAGGATGCTGCTGATCTTCCTCGATGGAATGGTTGCATCAATATACTCAAGTACCCACACAAGTAAAACTAACGAGATGGATTTCAGGTGTATGATGCTTTTTTCCTGAATATAGTGACTTAAAAGCTCAAGATAAAATACTGCCTGCAGTACTAGTAGGGTAGACCTCACAGAAAAAAGATGACCTTCCATGTAATGAAAGTCATTTTAAATGAATATGTTTGAATACTTGAATGAGGTGCCACTTCTTGTCTGTATCTTCTGTTGATGGTTTAGGTCCTGTTCATTGTTCAAATTATTTATGCTTTAGGTTGATGCTGCCACTAACTATTTTTGTTCTTTTCTTCTATGTATTACTGTTTAACAGTATGTGTTTCATTTCTGTTTGAAATTGTCAAGAGATGAGGTGGTCAGGGTACAGAAGAGCCAAGTTCTTAACAAAAAGTGTTTGGGTAAAGCCATTAGTATGAGTGAGCACATGTTTTCCTGTGTCAGTAAGAGCGAACTGAACTGTTTGTTCCTGAAAAATAAGAATGTGATGAGGACTTTTCACCCTTCCTTCTGTAAGCATAATAGTGCAGGGTACAGTGCTATAGACCTTTCTCTCACGGGTTTCCATTTCCTGTGGTTTATTTTGTTCCAGCCTCTTGGGGCCAGTGACTACCTGGAAATATCAAAGCATTTTGACACAGTCTTTGTTCGTGACATCCCGCCTCTTACCATGGCAAAAAGGACTCAAGCTCGGCGTTTCATTACTCTGATTGATACCTTTTACGAGCATAAGGTGAGAACCAAGCCTTTCAGGCATGAGCAGGAGTAACAGCGAGAGCCCCCAGGCCTGCCTGTCACCTTCAGCCAATTAAATATCGGTACTCTGGAAAACATAAGCAGCAAAGCATCCTCCTGGTTTCACAGATTGCCCCATTGTGAATAAGGCAAATGAGGAGCCATTGTATTTTTGTGAGTAGTAAGCATGACCACATTTTAATGATGAAAGATTGTGTTGAAGCCTACCTGAGAATAAGTGGTTTCGGGCTGTATGGGCACTGGTCAGGAATCCTTCCTGCACTGAGCACTAAGGAGTTAATAGCACTGTTACATTATTAATTTTAAAGGAAACAATCGCTTTGGGCTTTACATTTGGTTGTGGAGCTGCTAATGAAATAGTAATAGTAAATACAGCACTTCACTAGGATTTGCAGTGGTTTCAATCGTGGAAGTAAAATCAGGACTATTAAAGCAACCAAAAAAGAGAAGTTCATGTTTCAGATTTTTTTTTAAAGTAATGGAAGAAAGGATTTTACGTGTTCTGTTTGATTATATATGCATAAACTTCAATATTTATGCAATCAGGAAATATAAATGGAGGTTTTTTTCAAGTCTGTCCTGGCAAGATGAGAGAGGCCCTGACCCAGCAAGGCGCTGAGCTGGGCGTGCCTGCAGTCACATCACAGCCACGTTCCTGGTGCTCACTGGCTGCCTGCATGCTGAGTGCAGGCCAGGCCACAGTGCTGGGACCACAAGGCTGCAGTCAGCCTGTCTCCCACTGCACCTGGCATCTCCTCCCAGCAGACGCAGACCAGCCTTTGTTATCAGCAAACAGTGTGTATCTGAGTGTCTTAGGTGCGAGAGGAGTGGCTTGGACTGCTGGGACATCTCGAGTGTAGGCATTCTTCGGGTAGAAAGATGTGGGCGGTGCACCAAGTGTTTAATAGCACAGTTGTTCTGTTCTCTGAGTAAAAGTTATTGCTTGAGGTGCTATTAAGGAAAAGATCCCGTGAGGTCAGTATTCCAGATGAGGAAGAAAGGTTAATCTATCAGCAGTGTTAGAGAAAGGAGAAACACGTGGAAAAAGAACCCACGAGATCCTACTTGAGGTTTGCTTCTCATGAAAGATGCATGTTATCCCTTTTCCCACAGCATGGGTGCTGAATCTCGATGCCTGGTTCCTTTCAGGTGCGCATTATCTGCTCTGCAGCGACTCCTCTCCAAAGCCTGTTCGTGGTAGAAGCCGGCAGCAGTGAGCTGGAGGACAGCAGAGTGTTGATAGATGATTTGGACTTGAGCCAGGTACATGATACTAACATCCTCTCCCTTTTGTAACAGAATCGGTTGTGGTCTCATAATTACAGCAGCAGTTTTAAGGAGAGGAATCAGGTAAACAGGTTGAACCAGTGATCTGCTGTTTTTCCTGCAGCGTATCTGTCGCTCTCCTAATTGTATGCTTTGTTACTTATTCGTAGTCAAAGAAAATATCACACACTGTATAGAACCATTTTGCATAAATTTTAAGGTAATTTTGATTGTTAGTCACTAAATGTGTTCAGTGATGTATGAAAATAAGTTTAGCTCCAACATTTAAAATCTGGAAATTACGAATGATCTTTTCTGTCTCCTGCCAGGCTGCCCAGGGCTGCCTCACACATCTTCAGAGACAGTTCTCTGTGTTGCTCATTCTGTTTTTCCTTTTTCTCGTTTAAATCAGCATGCAAGCAGCCAACAGAGAAGTGGAAGTAGATGGCTAGTGTGTTAGCATCCAAATTCTTACTTTGCTGTGCTCTGTCAGAGGATTGCTTAGCTGAAATAGGTGGTTTTGTTCAATTTCAGGAGGTTAATTTCGTTTTCTCTTGGTGCCATGCTGCTGTTTTTGTTGTCCAAGTTTTTTGTTGTCCTATAAATCACTCAGCATATGAAGACTGAGGTCGGATGCCCTTCAGTACAGCTCTGTTTCTCACTTATTGTGGTGCTGTTTTTGTGTACTGATACAGGATTCTGCCAAAGGTCTCTCCATGTTCACGGGAGAAGAGGAAATCTTTGCATTTCAGCGCACTATCTCACGGCTCACAGAAATGCAGACTGAACAATACTGGAAAGATGGGGACAGAAACAAAGAGCGGTTGTAATTAAAAGTTGAATAAAAGCACCAGAAAGTATGCAAAGAAGTAAACTACAGAATTAGAAGGCCTTATAGCACAACCGAAGTAATAATGGCACTTTATCATCTGGATTGTATTTCTTTCGTTGTTTGGTTTTCATGCTTAGGACATGAAGACTTATTCTTCCGTACCCTCAGTATGTGGGCATGTGAAATTTTACCTTCGTTTTATTCTCTGTGAAACATAATTTGATGTTGAGGAAGTGTGACTGGATGAGAATTAGTCTGGAGACAAAGTCACTGGGCTCTGCAGGATTCACAGTGGGTCGGGAATGCTGTTACCCAAAGAGGGCACTTTGTGGATCACGCACTGCGTCTGTCCCCTCTTGCACAGTTTGCACAAAAGAGGGATAGAAGGCTTTCTTGATGGAGCTCCTGATGTTCTGTAGCTCTCTGCGGAGAGCCACGTTGCTCCTTTGTAATGCATTCTCCTTTGTTTTTTTTCCTCTCTGTTTTCTGTGTGTAACCATCTGCTGACTTTCAGACTCCAAGAGTTTCATGTAATCAGCCCGTTGCTCAGTTTGGTTAATACAAAACTAACAGTTTGGTTCCTGAGCAGCCTGAGGAGGAGCTAGAGGGTGCTGGAAATCTCAGAGGATTAAATCCAAGTAATCACATAAGGTAAAAGAAACTACCTTGGCAGTGTATACCATAATTTGAAAGTGCAACTTAATACTTGCCCTGTATTTTCCATTTCTTGCAAGCTGGGTTTGTTCCTTTCACTCTAGTTATGTGTTTCTGAACTTTCATCTCTGCAGCACCTTCCATCACTAGTGACACATCTGCCCTGAGCTGGCGATGGCAGGACAGTGCTACTGAGGCAGTTGCACCATTTTGCAATACCAGTGTGTTTTACCAAAATATATTGTTTTGGTAAAATATCATTACAAAAATATTCATCTCTGCTTTTATGATGCTTGTTTGAGCCCTAACCCCCCTCACAATTAAAGCAGGCTTTTAAAAGGGACTTTTTAATAGGAGGCACTGGATAGCTCCTGTGCACTTAGAGTTGTTACAGCAGTACAGATGCTTTGGGAGTCACGTGCTCAAGTCTGGATTCCTGTTCTGACCACTACTTTGGCCTGGGCTGTGCCAGCTTTCCAAATAATCATTAGAGCCTGTGCTTATAGTTTACAATTGATGTGACTGTGTTATGCCCACAAGAGTGACTACGCCTGAGAATTTTAATGTATATTTATGAAAAATCCAATGAAACGTATTACGTTTACTTAGGAATTGATGAAGAATGGATGTATGCTTTCAGGGATTTTTTTGTTTTGCTTCTCAAAAGAGAGACTGCTGAGATTCATGCACATCTGTGTGTATACACAGACACATAGATGTATACTTCATTTATACGTACCTAAGTGTAGGTAAAGCTAATACATATAATTTAAGTGTGTGGTCATATATTTGTACATAGCAATCTCTGCTTATCAGCCCGTCCCAACCTTACAGCTGTCCTGAAGTTTCAGCTTAGACTCAACTTTTCTTTTTTTCTAATTGCATGAAATGCCTTTGGCCTTGTCCAGGCTAGAATTTATTGTGGTAGATATATTTTTTTTTGCATTATTTAAAAAACAGTGCATATGTTTAGCTCCTATGTCCTCCTCTATCTATGATAGAGAAGAAATGCAGAATCTTGCAGAAATGCAGGTAAGACATGGGACACGTGAGAGAGGAGCTCTGGCAGGCTGTGTTCCCACAGAACTTAGCCTGTGGAAGCAGAGTGCTTTCTCTAAGTCTCTGTGGGTTGACCTCATTAAACCAGGGCTTCCCAGGAGCCCTGGGGCTGACGTGCTTGTGCTCCAACAGGCACAGCTTTGCCTGATGGTATTTGAGGCTTTCCTGTATTCCGCTCTGACCCCAAACTCAGATTCTCCAAGTTTCATGGTATCATAGACTCATTAAGCTTGGAAAAGATCACTAAGATAATGGAGTCCAACTGTCAACCCATTGCCACCGTGCCCCTAAGCCATGTCCCTCAGTGCCACATCTACCCTTTTCTTGAAAATCTCCAGAATTTTCTGGAAGCACAGCCCCTAATTGCAGCAGGCCTGCAATTCAGAATCATTGAAAGCCCCCTGGGATACAGGTTAGTTCTGATGAATCGTGGGAGGGAAGCCACGTTCCCAGAAGCTTCCAGAGTCAGCGCTGCTCCCAAAGCACATTCCTCAGTGAAGCCATAGTGCAGCCTTGACTTGGCCAGCTAGGAAGCCTTCTGCTGGGATACTTTGGTAGGTGCTGCCAGCAATCAGGCAGAGGAAATGGGGAATATTTCAGAAGCATTTGGGGGCTGAAAGGGGCTGGAAAAACAGGAAAAGCTGCTATAATCTGTGCAGCATTTGTGGTTGCACTGAGAGCGTGGATTGCTGCACTGAGGTCAGGACCACAAAGAGAAGTTACTGGGACCAATCTGTCTACCAGCCTGGATGCCAGAGGAGAGATCACTGCAGTACCTGCAGAAGAAGCATATTTGCATGTATCCACTTCCTTAAAGAATGTAAAGCCATATATGCTTCTTGTAGGTGTCATTTATAATTGTGTGGCATGCATAAATTCTCTTTCCAATGACAATTTTGGGGTGGGAGGGACCTGAGGCCAAATAGCTTCCAGGCAATTGAGCATTGTATGAGATGTGTCCCTGAGGCATGAATTAATTAAAACATTAAGATGTTCTAGTTGCCAAAATGCAAACAATGAAATGCCTGTGAATAAATTGTCCCTTAATGGCCTTGAAATTGCTGGATTTATGCTATTCCAAGATCCAGTAGGGGCTTCTTGGCTTTTCTTGCAAACTCATGTCACCTCAGATCCGCAACGTGTTTTTGTTTAACTCTGTGTTACTGAGTGAGCATCAGTGTAATTCTTTGAAACACTTACTGCAACCTTATTGGTGCAGTATGAAATTTTGCTGTCATAGAAAGTAAAATTCATGTGATTATGGACCACATGAAGTGCTTCGTGTTGGTTTGTAAAGGCTGCATCCTGGCTGAGAATCTCTTGGCCAATGTGTTGCAAATACCTGACTGACAAAGGAACCATGGAATCACCAAGGTTGGAAAAGACCTCAGAGATAAACTATTTCCCAATGTCCAGCAATTCAAGATACAATCTCTGTGAGTGTTGTTACTTTATCCGTGTAGACAACCCATCTTTAAAGCTTCATTTGCCTTTCACATTCTTGTGCAGTAGCTCTTTTATTGTTATTTTTTTAAACAAATAACAAAATTCTGTCGTTCTAAGCTACTGGTTTTCATTGTTTGCCTTTGCACAAATGGAGGGAACAATGGCAGTATTGTGGGCACAGTGAGACAGCCTACCCGAGGCCTTCATAGGAATTGGAGGTATGCTTCTTACAGTGTTATTTTGATCTGCAAAGGAAAACCACCAGTGGCTTTTTGTGAATAAATGTGATCCATAGTGACACTGCAGCTGGGTAGATGTCACCTGCTTTGCAGCAATTTAACCACAAATAAAATGACCAGGTTTCAACCGGTGCTCATCACGGCCACCAGGCATCTGCCAAGGAGGAGGAAGAGTGTCTCCATCAAGAGCCAGAGGACGCAGATCCAGGAGGGCGCTTCCTGCAGCTGTCTGGATCTAAACTACCCCCCCTCAGTTTCCCTGTTGATAAAATGAGAATGTTATTGTCTTATTCACTAGCACTGGAGTGCTGCTGAGCTTAGTTAGTAACTATCTGGATACACTGAGGCTGTGGGATGAAAGTGTATAAACAGTACAAAAGAAAATCAGCTACTCCATGAGGAGTTTGGGATTTGGGTTACAGAATGAATGCCTTCAACTAAACACCACGTGCCTCTTTGCAGAGTCTTTTTATTTTACTTTTTGTGAAACGCAACTATTTTAAAGAAAAAAAGAGCAATGTGATTAAAACCTTAAATATTCAGGCTGTTTTCCTTGTAGCTGTAATGACAGATTGTCTTTATACATTTCATTACAGCATTAGCTCCTGTACCTGTGAGCTACAGCAGCTTTGTAAATTCTGTTGGGATTTTCATCTTGATGGATACTGAGAGTTTTTTAAAATATGTAATTTTGAGTCTAATATATAAATGAGCCCTGTTAAATCCTTCTGTTATTTGAAAATAAGTTATGTTGTAATACAGAAAAAAGTAATACATCCAGATTTTATAAGCATTTCACTTATTGTTCCCACTATTTCTTGTACATGTTCTGAACAGATTCGGGTTTGTCCTCGTCTATTACTGCTGCCAATAGCCTGGCCCTGGCAGGCTCTCATTTCTGTCTTGGAAACCATTTTTTCACATCTCTCTCTTCTCCAGCAGCCTGAGGGTTGGTGCTCCATCTCAGAGCAAACCACAATTAAAACGCTCTCTTTCTTCTGCTAGTATTCTTATTATAGGGGTTCTTATTGCTTGAGAGCTGCTTTCACTATCAGCCAATTAGTTCTGCAGTTGGCAATGGGATTTGCACAGCTTGGAACATCTGATGAAGAAGGAAGAGCATTAGCCTGATGTGTCTATTGACAGAGGTATGGGAAATATTCTTCACCTTTAAAATCACAACTTGTGCAAAACGGTTGATCTCTACTTTTTAAACTAATAAGGTGACTTTGCAAAGCATCCTGCTTGGGTGAGCAATGGGGCAAGCTCAGAGCAAAACTGCTCTGCTGTGGTTCTGCTCTGAGCCAGACTGGGGATCCTGTACTGCCCAGGCTGGAAAGCAGAACATTTTAATTGAGAAGCAGTCACCTCTTACACCTCCCTGTATGCACTCTGCAGCACGGGAGGACTCTGCTGATACCTGGTGATAAAGATGGTCTGGAAATTTCTCCATAAGATGTTAGAGATTCACCAAGGTGTCTGAAGCAGGAGGCTGCATCCTGCCCGTGTTTCATCTCACGTAACATCACATCCTTTGGAGGTTCTGCTGTGAAGCACAGCACTGCTCCTCTCGATGCAGGGAGCGAAGCGGCAGAACAGCGGGAGCATCCGCGACCCTGCGAAGCGGGAGATGGTTCCGACCCTTTGGCTACAGCAGCGCCTGTGTTTTCCCTCCTGTGTGCTAAGAAGCAGGGCTTGCGGTGGCAGCTCGACTTGTGAGAGCAGAGGGAGGACAGAGCAGATGGGGGATGCAGGCCACTCACTCCCTCTCCAGCCTTCTGCATTCTCCTCATATTTGTAAAACAACTTTTGTTTCAAATTGAATTGAATTCTAAGAGCGTCATTAAAACACAGAAATGCTTCTCACTGACCTATTACTCCGCATTCATGTTGGTAAAATTTTGGATGAGTTTCTATAGTTCTCCCGCCAGTTCTTTGTCAGGGTGAAGGGTTTAGTTGGCTCCGTTAATCCACTCTCTAGCTGAAATTGTTCATTTAAATCGTTATAAAAATCCACTCTTTTCCAATGCGAATCCTATATTCCCGGATTCGAGTACTGCTGCCAGTGCAAAGATTTCAAATTCTTTCAGTGCAATCACACTGTGTTAGTCCAAAGCCAAATTACAAACACTTATCTGCAATTCCCCTTACTCAGCTTTACGCTAATTTTTCCAGTGGGCAACAATAGCCATGAAAGTGTAGAAAAAGATTATTAGAAGAGCTTAGGAAATGGTCAGTCGGTTCCTTCAGAAGCCGTGGTGCAATTCTGCCACATCCTCTCGGGGCAGAAAGCAAGCGCTTCAGTTCTGTTGCTTAATATATTTTTAGTGCACGGTTCGTGAATGTCACAGTAATTAAGAGAGATCACAGCCGCTGGAAGATGAAGCGCGCAACAAAAGATCAAGCGATTGTTTAAGCTGAAGTTAAATGAACCAGGGAAAGTAAGCTCGCTGACACGAAGAGAAAGCTCCCTTTGTATCCTCTGTTCTTTTACAATTAGTAAAGCCAAACGCACTTGTGTAACTTGTTTGTTCTACCTCCAGTGATGGATGACGTTCGGGTCACCCGATGACGTGTCGGCGGCTTGTTTCTTTCCTGCCGCCTTGTTAAGAACATCGCTCACGTAAGGCCTGTCCCGGAGCTCAGGGAGCACGCAGCCGCCCCAGGTCCTGCTGGCCCATGTTCAGGCACTGCACACAGCTAACGCAGTCATTCTAGGTGCAGGGGGACAAAGCTCGGTGCATACACGGGCTGAAGACTGGTCTCCTTCAGTTGTGATATCTCACAAAAAGTGAAATTTCAGAGGCCGGTGGGGAGAGGAGCAACTACTGTCCAGCAAAATTACAATCTGAATGGTTCACCATTTTCGGTACTTCACTACGACGGCAGTGATTGCTATAGAAACTTCTGAGAGTGAGACGGAGAGGTTTTCCAGCACTGCAAATAGCGAATGGAGAAGGTTAGACTGGGTGCAAAGCCCATTCAGTGAGGCAGCTGCCAGTTGAGCTTCTTTGCCAAGTAAATTGTAGGAAATGCTGATTAGAATGTCCTCTGAACACACCAGGCAAATTAAATTTCAGTCAGAGCCGCCTGGCCGCTGTGGGTGGGAGATGGTTCCAGCACACAGTGCACCTGTGCTCGTGGCACACAGTGCTGCGTGGCCCTGGGGGCACAGGTGAGGGGTGTCTGTGGGGAAGAACAGCCAGCTGTGTACCCAGGTGCCCAATTGGGATGCTGGACTGTGCCCTGGCCCAGCTTTGCCACCTCTCCCAAGACACAAAGTTGTCACATTCGTCTCCCACTGCTTGGTGCAGCACCACTGGGAGATGGCATCCCCTTTCTGTCCCAGCTGTCCCTGATTCCTGCGCTGACATAAAGATGGGCACATTGCCTGCCAGCCCTTTCCTCTCCAAAAAGCCCTGCATCAGACCCCTAAAGCTGTTCCCTCTGGGCAGAACAACTGGCTGAACCTGTGGACAGGACTGAACCGGGGGACACAGCCAAGCCTGCATGCGGGCTCAGGGCTCCCCACCTGTCGCCTCTCCAAAAGTTCAGGCTTTTGAGATTTCCTTGAGATTTCCCCCATCGCCCATCAGTCTGTATACACCCAGCTGCATTTGCAGCTCCAGCAATGCCTCTCCTTTTGAGGCTGCTCCCACCTCCTTTCTGTACACTGGGCCTCTCATCTGTGCTGGAGAAGGGTTCAATATGCTTTCATGTCCACCACCAGCCTTGGAAAACCAGCCTGGCACCATTCTGGCAGGGGCTGGTGGGCCCTTTTCCAGGAACTTGCTCCCCACTGATCTCCTGAAGGCCTGATGGTGTCACTAGGCCTTATCACCGCCATCACTGATTTCCTCCTTTCTCCCATCTTTCTTCAGCTTCTCTCAGTTTAACTCCCAGCAGTCAGCCAGGAGAGTACCAGGCAGGTACAGTGAGACACATGCAGTGCTCTTCTGCCTCATGGGTTGCACGTGCCAGCTCAGGCAGCACAGACATCAGCCCTAGAGCCCTCATGACAGCTGCTTTTCCAGTCATGCTTGGCTTCCACATAAAACGACGGGAACTCCTATCTTTCTATCTTGCAGTTTCCAAATACATTGGTTCTTTGTGGACTGAATGCATTGAAGTACAAACAGCTATCTGGTATGTATTAACAGGAGCAGTGGGGTTTGTCCTGCAGAGTAAGGGTGAGAAATGCAGCAAGTCATAGCTTATCAAATCCATAAACTGCTTATTGTAGATAATTTCTGCAGAAACAAATAGTACACTACTAGTATTAAGTGCTGCACCTTGAGTACTGTGTTCAGTTTGGGGCTTCTCATACAAGAAAGACATTGAGGCCCTAGAGCATGTCCAGAGAAGGGCAACAAAACTGATGAAGGGTCTGGAGCACAAGCCTTATGAGGAGAGGCTGGGGGAACTGGGATTTCAGCCTGGCAATGAGGAGGCTCAAGGGAGACCTTATCACTCTCTACAACTCCCTGAAAGGAGGTTGTGATGAGGTGGAGGTTGGCATCTCCCAGGTAACATCAGTAGGATGAGAGGGAATGGCCTTGAGTTGCACCAGAGGAGGTTCAGGTTGGATATTACGAAAAGCTCTGAAAGAGTGGTGAGGCACTGGAATGGACTGCCAGGAAGGTGGTAGTCACTGTCCCTGCAGGTGTACAAGAAGTGTGTGGATGTGTCACTGATCTCCTTGGTTAGTAGGCATAGTGGGGACGGGCTGATAGTCAGACTAGGTGAGCTTAGAGGTCTTTTCCAACCTTAACAATTCTACACTTTCATGTTTCTGAGCATAACCAGCACTTTGGTCTGACTCTATTCAATTACAATTTCTAAATACACAGTACTTTGAATAACAGACAGACATCCCCCTCTGTTATCTGAGCATCTGAAGGCTGTGCTTGCTCTGCTTCAGTACCTGTCGTCACCTACTCAGGCTTTTTATGGGCATTGATTATTTGCTTTACTAATGGCTGTGACATAGCATGTACATATGCACACACACACACACACATATATATGTACTCGAGGACATATTAATGGGCTTTGCAGTCCTTGTGGACTGTAACTGCTCCCACAGCCATGAGTTAAAGCTTGGTTAATGGACTCTAATCTGTGAATTCTTAAACAATTTAGGAAATTAGTTATTGACATAATGGAGAAATTATCTGAGTGTATCACAGCAACCCATACTTGAGGACACCTCCATCTGCTAAGGTTGACCCCAATAATTAACAGCCTTACCCAGTGCCCCAGAGGTGCTCTATAAGGCACAAGGCTGAAGGTTAAATAGCTCTTGTGCATCAGATGTGCTCATTACACCAGTATGTCTGTAATCGCCTTCCTGAAGCCACAGCAGCTTGCTATTGATTGCTCTCATTTTACCCTCCATCCACAGCAGATCATTACAAAGCTTTGCCTTCTCCTTGCTCAATTGCCCTTCTGCCTCTCAGACCAAGTCTCAGTGTGCCAGACAGAACCTGCCTGCACCCAGACATTCCTTGGCATGCCCATGCCCACGCACAGTTTTGTGGTATTGCTGAGCTGAAACTACTACAGCTGCTAATGCCATGCTCCTGCCTATGTCCCAAGTGAGAAATGAGATGCAAAGGCTTCAGCCCTTGGGTCTAAATATTCCGATGTATTAGGATACCTCACTAGAGTAAATTGTAGGTTCCTGCATAAGAGCTGGATGCAGCACCTCCTGTGTTGTAAGCACAATGACTGAGCTCATATGCCTTGCATATAGCAGTTCAAGCAGATGCTTAAAACCAGAGCTTGTGGCAGAGCTTCCCAGCTCTGTGAAACAGACAGGAGCTCCCCTCTTCCCGTCACCTTTGCTTCTTAGCACTTCTCAGGCTCATACAGAGGGGATGCACAAAGACCTCCTGAGCTGTTGCTCTTTGGAAGGTTTCGCTGTTTCACGAGAGCTGAGACACTCCTGATTCACCAAAGGGAGCAGCTGGACAACAAGTCAGGTGTTGGGGCTACCACTCTGTTAGCTTTGGTGCAGTTACAATCAGTAGCAATAGATAAGGTCACTATTGTATTTAAGACGATGTTAGGCAACTTAACTTAGGCAAAAATGTCGAATGCAGGCTACAACAGGATAAGCAGTAAATGAGAACAGACAGCGAGTCCCTAACTCTGTAGGAGAACCTTTGTGTTACGGAGTCCGCCTATGGAGGCCGGACACTTCATACGCCATCATCTAGCTCCACCATGCGTCGGGATCCTCTCCCCGTGCTAACTTGCAAGCAATGTAAATGCTCTCTCTTAAATGCTGTGTTTCAACGACACCAAGCAGGCAGGTTCACATGAATCACACATTTTTTCCTGAGGTTCGGTACCTTTTCCAACTGAAACGCGTTCCCTAAATAATAAAAAGCCGCACGAGCACGCGGAACGACGCTGGGAACCGTGAGAGCTCGGCGGGCGTCTGCCTGCAAGGAAGAAGAAGACCACGAGATGGCAGCGTTGCACTACGGCACGGGGCATCCATCGGCTGCGGACTGGGAACCGCCCGGAGAGCGGGGAGGGGCTCCCGCAGCTGCTGCCGGGCTGCTGGGTGAGGTGAGCCGGCAGCCTCTGGGTGGGTCAGGGCTGTTCCTTGTGAAGAACTTCACTAATTTATTTATTTATTTATTTATTTCCACAGTTTGCATAAAGTTAAGAAGTGGATAAAGGTTGCTGATGGCTTTCACGTTGCCGTCGTGCAGAGAACAAAGCGAAATAAACACACGATCCTACTTTGGAAAGAGATTGTTTTTGCAAAACGCTGAAAAAAAGTGTTAAGCTCTAAAGGCCTCTGCTCCTGGCACAGAACAGAACGGCAGGCTCCTCTGCAGCGCCCTGTGGCAGCAGATCCCGCTTCTGTTGCAGCCTCCAAGACTCAGCTTGGCGATTTGCCCTGAGCTGCAGGTAGAATCCCAGCCTCAAACAGCATGGCAAGGCTGCATAAAGGCTGGAGGGAAGAGGTGAGTAAGCAGCTATAAGAGAGAGACCTGTGTCTACCTAGAGGTGTGCACAGAATCATAGAATTACAGAATCATTATATCTCTAAGACCAACTAGCCCAACCATCGACAGAATGCTCTGTAGGGGGTTCTGCAGCACTGAAACTCACAGCTGGCTGCAGGCAGAAACAGTGAGTGCAATCACACCAGGGGCTTAACGGCATCCTGGATACACTGTTGGATAAGATACAAGCTTAAAAAAAAAAAAAAAAAGAGGAGGCAGAGGAGTCACACATGTCTAGGGCGACAGGGAGGCTGTTGTATGGGGCAGCATGGGGCAGTTGGGCAGCAGAGCCTTGCATAGGATAAAGATGACACGACACAGAACAGTTCATTTCAGTACGTACCCAGTCAAATACCATTCAGTCTTGTGAGCACTTGGGGCTGCTCCAACGTACCCAAGGCACAAGGGTAGGACTTTGTCCACCTGTGCTGTTGAGCCTGTGGAATAGAGAATCTAGAATCTGTAAGGGGAGTAAGAAGGAAGCATTAGTGATGGGTTTGGTTACCTGTGCAAAGTAAGTGATGTGCTCCTGATTACACACAAGAGGCCAATTCAAATGTTCAGGCTCATCTTGGTGGTTCCACTTTGGAGTCCAGTCAGCAAAGGCAACAGAAAGAACGAGGAGATGAGTGAACAGAGATCTTCAAGCAATGAAGCAGGTGCAGACCAGGTCTAAGGAGTGTGGGAAAAAAGCATTATCAGAGAAAGCAGAGCACATAGTGTAAGTGTGCATACTGATATAAGGAAGATGACCGTGAAAAACTGCCAGGTGTTACCTTTGCATAATGACATCAACAGGCTTGCAGGTCCCTGTGTTATAATCAACCTTTGCTGAGAGGAACAGCCTGGAAGGGAAGCCAGGCTTTGATTTAAAGTGAAGTGGAGAAGGTGGCAAGCGAAGAATTGGACCGAGAGTGGTGATCATGGTGACCCTTCCTCTGCCTGGCAGACAAGCTCATGAAGCACTTCGTGCCCCACAGCCCTCTTGCTTCCCTGAAGGACTGGCACATCCCTGACTGGTCTGTACCTCCAAGCTGTTCTCTCTGGTGACTGAGCTCATTGGTGCGGGGAGGCCTTCTCCTCCCCCCACCATGGAAGCTCTTTGGAGAAGGTCATTGCTGCCCCTGCATGTGGGGATTTTTTGGCAAGCGGGAGGTGACTAGCATCATCCATGGCTAGGATTTTATTTAATTCAAGGATGCTCGGTGTGTACACAAGTAGCCTTGGAACAGAGGGAGAATTACCCAATTTCAGGTGTAACTGAATTACCCAACCTCAAGTGCAGCTGTGACGACAAGATATTCCGTATCTCAGTGAGGAAATCTCCTTAGAGCAATATATTCTTCCTCTGCTGGGATCCTGACACTGTTCTCAAAAAATCATAAAACCTGGACAGATTTAGAGTTGACACAACCTAATTTCTTCCCTAATAGCACGAGCCAGTGCCTTTCTAGCCTGGAGAAGCCTGAAACTGCTGCTCTGAGATCCAGAGCAGTCTTAGTATTCGTCTTACAATGGAATCCTCTTAAAGAAAAATCCATGATTATGCCTCTACTAAAAGAGATGATTCTTCATAGAATCATAGAATCATAGAATGGTCTGGGTTGAAAAGGACCACAATGATCTTCTGGTTCCAACCCCCTGCTGTGTGCAGGGTCGCCAACCAGCAGACCAGGCTGCCCAGAGCCACATCCAGCCTGGCCTTGAATGCCTCCAGGGATGGGGCATCCACAGCCTCCTTGGGCAACCTGTTCCAGTGTGTCACCACCCTCTGGGTGAAAAGCTTCCTCCAAATATCTTACCTAAAACTCCTCTGTCTCAGTTTAAAATCATTCCCCCTTGTCCTACCATGCTTGTTCTGATAAGAACTTCTGGAAGGTCCCCTGTCCTGTTCTGCCACCAATTTGTCATCAGACTCTCAACTCCTCCCACATGGCTCAGCTTGCAACAATCCTGTCCACTGCTTGTATTCCAAGAATGAACAACAGCACTTTGAAAGGCGACACAGAAGAAGAGACTTTTACTGTAGCAAGTCAACGAACTTTGATGGAACAGATTTTTCTGGGAAATTAGCTGTATTGCCAGGGTAACCAAATCACAAAAGCATACGGGACACAACACACAAAGGGATACAGACATTTGCTGAAAAGTTCTATGGGCATGACAAAATGAAACGAAACTGGATGCCCTAGAAAACAGTTTTCACTTTCATCATGTCTCTTGGCTGGATTCCATGGCATCGCAGAAACATTTCTACAAGAATTGATTACTTCTCTCCTTCTGTGCCCTGGAAAGCTTCCTACACCACTCAGAATAGGTAGGACTTTTTGAACTTGGAGGTGAGATCTCAGCCAGCTGGGCAAAGCTGCCATCCTTCCATTGCGCACTACTATGCGTATGACTGAATCCTGTGATCAACAAGCCAAAATAAAACAGAGTGAAAGGGCTACCTACTTATTTCACTCATGTGTAACAGTAGGATGTACATTTAAATAGAGGTGAACCAGGAAAAACATGGAGAGAGGGCAGTAAACTAAATCTGAGCTAGAGAGCAAAGGTGAATAATCTTCAAATGGCTGGGGTTAAGCAAATGGAGCCAAGCTATGGAGTAAAATCAAAAGCAACATCTCCCCTGAGTTTTGAGAATGTTTGATATTCATGGGTTCAGTTCAGCCTAAAACATGGGTTGTTTGGCCCCAATATTCCCCTAAATTTGGGAATATTCTGAATCAGCTTTTACCTTGGCCTGCTTTCAGCTGCAGCCTTTGCAGATAGGACCAGCCATGGCAGGACTCCACACAGTGCCCTGACTAAGCCGTTATCAGGCCACAGCCTGATTCTTCCCACGTCTTCTGTCTTTTCCCTGGTTGGAGCTCTTTGCTCATGCAGATGCTCCTGTTACTTTCCTGAGGCATGTGGGCCTCTGACATTTTGCCAGCCACAAGAAACACTATTTGTATTTCCTTAAAAAAAAAAAAAAGGTTTCTTATCCTTAAAAAGATTTTTCCATGCTAAAATAAACTCAGGGCTCTCATTTGATATTTGGAGATTTTAATTGAAATTCCTTCACTACCTCTTATTTTCCACGTTTCAAACATAGACTCCATGCATCAGGTTAATGGCCCACGGGTACTGATGATGACGAGATCTCTCCCTGTCCCTCTGCCTGCCTCGTTTCAGCTCTGACTTTGTACAAAATTACCCTCTGGCACAGGGAAAAGCCAGCAGACTTTACTTATGGCTCGAGAGAACAGCAAATTCTTACATCATTCTGAGCAGATGGGGAGAAAGTGGGAGAGCACTGGGACCCTGGAAAAGGCAACACAGAATGAGAAAATCTTGCTTTTCACAACCAACTGGTTTTCCAGGAAAGAAGTCTCGTTTTTAAAATTAGATTAGAGCACTTTTTTAGACACAGATTGCAGGAGGAGTTATTTTGCAAGGACACCTTAGAGCATCAGTAGCTACAAACTTATACTTCTGAATGAAGGGTTTCTCTTATCTAAACAGCACATAGCCCTCCCATGTGAAATCTGTGCAACAGAGGGTTCACTTTGTTACATTTATCCCCAGATTAGCTAAAAGAAGCTTCCAAGATGTACTGCACCAGAGACTATTGATGCTGTACAGAACCTGGTGGCAAAGGAAATAAAAGGAAATGGGTGGTAAGGGAATTAGGAGGTGTGGAGGACAGGTGACCATGAAGCTCAAGTGGATGAAGTAACAACAAACAAAATAGGAAACTACTTTTCCAAGCTACCGTATGAGCAGCTCAGCATCACAGTTTTTTATTCACACTCCAGTAAGGTGAGAAACACTGACACAATCAGCACAGAGTGCTGGAGGTGGACTGGAGAAAAACTAGTGTCGAAATTGGCGTTGAAAATATATTAATAAAGACCTGAAAAGGCGAAGGGTACAATCCTCCTAGATACAGAGGGTACATTAGTGTGCCAGGGACAGGGCTGTCATTTCGATCCTTCCCTTCCCTCCCGCTCTCTGTTAAGTGCTATTTTCTCAGTCTCTTAGAGGGTGAGCACAGATGGGAACCATTAGATCTCTGTGGATCCTCTGGGAACTGTTAGTCAGACCTCTTGTATATCACAGCCCTTCAAATCTCGCCTGCTTACCTTGACTACAGTGTCATTCATGCTTTTAAATGCAGTGAGAGCACATCCATGAGGAACGTGCCTGTCTTGGCTTGGGCACATCTGTAAAATGTGCCAGCTGCCCTGACAGCTTGTTACAGTGATTAATCACCTTCATTCTAATAAATTTGCTCTCAGTTTTTCATATGAATTTATCTGGTTTCAGCTTCCTGATACATATTCTCATAATTTACTAGATTAAAGAGCTTTTCAGTACCTGATATATTTCTCCCAATGAAGTTCCTTAGCCGTCGTAATCAATTCCCTGCTCAGTCTTTTTTTGATAAGCTAGAGTGAGTGAATGCTGCAAGTCTCTAATTGCAAAGCATTTTCTTCAGGCTCTGAATCATTTTGTGTGGCTCTAATGTTTCACTGCCAATTTTTCAATATCAGTTTAAAAACACGAGCCATCCCAGTGCTGGTCTTGCTAATACAGTGCGTGCTTGTACCCAGTTGCTTCTCCCTTCAGACTCTTAAAATCTATTCAAAATCTCATGCAGATGCAAGTGATCTAACTTCTGCCTGCCATTTGGAGTAATTGAAAAGCAGCCATCAGTTACCCTCACTGGTGCTGCCATCTCAGCAGGTACAGAGGAAGTATGACAAGGCTGTGTCCCTGCTTGTTCACTGAGATGTGATTTGATACGGGAAACTGATGCTGTTGCTACAAAGGGTAGCACCCAGAGCACACGTCACCTGAGGCACGCCAAGACCGCATCTGCTGGAGCAAATCATCTGACTGGCACAGAGCAAACACTGAACCTTCTTCCCCTTCAAAGCATGAGTGGCTGCGTCCATACTTTTGCATCCTTCTGCTTACACAAGGATGGTCTGAGGGCTCACACTTATTCCAGAGAGGCAGGATAGAGGCAAGATGTCTGCGGAGTCCCCAGCAGGTGTATCTGGCCTCTTGGTGCAGCCTCATGTATCTCAGCAAGAAAACAGACTAAGAGAGAAAGTCGGTGGAAAATCCTTACATTTAAAGGAGAGCTTACAGGGAGAGGAGGTATTTTGCAACCATACCACTGCCTCAGAAGTAGAAGGTTGTGAAGTCAGGGCTTCTCTTACAAAACTGCCACTGACTGTAAAGGCATTTTTGCATAAGCTCAGAGGGAAGGGCTTGTGTCTGAGACTGCACATCATCATCATTCAGTAGAGACTGAAACCTGGCATGCCAGGCTAGCAACCTCACAAGGCTGGTGCTCTAACCCAGGGCATCCCCAGGCCAGACATCCTGAATCAAATATTTGCTCAGCACCAGTATCTCAATAGAGCCGGCCTGTCACACTGTCATTAAACTCAAAGGATCATTTGCCAGAGCCAAAACAGCAGCAGCCTGGTCATCTAACTCCAACAAAGTCCATGGCATTTCACTTTCATTATCAGTAGCTGAACAGTTCAGTACCCAGGCTGTGCCTAAATGCTTCTTTTTCTGCATTTATTTCCAGGGTTCTCAGATCACAAAATTGAGGGAAGAATGATTTGGGGAAAAGATAATCCCCTCCATGCCTCTGTAGATGGGAACAAAAATACTTGATGGCAAACACTTCTTCACAGTAAGGGTGATGGAGCACTGGAACAGGCTGCCCAGAGAGGTTGTGAAGTCTCCTTCTCTGGAGACATTCAAAACCCCATCTGGACGTGAACCTGTACAGCCTGCTGTAGGGAGCCTGCTATGGCAAGGGGGTTGGACTTGATAATCGCTAGAGATCCCTTCCAGCCTCTACAGTTCTGTGATTCTGTGAAACTTTTTCTGCAGAGTTTTCCCCTTTGTATTCTGGCAGCAGCAGAAAATGCTGAATCACAAACTTGGAGTTTAAAAAAAAAAAAAAAAGGTACTTCATAAGCAGAAGAAGCATATCTTACATCATTTCATGCTTCCTGCTCTGCTCTCTGGTACAACGTTTCTCATTTTCAGGGTATCATAAGGGTCGGTTTTACAGAACAAATCCTGACATTGAGCATAGAAATACGCTGCCTTATCGCCTCGGGATCTCTTCGCACACGGTGAGTTCCAAGTTCCATTCCTGCAAGTAGAGCAGTCCCCAGCACCACTGTCATAGTGAAAAAGACAGGGTTTTCTTTTTCTTCTCATTGCCACCATAGTCTCAATTCGTAGGCTGGGGGCTTTTTCAGCAGTGTAACACCAGTGCCACCTATGGGCAAAGAGCAGAGCTATCACCCATACTGAACACAGTGAAGTAGGATTACATACCTGCATGGAGAACTGCTCTCAGAAAAGTTTGAAAGAACTTTTGAGAAGACTTCCTAAGATTTTACAACAGCAGTGGATGTAGGATCTGAATAAAAGTTAATCATGGGCAGTAACTACTTCTTCTGGTATCTGTCTTAACTGAATTGTGCATTCATTCTGCCGGATTCGTTTTGCCTGAGGAATTTCGATGCTAAAATTTAAGCAGGAGGAAGAGGCCACAGTGTCAAGCCAGAAGTATGCATACTCTATTTATTTAAAAAGAAAAGAGAAAAAAAAAAAAGAGTGATTTGAAATGGCTACTATCAATTATCAAATGTGCAAAGAACGATGAACAAGCTTTGGTGCTGCAGGAATGCTGCAGATTAAGCAGATTACTTGCTGGTTATAAATTACAAATATATACTGGCAACCAGTTACAGTGCTCCCAGCTCCACGACCGAGGCTCAGAGATCTCCCCCCACACCTGCAGAGTGCTGCACCTGCTGGCAGGAACCACACAGGGCCAACTCATTGGGCTCAACCCCTTGGTGTCAGTCCTTACAGAACTGGAGAAAGGATAGTGCTCACAATGACCCTGAGAGCAAAGGCTGCCCCACGGTTTCTGCTCAGCGACTCGGCAACAAGCACGTGGCTGAGACCTCGCTCAGCCCCCTGAAAGAATATCTGTGAGAGCTGAGACTGTGAGACTGAACCTCGAGAGAGAAGAGTCGCGGTAGGTGCATGAAAAGAACCGAGGCCAAAAGTCCTCTGCTAATGGGGTCACAACAAAAGTATTTGGATAGGATTTCTGCAAGAAAGACCCAGAAGTGTTTGTGAATAAGCTCAAGAATAGGCACTTCCAGTTACTGCAGCACTGTAAACAAAAGTACTTTTGTGTGCTCCCGGATTACTTGCTCTTATTTTCTCCTGCAGTCACATGCCTATGTGGGCCTGTACTAAGTGAAAAGGTGATTCATTAGGACTTTGTAAGCTGCAACCAGGTATTGTGCTATTAGTATGATTTACTTTTTATGTTACTTAGCTTAATTTTCTTCCTAACTGTATCTCTTACATGCCCAAATCCCCAGTGGTTTTTAAAAAGTTTTGTTTGATGAGTGCAGTATGTTGCCAAAGTGTTTCAGATTTATGGGCTTCCCTCCAACTGCCCTGTCATTGTTCCACTGGGTCAGGGACATCCCCTTCTTTACAGCAGATTGAAACATCCAGTAATGCAAAACAGATTTGGTGACCCCGTGGCATTAAATCACGCTTTGTGGTACTTCATTCTTTCTCCAAAAGATTTTATGCATTAGCGGGTACATAAAATTGCACCAGAGACTGAATACATATTGAAAAGTAGTAAATGATTCCATATGGTCTTAATTTTTCAAAGCGGTGCACCACTGTTTTAAAGCTACAGCATTTAATTTTCCAATTAGAAAGAATTTTAAATAGCTCTTCCAACCCACGGCTATGGGGACACTCTCACTTCAGAAATTTTCCCCAGCTGAGAAATTTGGGTGCACCAACAACTTCCGCAGTCAAATGGTGTCCTGGCGAGGGTGCAATTAGCCAAGGCAGTTAATTTCTTCTTTAAAAAAAAAAAAAGCTTGTGTCATCATTCCTACAAGGACACAGGTCACAAAGCCACTGTGAACAAACTGAACAGTCTGTGTTCCTCTTTAGGCTTCTTGTATTCGGACATGTCAGACTTCAGCTACAGTTTCTCCCCAGCTTTCCATGTTAGTTCCATGGAAAAAAAAAATAAAATCCATTTTGGTAAAAACAAGGCTTATAATAGCTCTACCTTGATACATTTTATGTTTAATATGCCTATTATGAAGAGTAGCTACAGCATTTAGAAAAAGCAGGCTCTTCAGCAGATCATTTCTCGTGTGTATTCAATTACACGTGCTCACAAAAATGGTACACCGAAAAAAGAAAAAAAAAACAAGTTTCACTCAATGTCATCAGCTCTCCAAGGCACAGTGGCAGTGAGTGATTTTAGCCATGTGTCTCTCACGCAGAGGTTTGCCAGACTGAAGGAGAGGATCCTGCAGGGCAGGGGAGGGTGCATGTGGACAAGAAAATTCAATTTTTCACGTGCCAGGAGGAGTTTGCAGGGCAGTTAGCTGTAATTGCATGCCCCAAGCACACTTAAGTGACACTCACATGAACCACAAGGAACATGAGGCTTTTTATACTCAGGACTTGGGCTCAGCTGAGGCATTCAAGCCCAGATCCATCACCCCAAAAGTTCCTACTGTTGCTGACCAATCCTGGGGTCCTCTATTTTCAGTCTGTCTGCATGTGAAGATGTGAGACATTCTGCTTTGGGCATACCCAGAGCCATCCCATGCTTGGCAGCCCCATATCTTCTCCCTCTCATCCCTGCTCAGAACTGAGTGCTCAAACACATTCCTGTGCAGATGAGCTCCTCTGAGCGCACCCAACACATGCCAGCAGGCTATAGTGCCACATTCCTACTGCCACTGCTCTTCCCAGGTGGAGCAGTGGGCAGGAAGTACCCACCACTCACTTCAGCACAGCCAGGATGCTTGGAAAATGTCACCCCCCACACCAACTGGAAGCAACTCCTGAGTAAGCAGCCTCTGAGTTCCTCTGGCAGGCAGAAAGAGGGCCAGCTGCAAGCTTATCAGCCACTTCCTCCACCACATGCAGAACGATGGCTGCTCTCGCTTAGCACTTCACCAGCTCCTTTGAAGCCTTCCTTCCCCTCCCCCCCCTCCGGGTGATCTTCCTCCCCCCACACCATGCACCAAGAGGTGTGGGGTCATCTCAGGGATGTGATGGAATCACTGCCCCTGGAGGTGTTCAAGAACAGGGTATATGCAGCACCGAGGCGTGTGGCTTAGCGGGCACGGTGGTGATGGGCTGATGACTGGACTTGATGAGACTAGATGTCTCTTCCAACCCCAATGCTTCTACGATCTCTGGTTCAGTGGGGGTTCAGATGCATCTCCCCAGCCTGCCAGAGAAGCATCTCACTGAGCAGGAGGTGGCTTGCCCAACCATTGCCAGCCAGTCTGCTGAACTCATACTGCTGCCTGAGGGACAGGGTGGGCGACTGGGGCTTCTGCCAGCCAATGTGGAGGCTGTGACCTAGCAGCAATAACATTGCCTTGGGGAGGGGAGGGACCCCCTGGCATTAGGCCCCTTTTTGCTTATATGTGCCTTGCATTGAACACGTGTTAGGGAGCAATGATCTGGGAGAAGGACCAACACACACTGTTGGAGAGGCACAACGCAAGGAGGTGGGTGCTCGGACTCCTTCCTCCAGCAGCGTCCTACAGGAGGAAATCATTAATTCTCCAGAAGAGCTGAAGCAGCCTTTAGATAGATTCTGTTCTCGTCGGAGGCAGCCAGGCCGCGACCCCCAGCCAGGCAGCGAGCCCTCGGACAGCCCGCAGTCCCCTCAGCCATCCCTGACTAACGCCACCGTGGTACGAGTCGAGGAGACGGCAGTTACTTAGCGCTGCTCAGTGAATGGGGACCCAGGTGGCACCCGCTCTGCGGCAGCGCTTGGAGACAGCCGCCTCAGGGGCACCTGTCAGCCCCCAGCCGCCACCCGTTGAACGGCCGTCTAGCCGAGGCACGAACCCAGCAACAGCCTCACTCGCACACAAACCCCCACCCGCTCTGCTGCTTACTCGATTGTTTATTATTTTCCAGGAGGCGGTGGCGGGGCGAAGGCGCCAGCCAATGGAGAGCGCCGCTGTCCTGACGGCCGAACGGCGCCGACCAATGGGCGACGAGGGCGGGCCCCGGCGGTCACGCGCGGCTCTAGAGCATGACATCATCTGTTTGCACGCCGCAGCCAAGCTTGGTGCGGGCGGGTAGCGGCGAGAGGCGGGGCTATGCGAGGGGGCGGGGCTATGCGAGGGGGCGTGTCCTGGGGCGGGCTGCGGGCCTGCAGTGTGGCGGCCGCTGAGGTAACCCTGCTGCGGGCTGCTCGGGCGGGGCTGGCGGCCGCGCTCCGCTGTGTGGGCAAAGGACGGCGTTAAATTACAGGGACGGGATAATTATGTAATAAGCGGGTGTAATTAACTCCTTATGGGGCAAGAGGCGGTGTGCGCGGCTTGCACAAGGGGTCGGCTGCGGGGCAGTCCCATTGGCCGTATGGAGATGTCCTGACCGTGTGTTTGTGGGTGAGGGTGTCCTGGCGGGGGAGGGCGAAGCGATTGAGTGCTGTCTTCTGTCGTGAGCTGGAACTGCTGCTGCTGAGACTAAATCCTTCCATTCCCTCAAAGCTGAATGTTTAAAAAAGAAATAATACAAAAAGGAAGCCGGAGCTGAGCGCTTTGATTCGTCTCATCACACTAATACAAACTCAGTAATTGCTTCTACTCTGAAGTGTACAAAATTTACTATGCAAGTTTTTGAGTAGCAGAGGATTGGCTTTAAATCAGGTTTAAAAGGTTTTAAAAAAGACTTCTTTTCCTGCTTTCTTCTTGGCCCTGAAAGCATACTTGGGCTGCATCCACAGAGTGTTAGGAGCTTGGCTGTGGGTTTAAAATGGCAGCTGAGATGCTCCTTTAATGGGGCTTTCAGGACTTCAGGAAGGCACCAGTATTGCAGGACCTGAACATTAAGCTGCGGGAGCTGGCAAGGCAGCTATGTGTGCTTACGTGTGGTTGTTACTGAAAGTATGGCACCCAGTTAGAAACCCTCCATGAGAAGCTGGGAGCCTGCTGGTATACAAGGCACTGCTCTTTGGTGGGCCCTAGCAATGCAGGAGGTGTGAGGCTGCTTTAATAACAATGTGAAACGATTGGGTTGAATTTTCCCACTTTTTCTTTGGAAGTTTAAGTTATAAACCTAGCTTTTTCCAAAAGGTGAACCTGTTCTTGAATGTGGAAATCTGTAGGCACTGCACACATACAGAAATGGGTCAAGAGTTCCTTGGCAATGGGTGCACAAGTTTTGGAGCCAAACCAGTCTTAGGTCTGGTCCCCAAGTCGTCAAGATCACTTGAGGAGAGAGCACTAATGTCACTGTTTCCTTCTTCTGCTGCATTTCTCTTCCTTCCCTCTTTTCTCACTGATCAGCAAGTTCACAGGCTGAAGTCCAACCTCAGCCGATCCTTATATTGCTGTTCATTTATAGTTGGAACTCTGTAACTGTCTTTGGCAAGCCCCCTTTGTCTCCACGGCATGATATGAACGTTTGCTCTGCCTCTCTGCCAGTCAGCCAATCTCCCCTTTATAACTTTGGAACCCAGTGGTCAGCTTTAGCCAAATTGGGCAGAAAGCTTGAAGTCTCAAAGTAGGATGTTGGCTGGCTTCTAGGTGACATTTCTTTCTAATCAGCACACAAGTTGCTCTCACAACTTGTGAGAGTTGTGCACAAAACTCTGCTGCCCTTTGCCTGTGTTTAAAGGGCATTAGGGAACTGAGGGAAGAAAAAAGAATAGGGCAGATGGGAGGGGCAGGAGAGGTTATTGCAGTGAGCACAAACCCATTGGAGAACTGGCTTCAAAGCCCAGTAGCTTACAAAGGAACTTGCTATACACTTGGTTGTGTGAAGTCAGTGTAGACAATGTGGCCATTGTTTTAAGGTAACTGCAACAACATTGTCTTACGCTTTACAGTAGATGTTGGTAACGATAAGTTCCAGGACCAACCCCCTCCTCAAAGCACCTTTAGCTCTACCTCCAACTGTACACCTGTGCTGCTGCATTAAGAAAGCCTTTGTAAAGAAGTAAAGCCAGAAAAGTGACCTGCACTTCTCCAGCTACCAGCCGAGGGAGAATGTAGGTTATGGCAGAAGGAAGGAGCGATCAGATCTGGGTTACAGCTAGAAACTGGTACACTGTCACCTTAGGAGAAGCTGGCTTTCTGTGTCAACAACATGGAAGACTCAAAAGAAAAAATGAGCTGATGTAGCAGGATGTAAGAGCTTAAAACAGTTAATTTCAACAAAATAATCACTTGTAAGGATTCCCCTCCAGAGCTCTGTCGTATGACTGCTACCTTCCCCTAGGCAGTACGCCATAGGCCCTGCGTCTCATGGGTGGTGAATGTGTGTGACTGAGATAACCCACAGAAATGACTCAGCTGCAAAGGAATCATGACCCCACTGGATCCATATCAGGTACTGCCTATGGCATGGAGAAGAACAGCTTTTAGAGGAATTCAGGAATACATAATTTAAAAATGTGTAAAATAGTTTGCCCACACATACATTTTTATGTAGATCCTCTGAATCACATCATCCCTTGGAGTACGAGCACTTAATATTCATAAAATATTTGAGTTTTTCTTTCTTTCATCTTCACCATTCCCCTTATTTCCTCTATTTTTTTCCCACCCTTTTATGAACCCTGAAGAACACCTCACTTCAGTTTCACCTGTGACAATGGCCTCTCTGGAGCAGTCCTGCACTTTGTGGAGGAAAAATTAACCCAGCCATACCATTTCGTCAGCAAGTCCTTCTGTGGCTTAAGGAAGGGAGATGGCTGTGCAGAAGTCACCAAACTCCATCTTCCGTCCAAGGAAGCAAATGGCATGCAGCCCTCTCAGTGAGAAGGTGGCTGCCTCATCCACCGTGCAAGATACATGTATATCTACTGTCCTTACCCAAGGTTTTGAAATATGCTGCAGAGGAAGACACAGTACTCTCAGCCTAAGTAGGCACAGTAAGTGAGTGAGACTGTCAGATGGCCTCAGGGCTGGCCTAGCTTTATTCCTGTTGAAGTCAGCGATAAAACTCCCATAAACCGAGCTTTTTGAAAATCCCACCCTCGGGGCATTAAGGTACTTAAAGGAAGAGGCTGGAAATAGTGCAGGCTTTAGATTCAATTTGAATCACTTTTTATACCTCTTGCAGTGTTCCCAGCCACAGAACAGTGATGATAACGGGTTCCTCGTTCTTTTTCACTGTGTGGAAGCATGGAGAACAGATACTGTAACTTATGCAGTAAAAGGCTGTCTGGCTGAGGCACCAGTGCATTTTGAAGAGGAAAGAGAATCTTGCAGCAAAGGGCCAGGGCTGGCACCCAGAAGATCTGGTTTTATTTCTCAGTTCTGACACGGGCTTCCTGTATGACCTCAACAGAGTCATGTAATTGCTTGGTGCCTCAGTCCATCATCTCCTTAATAGGGTTACTACTTACTTATTTCCTTTCTCCCGCCCTGGCCTGTCTTACTTAGGCTGCAATTCTGGCAGGGAGTAGAGCATTTCTGACCACGTGCGGGGCCTTCACCTAGCACAATGAGACGTAATGGCAGTGCCTGTGCAGCAATGCGATGCCAATTAAATAAATAAATGAAGATGATAATATCATTTAGGACTAGATCTTTAGCTTGTAACCCAGCCCAAGGTCAAAGCATGGTATGGAACTGTGCGATGTGGAACCTTGGGACCTGAGGAAATGCTGCCCCTGAGCACAGGTTTGGGGAAAGCCTTGGTGGTGGTGACAGCCAGCACCTGGCCTGCTTGGGCTCCTCGTGGTGTTTGAGGAAGCCTCATCACTCACAGCCTTGCGTGGTCTTCAGTTGTGACTTTGATCTAGATAATAATTCTATGTGGAAACGCTTCAGAAGCACACATGCTTTAACCTGAGTCCACACGTTTTGTACTGAATCTGGTCCGTGGCTGAGGTTGACATAAAGCTGGGCAAGAGCTGATAGGCACACACTGTGCTTTGTAATGACATTTGTGTTGAGAGTGCTGGGTTCCTGGTTTGTGGGTCACCCCTTTACCCAACCTGTCATTAGCGACATCCTTAAGCTTCAGAGGCCCTTCTGTCAGGGGCGGAGAACGCAGTGGGGTGATGGCCTTCACGTGGGCACTGGCTGAGCGCTCTCCACCCTGCTGGCTGAACGCAGCGCCAAAAACAGGCCAGGTAAACTGGACTCCAGAGGTAATACCTGCAAGAAAACTCGTACACACATTTACAGCTCAGTTAGGAGGTGCACTATTACTCCACTGCGACAACCGGAGCTATCTGCAGATAGGATGCAATCGGGCGAACGTGACAAAAACTCAATGTATGGAGTAGTGAAATCACTCGTGTTGCTTAAACGCACGAGGGAACAGGCAGCAGCTCCGTGCCGCTGTCCCCGCTGTCCCCGCACTCCCCGGCGCCCGAGACGCGCAGCGGAGGGGCGCTGGGGCCCGGCCGCGCTCAGCTCCCCTCTCCCCGCCCTGTGTGGGAGGCCCCGCTCGGCTCCGCCCGTGGGCGGGCTGCGAGGCGCGGCGGGTTAGGTTGCGGCTCTCTGCGCGCGGCTATAACTTTGTGTTGTGGAGAGGAGGAGGAGTGATGTGCGAGCTGGCGGCCGGCAGGGCCACGGGCAGCTGGGGCGGGCTGCGGCAGCCGGGCCGCTCGGCTCGCCGCCTCCCCCCGCGTCGCCTTTAAAGGGAAGGCTCCGCCGAGCCCCAGGCGCAGAGCGGGCGGAGCGGAGTCGCGCAGCAGCAACAGCAGTAGCACCACTAGCACCGCCACCAACGCCAGCGCCGCCGCTGCTGGGCGCTGGGCTCTGGCTTTCTGTTGGCGTGGGGGCGGCCGTCGGCTCTGTCTCCACCGCCCCCCGCCCGCGGTTTTTCGGTGACTCGAGCGGAGGGAACTGTCAAGATGGCAGCGGCAGGAGCACGGGGGTTATGAGCACGGAGGTTATGAGCGCGGCGGTGCTGCTGGAACAAAACCCGTTCGCTTCGGCAGCCCGAGGGAGGGCTTAGAGCTCCCGGACCTGTTGGAGAGCTCCGTCCCTCTCGTGCTCTCTTTTTCCCTGCGAGAGAAAGGATTTTTATCATTATTATTACATTTTTTTTTTTTTTCCTTCTGGCGAGGAGGTGCCGCGGAGCTCGGGGGCACCGCGAAGTGACGGCGAGCGGCGCGCAGGAATCGGCGCTCCCCTCGGGGCGTCCCGAAGAAGGAGGGACTCCTCGGTGCCGCCTAGGGACGAGCGCAGGACCCCCGAGGAAGGGAAGGTACTCTCCGGCCCCCACGGCCGGCTACGGCGCGGACGCGGCCGGAGCGCCCGCATGGAGTGAAGGAACATAAACAAACGCACACTCGCACCGCCGAGCGCGCCCCGGCACCGCGCTCCTGCGCTCCGCCCGATTTAATCGCGTTTTTCGCTCTCCGTTTGTTATTTTTGCCGGCTCTGCCCCTTCGCTCCGTGCCCGCGGGGAGCGGCATGCCCGCCCGCTAGGCTCCCGGCGGCACCGAGCAGGCGGCGGCGGAGGAGGAGCGGGGCCGGCAGTCGCCCGCCCCGTCGCAGCGCCCCGCCGCCGCCGCCGCAGCCGCCCCCGAGGGAGGCCAAGATGGCAGAGGCGTCGCCCCCCGGGCCGCTCTCGCCCCTGGACGTGGAGCTGGACCCCGAGTTCGAGCCGCAGAGCCGCCCCCGCTCTTGCACCTGGCCGCTGCAGAGGCCCGAGCTGCAGGCCAGCCCCGCGAAGCCCGCCGGCGAGCCGCCCGCCGACGCCGCCTCCATG
>NW_024884142.1:37284188-37306465 GCF_019232065.1 Centrocercus urophasianus
CGCTGCCCGGAGGCGGCCCGGAGGGGCCCGGGCCGGCGCCGGGAGGAGCGGCAGTGGCGGGCGGCGGGGGGCTGAGCGGCGGCGGCCCCGCAGCGGCGGCGCCGAGGAAGTGCTCGTCGCGGCGCAACGCGTGGGGCAACCTCTCGTACGCCGACCTCATCACCCGCGCCATCGAGAGCTCCCCCGAGAAGCGGCTCACCCTCTCGCAGATCTACGACTGGATGGTGCGCTGCGTGCCCTACTTCAAGGACAAGGGCGACAACAACAGCTCGGCCGGATGGAAGGTGAGGGGACGGGGTGCCGTCTGTCCGCAGTGTAGGGGAAAAGGGTTGGAAAGGAGGGAACTTTCGTCGTTCGGCTGCTGTCTGGTGCAGTGGGGTAAGCAGGGAAGGAAAAGGCAGAAGGCAGTGTTCTTAAACGCTTTTCATTTTTGTTTTTTACAAGTTGTAGGGACCTTGTGACTCGCGATAGAATTAAGCAGAGTTGCTCTCGTGCAGTGCCAGCCTGCAGCTCGCGTGCAGATCGGCTTGCGTTTTCCTCTGAAAAAGCCCTGGTGCTGTCCTGTTCCTGAAGGTGGTGGAGGGAAGCCCAAGGCTCGGTCTTCATATGGAGCTGACAGGGCTGTGGGAGTGATGACTTGGTGCTGCCAGCCCATATGCCCCCCACACATCTCCATCCATCGTGTCCATTGGGGTGATACCAGCCCGCATCATGGCAGGCTGCACTGAGGTCACTGCCGTGCTGCCAACCCAGTGTGGCAGAGCGAGGCCCAGCAAAACGTACCTCCTGTGAGTGGGGTGTGAGGTGGGTACTTCCTGACCCACTGCTTTGGGCCTCTTTCTTATGGCCGTCTGTCAGCCCCGTGGGGCTGATGTGCAGCCATACAGATATGGGGGTGCTCCAGAACGTTGCTGGGGTGTACAGGGGATCGCAGCTGCTGCTAAGGGATGGGACTCTTGAGGGTGAGTGTGCAGAAGTCTCTTTGTGCTGCACAGAGGTTTGGTTTCTGCTTTGAATCTCTCTGCCTTGCATCGGGGTAACTTCTGCATGAACCAGTCAGGAATACTGCAGATTGAAGCAACTCTGGCTGTGTTGTTGCTGGCTCTGCCTCCCCTCGTAGTTCTGGAGTAGGACTGACCTGCAGCTAAGCTCCAAGAGGGGTGCTATGCAGAGAGCATTGAGATGCCATACTTTGGGCTCAGTAAGGCAGGAGTGCAAAGTTTATCAGGGGCTAATGCATGGCTGTGAAACGCACGGATTCTGCAGTGTTGGGGCTGAGCTAGGCACTAGGTGTTTTGTGACGGTGAGCGTGGAGTATGGTGAAGGGTTAAATCTCAAGGTGCCAGTATTGCCTTCCCCGGTTGGTATCGCACACTGAACCGAGGCTCTCGCTGCCAGCTGCTGTGCCAAACGCTGCTCCTTTATCAGCTGTGTTGAATTTTCAGTGAACTCCGTATTGCTGCTCCAGAGGACGGGCAGCAGGGCTGTACTGCTTGGGCTGAACGCATGGCAGAGCTCCCGTTGCCTCAGCAGCAGGACCCGGGCCATAGCACCAAGTGTTTGCATTGATCAGCGTGCTTAATACAGTCACAATTTTTTCTGACAACTTATCCTGTTAATTTGATATTGATTCCTTTCCTGAGCAGCATTAGCTGGTACTTGGAGCTAATTACAGTGTTAAAAACTTGGATCCCTTGGGATTTATCTCATATGATTTAGCTCAGAAGTCCCTCTGCAGCCTTTAGGGTGACCTTTAGCAGTGCAGAAGCACGTAGGTGCAGGACGTCCCTCCCCCTTCAGGGGCCGTCTGTGGAGCTGGGCCGTGCTTAGACAGTGAGATCTGGGGTGAAGGGAGGCCAGCAGCTGACCGTGGGCAGCTGAGCAGGGCAGGAGCCACTTGAGTCCCTGCATATGTGTTGGGAAGAGGGATATTTCAGGTGCCAGGAAAGTAAATGAATTTGTGCAGAGGCACTGCTCTTAAATAGAGACTCCATCTTAGCCTCCCAATGCTCAAACACATTATATGTTATTATCATCTGTGTTTCCCTCTCAGGTAATGAACACAACTCTTTGGGAGCCAATGTCAGCATCTCACACCAGACTTTTTTTTCCCAGGTTTTAACCTGTGATTTTAAGTGAACAGAAAATAACTCTGCATCAAAAGGATTTTATCTTAATTTCACACAACCAGGTTTATCTGCGAAGGCTGCAAGCGCACTTTAACAATATTCTTCTCCAGCCTTGAGAGGGAAAAGTCATTTTAAACAAAGAGAAGAGGATACCTTGCTTTGTTATCCTAGGTATTGTTATACATGAAATTCTAGTGCTGTTCCCAGTGAGATGTAGTGAAGACCATAATCCATACGCATAGCTGGGATTACACTCCTCAAAACAATTATTTTAAGAGCTATAAATTAAAGTTGCGACTATCGTTCGACTAGACATTATTATTATTATTATTTTTGCCTGGGGCATTAAAGCAGAAGCGAATGTTTCAGATGTGGTTAGGAAGGCATATATTATGCTTCCGCTAACTCTGATAAGGCTCGCCCCGTGCACGCAGCTCCAGCCTGCCCCAGTGCCAGCAGGATGCCAGCCTGCAACCGTTGCCCCACACTGCTGTCAGCATGGCCAGGGAGGGGTGAGGTGCGTGCTCCCGTATCTGCTGACTGCCTGGGATTGCTGTGAGGAGTCAGCGTTTAAATTTCTTATCGCTGGAGCTGGGGGAAAGGTGTCAGCTGGCTGTGCGGCGTAGGATGAGTACTGCACGCGCCTCCACGCAGTTCCTCGACGGCTTGTCTGTCTGTGCTCCTGAATTCAGGCATCTGTTACCCTATCCACAGCCTGCAATTGCAGAACTTCTGTGCTGACTTGCTGCGTGCTAAATACTTGGAAAAACAATGTTTCAGCTTGCTTTCCTCAATAATCCTGAAGCAGAAAACCAAAGCAGCCCTGTGTGCGTAGCAGAGGTGCCTGGTTTCACTGCAGCATGTTGAAGTGTTCTCGTATCGTTTCCAATAACGCTGTTTTGTAGTTTCTCGCAGCACTCTCTTGTGAAACACAGCCTTTTCTGCAGGAAGAGTACACTAGGGGGACTGCTCTCCTCTCTACTGAGCTGTATCGCAGGGCTGTGAATGGGTCTCTCGTATGCAGGTACCAATAACTCCCAAATCTTGGTACAGCCAACTTAGGTTTGGTGTTATACCAGAAGCCTGTTTGTTTTACACCTGTTTCACTTGTTTTTACTGTTGCTGTTGCATCTTCCTCATGAAGGATAAATACTAACTGCTGGCTTATTTACTTTGGCAGGTAGATTTTTTTGGAGACTTTGTATGCAAACACTGCCTCTTTCATTACCTTGTTTTATTGACGGATGTGTGCTGAAGCACTGCAATTCCTCCAGTGCAGCAAACGCACAGGTTATTGAGAAATTTAGCAGTGATGTAGGCACATGCCTAAATCTGTTAGCCAGATGCTGATATGAAGATGTGTGGGACGTTCTTTATCATTTTTTTTTGCAAAGGATGTGGGAAGGAAGCAACACTGCTCTCTGTTCTTCTTACTTCTCCCTCCTCAGAATAGCTAATTGCTGTGTTATCAGGAGCAGTAGTGTAAAACTGGAATTTGCATTAGCTTTGTTTCTCTGGTGCTTTTTTGTTTTAAAAAAAAAACACACCATATTTCCCAGTAGATTGCTAGCATGGGTATTTTTTTTCCATCCTTCTATTATGTTTTTACTTTTATTCTTTTCCCTAATTTTGAGCTGCCTTATTTGTCCATGCAGAAGGGCTTAGGTTGCAAACTGTAGTCTGATTATTTCAAGTTTTGATCTAGCCATGGGTTTAAGCATGTGTAGAGTTCCTTGGGACTTTGCTGGGATTACTCATGTCCTTAAACTTATTGCTTAAGCACCTTACCTGATCAAAGCCTTATGCTTGTACTTCAACGAAATGCTCGGTAACGTTTGTAAGTGAATTTCATGCTGAGCGAAACAGATGCAGAATTCCGTTCCAAAATCTGAAATGCTAGGGAACAAGCTGCTTGCATAGAAGAGGAGTGTAGTTTAGCATCACACTAATAAATGGCTTTTTAAACTCTCACGTAGAAGTCGTGTGTAGATATTAGTGCACGTTATTATTTTATATGGGAAGCATATATCAAACATCTCATTTTTCCCCTGCTTGTGCAGGTAAGAAACTTCTGTGAGAGGAGAAGGAGGTACTGGGCAGCCTCCGAGAGGTTCTGATGTTTCCCCCCCCCTCCCTGCAGTGCCTCAGTGAGGAGCACTTCTGCTTAAGGACTTGAAAAATGCAGATATGAGCACATGCCTTGGTGAGAGTCATCAGCTGTAGGTAGACTCACGAGTTCTGATAAAATTAGACTGGGAAATCTCCAGTGAATCTGCAAGGTAGCATCGCGGTCAGGTAGGCTTGCTTGGGAAGTGCTGCAATCGGTGTTCCTCAGCTCTTCAAAAACAACAGGCTATCTGAAACAGTCGTGCAAGAAGGGACTGCCGGGAACAAGGGATGTCTCAGGATAAGCAGCCAGGAGATTTCTGTAGGTGGCAGGCTCCTAAAGGTGGCCTGCAAGGTTTGAGCAGCCAGCTGCTTCTGTGGTGACACTGAAAGTCTTTGTGAGGTTTATTTTGTGCTTGCAGTGCAATTGCAGTGGGTTATTGTATGGTGGCATCTTGCCAGGGGAGAAACCAAAAGTGCTCCCAAATGCAAGCTGCTGCCCAGACTAAAACCCTGCGTGTTCTCTTTTCTCTCCCACTTTTGGAAAAGCTTTCCTGCTATCTCTGTCACAGAAGAAGTGCCCCAGGGCAAGGCTGTAAAATAGCAGCTGTACATTACCTTTAAAGGCGTACAGCCCTCAAGGTTTCAAGGCTTGATCTGCCCGCAGGAGGGTGAGCTCTGAGCACCCAAATGCTGCCATTCCCAAGCTCATGTGGGAAAGGAGCCCCAGCAGCACTAACTGGGGTCATGTCCTGCAGAGAGTGTGGAGGCTGCCGATAGCATGGCGCCGAAGGAGCTGCTGCTTTTTTGATGTGGCTTTTCTTGGGGATGGCAACATGTGCACAGTGCAGTGGTTCAGCAGCAGAAAATAAAACGTTGAAGTAACGTGCACCATCATTTGGTTTTCAGTTGTGCTGACTCAGCACACTGTGAGTTCAGTGAGGATTAAGCTTAACCTTTTATTCAGTTTTTTTTTTTTTTCTACTTCTACAAACTTGGACTGTTCTTTACTACAATTTCCTGAGCATTGCCACACACCAAGCTTGGAAAATGAGGTGCATTTAACCAATTTATGACCTGACATATGTTAATTAACATTAATTACCTGCTTGAATAGTCCATTTAGCACTTATTATTAAAAAGTGGCTTGTCTACAGAAGGGGGATTTTCCTTCAGAGTGAGATGTTTTGTTCTGACTTGCTTCAGACAAAGCCAAGATGGGTTATCCCATGATTCTTTGCATGGCCATGCCAGCTTTCTTGTGCTTCAGTTGCGCATGATGGGATACCATTGCAACGCTGACAATCCCCAGCTCCTTAGCCATGTGTATGTGACATTTATTTGACATTGGCCTATCTTTTCAAGCAAGTCAGCATGTTTCAAAGTGTTTTTTGCTGGCAGTAGGTTCAGCCCTTGCTTCTCCAGTTGAGGGAGATGAGTAAAGAACTCTGCTTCTCAACTTGCCAAAACCCAACTGCGTGTGCTGCTGTAGACCTGATAGTCCATCAGAGCCTCAGCACTGAGGAATAGCACATGAGCTTACCTGGAGAAGCAGGAGGAACTTTGCTGCAGTGCTGTGTCTGTGAGCCTCAGGGTGGACCAGTTGGCTCTTCAGAAGCTCTGTCAGGTGTGGACAGAATCACAGAATCGTAGGGGTTGGAAGGGACCTCCAGAGATCATCGAGTCCAACCCCCTGCCAAAGCAGGTTCTCTACACCAGGTCGCACAGGTAGGCATCCAGGCAGGTCTTGAACATCTCCAGAGAAGGAGACTCCACCACCTCCCTGGGCAGCCTGTTCCAGTGCTCCGTCACCCTCAGTGTGGAGAAGTCTTAGTCTTTGGGAGGGTTTGCAGAAGGCTTGAGGCAGGGAGTGGTTAAATGGCTGCTGACAGAGATCCAGAAATCCTGGAGGTGGCCTTACGTGACAATTGCAACAAGTGCCTTAACAGGGACGCCTTGAGTGTTGTCTTGAAGCAAAGAACGTTATGTTCTGGTGAACGACTCTTTCTAAGCACTTGAACGCCAGACCAAGAGTGAAAACTGTAGGAAGTTAAACAACAGGATGAGAGAGATTTCATTTTGTTCCGCAGAACTTGGGATTTTCCTTTCGGTGGCCATGCAGAAACCTGGAGGACTGCAGTGATGCGGTCCCAGCCCAATGTTTGGGAAGAGCTCAGCTCTGCGAGGCTGTTGGCAGGAGTTGGGGCTGGCCTGCTGGGAGGGCTCCTCCAGGTTTGTACGTTGGGCCTACCTCTACGCTCCTGCAGCCATTGAGAGCTGGCTGCCACTGGAGTGGAGCATGGCCTTGAGCAACAGTGGATGAAGTCTTCTCAGTCAGCTACTTTGTCTCCTGGGTAATACCTTGGGCAGGAGTTGTCACAGGATGGGGTCAGAGGTGATGGGGCTGCAGGATGGCCATTTCGGGGCACCATCAGGAGTTGGGAAGAAGCAGAGAAATGAGTGATCGTGTAAGTGCTCTGCCCTAACCGTTTGGTGATGTTTGAAGGAGCTGCCTGGAAGAGAAAACTATTGTCACGTTGTCATTGTTTCTAGCCATGATGGTGCCCCTGATATTGGGCCTTGAGACGAGGTTTGGGATGAGCTGGTCTTGCCTTGCAAAGCCAGAGTTCTTTCTCTGGGCTATGCCTTGGCACATTTGCCTTGCTCGTAGCGTTGCTCTGCAGAGTTGGAGGTGGGTCAGGAGTTAACAGTGCTGGTGTCTCAGTGGTAATGCTGCTTGGACTTTGCTTATTGGTGCAATTTTCTTAATCTGTTCACTAGAGCTGATTTAAAAATAAAGGCTATTTAAGGATTTCTACTGAAATAAGACACCTTTGTACAGTTTCACTGGTTTTAAAAAAAAAAAAGGCCTTTCTGGAGACTTGTACTGATAGATGTGGAGATGGGTTTCTATAACAGACTTGCAGTAATGAATGGAATTAATTACTTGCTTGATCAAAACATATAATGTACTTGCGAGCTGAATTATGAAATGTGGTGTTCTCACTTGAACACATTCATTTGCCAAGGTATTCTTTTCTTTTTTTCACACTTCTGTTTCATTTAATTTCTCCCTTGCTGGTGAGGCTGATGCTTGGTGTGAGTTACGGGAGTGCGAGGGAGGCACTGGAGGATGGCTGGGGGCAATAACAGTGAGGTGGATGGCAGGCAGCACCTAAGGCTTGTGTGGATGCCTCTGCAGCCCGTGTCATCCTGGACAGCATTGAATTGCAGTCAAGAAGCTGCTGGTGAGGGTGTGAAGCTCTTATCAGTGCCATCATCCCAGGCTGTGATGCGCCCTGGGGCTGGTGGGCATGTTTCAGCGGGGCAAATCACTGAGTCATGCCACTGTGTGTCCCTGTAGCCCCTGCCCAGGAGGGTGGGTCTGTGCTGAGGTCTGCTGACAAAACCCTGCTGAGAACTTTGGAATCACGAGGGGAGGGAGGAGAGTTGGCCAGGGTGTGAGTTTTGTTGGCTGGCACCACTGGGGTTACCTTCATCCTTCGTGCTTTGAGTTTTGCTTGCTCACACCCTGGCACTTTGGACAGGCCTGCACCCTGGTTTTTGTTTTTTTTTTTCAGGCTTCCAGCTCTTTGTGGGTCCATGGAGACATCTGGGGTTGTGACCAACAGATGTGTGCAGCACAGTCCGAGGAAAAAAAGTTTTTGGTTGGTTTGCTGGTTCCCCAGCCACATGACAAGCCAAAGGGCAGAACTGGGCTGGGTGCCAGCGTGTCGACAGGGAGGTGGCATCTGCTTATCGTGGCCCCAGAGGGGTGGGAGGCCAGCAGATAAACAAGGAGGCTGGGAGGACAGGGTTCAGCCTGCTGTGGGAGAGCAGGTAGAGGCGCACCGCAACACAGGCACGCACGTGTCTCACCTTGGTGTGCTGCAGAGCAGTTCATAGAGGGGGCACGAGTCATTTTGCATGGGTGTAGCCTGGTTTGTGACAGTGCAGTAGGGGCAGATGAGAGCAGGGTCCAATTCTTGTCCCTACGTAAGTCCACTTCAGAGCAGCATGATGGGGTCTTCCAAGCAGGGCTCCCCTGCAGTGCCTGCATATATTTCATCAGTGTCAGTAAGAATGGAGCCAGCAGTGCTTATAGCCCTGGCTGCAGTTGGACCTGGGCTCCCCCTGAGCACTGTGCGAGGCCAGGTAGTGTTAGTAGCAATTTTGCTTGCACTTAAGTAAACAAAGTTCTGTTTATAAGCATTTCCATTACCTGGTAATATTCTAATACAGAGCGTTTTCTTGTTCTAAAGAGCCAGCAATGGAATTGTTGAGACTACTTGTCGATGTAAATTAGTGCTTTCTGATATTTTTTTTTTTCTGAAATAGACTGAAGAAGAATTAAAAAAATTATTTTAAATAAGTAATTTTAAGACATGACCTGCAGCGTCATATTTACTTTGTCAAGTCTGGACTGTGGACTAAGTCTAGAATATGGGGATTGGAAGTACTTTGAAGTCCCTTCTAACCAAAGCGATTTTATGACCAAATTATCTTGGTACATGTCGGCACTCTTTAAACCTTCTGTATTTGTTATTTACTCTCCATGCTGGCTCTTCAGACAGATATTTCAACTTTCCGAAGATGGGTTACAACCAAAGGGAGCCCCACCTTCTCACATAAAATCTATAATGTAAACATACCTTAAAATGTGGTACTGAATCTAAATCAGTCTAAACTGTGTGACTTTGAGGGTATTGGTAAAGTAAGGCAGTGAACCCTATCTTGGGCAAAAATATTTGCTCGTACTTCATGGAGGATTTATCAGTTTCGTATATGAAGTTCAAGATATGCTTAGTACATAAAATTGGCTTCTGATAAGTGAGAACACTGCTAAACAAAGAGTGTCTTTGTGTGAGGCTTTCACAGACTCTCATGTTATCACCTTTTTTTTGCTGATTGGTTTTGCTCTGAGAACAGTGATGTGGTTTCCTGAAAGCCTATAACTTATTATTTGCTCTTCAAAACCCTGGGCCTTAGCAAATGTTCAGATAATTTTTTTTCCAGGAATTTGCAGGAGTTGGTGATACCAGTTCAAGTCATGTCCTGAGATGCAGTGTAAGCTGAGACTTGTGAAACCGGTGTCCTTGTTTTGTGCAACATGATCTGTTAGGTTTAAAAGCTTCACTGTACAAGAGAACTCAAAACCGTTTGTCTGCTATGTCAGGTTCCAGAGTGAGCGGTGGTTCTTTAAGTATTCATCATGTCCTGTGGAAGGAGGCAGCTGTTTGTGCTTTGGAGAAACATAGCCTTGATGCCAAGAGTGAGGCTGCCACCAAGGATGATGCTGCCACTAAGAACCTGTAAAAGATCTTGAACGCTTTGGGAATCTTGTGCAAGCTGCTTCTACTTTTGCACAGCCTGAACCATATATGTGACCCAGATAAGTAGGCCACATCTAAAATCTTAGATTTGAAAATGGAAATGGTGTCAGAGCTCTGAATGGCTTGGGCCAGAGGTATCCAGCCTCGTTTGTCTAGCAGCTGAAACCTGCAAACCCAGTGCTATTATTTCCATCATTATGGTGACTGTGATTCTCAGCTTCCCCAAGCTGATTTATTTCTTGCCCTGCTGCTCCTACAACCTAGTTCCTGCGTGGTGAAAATATTTCTGATTAAAATGTACGAGGAGGTTTGCACACTTGAGGTAGGGGAAAAAAATTTCTTACGAAGAGCTGTTTTTCAGAAGGCTTCTGGAAAGAGAGTTGCATGCTTACAAAGATATTAGGAAATGAATAGTAAGGCCGTTTTATCATTGAAAAAGAGAAGGAAAGCATTTGGGCCATAAGGTAGTGGCACAGGGGGCTTGGAGGAGGAAGGGCACTGAGAACTAGCAGTGGGAAGTAAATCAACCTGACGTGTGTTTGTCGGCATCTGATGTGTACCGGGCCTGGTGGGGTAGCTTGGAGCAGGTGGAGGAAGCATACTGTTTACCTAATTAGAAACATAAATAAAATCTTTCCAACATTTTTCTAAATTAAAATGCACTGGAAACATATGTCAGACTTCTCACATCCAGGAAAGCTCTCTCGCACCCGCCATTCCCTGGGGAGATCCTTGCAGCCCACCTTCCTGAGGCTCCTCTGGGCAGCAGCCGTCCTGTCTGGAGGCTGACAGCAGCAGCCTGCAGAAAGAGGTGGCTGTGGTCTGGGGTGATAGGGCTGGGAAGCCACGGGTCAGAGTGGTGGCTGGGATCGATGAAGACAGGATTTCAGCCAGGTGTGTTTGCTGAGAAGTAATGGTGGTGAGGGATCGAGGTGAGGGCAGCTCTGTGAGGCCAGTGTGTTTTGGGCACTGAGGAGGCAAAGGTGATGCTAATTGCAAGAGAGACTACTCAACCGCTTTGCATTGTGTTTGAAAAGAAAGGGGAATAATGCTGTTCGAATGACCTATTTTGACTTTCTCAGTGTAATATGGTTAATGTTGTTGACTTTTCTGGACAGTGAATTACCATTTTATCAAACCCTGCTGGAAATAACTGTGTTGCTGGGTGAGGTATTTCAGCCACACAGTCTGAACTGAGGAAGTTACTTCTTGCCGCTTCACTCCGTGGCGGGAGTTGTTTCTCTTTCCTCTGGAAAGGTCTTTTGCTATGCAGCACGATGACAGCGGGTTTTTAATACAAAATAGGGACCTGTCAGGAAGAATATAAAATGGGGCACTGAAGAGGTCTAATTTAGAAGCAGAAAGGGCATAAATCTCCACCTCTTTCTGGAGACAGAAACTCAAAGTACAGAAATGTTTCCTTGCTTGTAAAATTCAGTCCTGATTGCAGGAAGAAGTCGTGTTGAAGACAGGGCTCTACCTAACCTCGTTGCAAGTTTTTCCACATTATTTCCAATACAGAGCTGGATGTTACATAAGGGGATTCCTGGATGACGAAGTGCCTCTGTTAGGATATGCTCTGCTTATTGTGTAGTTACTGAAATTGTTTGCTGTTTTGGACCGGTGTCAGGCAGGATAATACTGAATAAGTCCCAGATGAATGTGGGTGGTGAAAGAAGAAAAATAACTTGAAATAAAGAGGGGTATTATCAGCTGAACAGCCAGTGTTGATCCTATGGTGCTGAAAAATGAAAGCAGGAAAAAAAGTAGTCGATATTTTTTTCCCCTTTTTTCCTTTTCTTTCCATCTTCTTTTTCTTCTTTTTTTTTTTCCTTCCTTTAGAAAGGAAAATCTTAGCTGAAGGATTTGTTCTGACAAGAGTTTGGCACACTTCTTAAACTCGCAGTAATTTGGAATTGGCACAACAGTGCTGCGGAGTACTCAGATAAGTGCAGACAGGCCTCCAAAACGTGTGTGTGTCGTCAGATTCTTTGTCCATTTTGGACAACATGAGCTGTAGCGTCTCTTGCAGGTGCTGGATCCAAGAGTATATGTAGTGAAGAGAGCACTGTTTTGGCCAGGAGAAATGTTCACTTTGGGTTTTCCCAACATCTGCGTCTGGATTTAACCATGGCAATATCTATTCACATGTCTTTATTTATTTATTTTAATTTTTATTGAGGCTCTTACTAAGCTTGTAATATGACAGTGTTCTCTAGTTAAAGGAAAGAGGAAAAAAAAAAAAAAAAAAAAGTAGCAAATTGAGAAATGATGTGGATTTGGTGCACTCTCAGCCTGAAGGAAGAATGGTTTACTTGAGCACTATGATAACAATTGCTGGAGAAATTAAGTGTGGATTTCCTTCTATTGTAGTTGAATCATGACCTCTTACTAAATTTATCCAGTCTTGAGTGCCTGGTTTCTGGTTTGACATTTTCATTTGGATGACAGTTGCTTTCTTAGAGCTCTGCATGGGCTGAGAGATGATGGCTTCCTTATTTTCTGTGGGAAACGCTCACAAGTCACCAAGCACCAATTCCCCTTGTAGGGACGGACGTGGTTGAGCCTGCAGCTTTCTCCCTAGAAGCAACATGATACGGCAGGAGGGTGCCAGCAGCGGCAGTCATACGCCTTCCCCATTTTCCAGGAGCAGAGAGGGAACAAGAAAGTCAGATTTATTGTAGCTTGAATAGCTGGGATATTTCTGTGGATACTCCAAGATTGCACGAGTAGCCGTGTAGGTTGTTCTGACCACTCGGTGAAGTGTTCCACACAAGTGCTAAATGGCATTATACTTCATTTATGCCAAAGTCCGTACCGAAAAATGTTTAAATATAAAAGCCAATGCTCAGAAGTTGAAAATGTCAGAGTTGCTCCTCTCACTTGAAATGTACTCTCTTGTTCCCTGTGACACCATTGTTAGCAACACATTGTCCTCCCCCAGCTTCAAGATGGTGGGCTGCATGCTTCAGGGGGTGTCAGGGTTGCAGTTCATTCCCAATGCTTTCTGTATGGGCCCTGCTCCATGCTTGTTGCTCAGCTCTTAGTAAGGAGATACGCCCTTTCCATGCGTGCTGTTCTGTACCATCACCTCCCCACCATCCCCTGTGCTCCTAGCTAGCACCAGCCCTGCAGCCTCCTGTCTAAATCCTCCTTACTTGCTCTTCCCAGCCCTGCTCTATACATCCCTTTTTTCCTGTCATCTCTTGCCTCCCTGCCTCCCAGATCAGCTCTCTTTGTCCAGCTGGCAAAGTTTTTTGTCAGCTCCTGGTTCCATGCTTCTCCCCTGTCCCAGGACTTCCTACTTTCAGTGTCTTCCCTATCCCAGGCTGCTTGCCCTATTTCCAGTTGTACTTTCAGTTCAGGTTTGCAAGGCTATTAGCAACTGGGAACAGGGTTTTATAATAGGAAGTGTTGGACAATGCAAGGTGTAGGTGGGGCTCACAGCACCACCTATAATTTACAGTTTTGTATATTTTCTTAAACTAATCCAGCCTTGGGTAAGCAGTGCTGGTGCTGTCAGTGTGCAAATCCTTAGTCATTCAGGTAGTGTTATTCACTCTGCTGATACTGTGTAAATAGGGATTGCTCATTGGTGTACGTGATGATCCAGCCTTAGGGAGATTTGCACCTCCACTGTGGCATGCCTTACTGAGACAGCTAACAGTGTCTGAGACGGTGCACTTCAGGGCTCTGCTGAGCAGTCCTTAAAATGCTTACTGTTTTGGGCAGAAAACTGTGAGATTTTATTGGGAGAGACTTGAAAGTTGTTTTCCATCTGTATGACCGGGTTGTGATTGTGAGCTGAGAGCACTCTCTGGCTCCTCTCTGACCTTCCTGCACTAGGACAGGCAGCCACAAGGTCATAATAAGCTCATCACCCATTTTATCAGCTACCCAATGGTCCCCACCTGGTTGATTGTTCTGCTGATGCCTGCTAGCTCAGTGACCTGCGCTGTTGGCTGATTGCCTTTGGTCTTCCAAAGAGGGAGAAGCATCAGCTCCTGAAAAGCTTTTGTTATACTTAATGAAACTTGGAGTAATTGTGATTTCTGTGATGAGGGGCTGATTCTTCTTCCTTCCCTTCTGATGATGTTGCAAGTTCCTCACTGATAATAATCTCTGATATGCCATAGATTGTATGATGTGAAAGTATACAATGCAAGTACTGTGTACATATCCTGCATCCTCTGTTGGGTGCCCTCTGACTCAGCATATTTGGTTTAAAAAGATATAACCTTTTCTGTTGTAGCTTCTTGCATCTTCTGCCTCTGCTGCGAACTTTGTGCTTTGTCTTTGCTTCTGATAAGCATCACCTGGCTTCTCTCATAGCCAGGAGACAGTTTAATGCGGAGCTGGTGTTAGAGCAGCTCCTGTAATAGTGGGAATAACCCTGTACTGGCTTTTCAAAGAACTCGGGTGCAGAGCACACAGTTTATGAGCCCCTAGTTTTGAACTTTATTACGACGGAACTTTAATCAGGTAACAGGCTGGCCTTTTTCCACAGCAATAAAGTGCATACAAACAGGCATTGCAATAAACAATGCAAAAGCAAATCTGGCAAAGCTCCTGCAAGAGAAGTGTACCATTTATTCTCTACCACTCTTCCACAAGCTGTTGCAGAGACTAGGGAAGCTGAGGGGTTCACAGGCAGCAGCTATAGGTTTCAGACACCGTGCTTGGGTTTCTTGGGCTATTGATAACAGCTGTTTAGTCACAGATCTCTGGGTCACGATGTACTGGGATTTTTTGATGGTTGTGACCTTGGGAGGGAATTAGACTGGATGTAATGTTTCCAAGAATCGGAGATGCCTGTGCCATTGACCTGGTACGCGTTGCTGGATCCATTACTAGCACTGGCAGGATTTCACTTTAGGGGATTCTTGCAGCTACATCAGTCTTGTTATTAGTAGATTATTGTCAATTGGCTGTAATAGAGAGCCAGATACTTGCAGGGAGGAAGGACCTTACGTAGATGCTTTCTGTGGTGTGAGTTCCCTGTGTGCAGTGCTGTTGTGATACGTACCCTGGTGCTGTACGTCACTGCCATCTTCAGAAAATTGTTAGCAGTTTGTGTGGAATTCCTGTGCACGTGAGGGACTGCTGTGTGGCACTGCATGGTGCTTCTGAGCACCCAGTGGCAATGGGAGCTATGTATGCAGAGATGTCGTAGCTCTTATTTTGTAATGTGGAGGTGAATTGTGGTGTGGGGACTCGGTACTTCGGCAATGTGAGCTGCTGTGGGCTAGGCCCACCCCAAACATTTGGGAGGGGGGGGGTGGATTTGCAGGCAGGGGTTCCTGGTGACCTGGGCAGCTGCAAGGCTGGATCTAGGCTGTGGTCAGATGCTGGGGGCAGTCATTACTCTGAGATACTTTTAACTTGTGACCTCGTGACTTCTGAATGTGCTGCTTTGCAGGTGACAAGAGATACACCATGACGCTGTTCCATCAACCGCGTGTTTTGGCCTGAAAGAGTAGAGCCAGCTTTGGGTGTGATCTTTCAGCTTTGGGGTCACTTCTCTAATTTTCTTTTCAGCCCGTGTCACAGCACAGCATGGTGTTTTTCACAGGATGATCAAACTGTTGCACTGTTTGTGTTTGCTCTTGCTTGCATGGTGGCTGCAGTCACCAGAAAACTTTTCTCTGTAGAAATGCAGCCCCCCTAATCCAGGCTGTCTGCTATTTACTTCCTTTGTAATTGACTGCCAAAGCGCTGCGTTTAATTCAAGTGCTCCTAGAGTTTTCCTCAAAATGCCTATGCAGTATTAAGCCAGTCAGGAGTTACAAATGTAAACATGTTTACACAAAAACGAGGAATGCATGAAGGCTGGCAGCACTTAAGCAGCCAAAAGCAGCGTGATTATATGCTGGAGGGACACTGAGAATGTGAGTTGCTGGCGTATGCGTCCAGAAGTAAATCCTGACAAGAAGCGCTCGCAGCCTCTGCCTGCCAGTGTGTGCTGGGGCTGCTGACACTGCATGGCAGGAGAGAGAATCTGGGGGCCTCTGGGAATGGTAGCAGGGCCCTGAGGGAGAGCGTGGAACTCTGAGGAAGAGCGCAGGCTCTCTCTGCTGGGTCTTTGTTTTAGATTTTCCCGGGTAGCAGCGATGCAGGCAGCAATTGGGAGAGCAGCGAAGGTGCTGTTTCATAACTGAAAGTTGGGCGTCCTGCCTGAGCTGGCGTATTTGGAGCTGCGAGCGCCGGCACATTGTTTACTTCCTCCGTACGTTCTGGGACATTCAGTCCTTAGGAGCATGATACGCTTGCATAAACACTGCAGCCAGATTTATCTCTCAATCCTATCTTTCCTTTCCAGTCTTGGAAAGTGATTAATCTGCAGCACACATTTTGTTCTTTGATTGCATGGTGTTATTCTGTAATCATTTACAGTTTTGTAGAGCCATAGTGCTGGAGTATTCCTGCCGTGCCTCAGCTGCTGTTGGCTGCAGCTTTGGCTTTTGGAGTGGGGAGTTCTGCCGTGCGACTCTGTGCAGTGTGGAAGTCATTTTCTTTTACATTGTGTGCTTTCTGCACACTTAAATAATTCAGATGCACGTATTTGAAGTGCAGATCAGTGTCTCTGCAGCAGGACATGCTGCGGGTTGGTTTGTAGGTTGGAAAACCATGTAACGGAGTGCTGGCTGCTAGCTGAGGTTTCCCTGTGCGTTTGTGGAGGGTGGAGGAGTTTAAATGACTTAATTTCCCATGCTGCACGTCGCGTACTGAAGCTTACTCCAGGTAAAAACTGTCAGCCCGTGTGGTTATAAGGAGCTTTATTTACCACTTAGCGTCTGATGGAACAAGCGAAGAGGTGGAAAAGTGAACTGGGAAATCTGTCCTATCTCTGCTGCATCAAGGCTTTTCTGTGCACTCTTTGCAATTTTTGTTTGCTTTCCGTGTTTTCTAATGTGTAGTGTATAATAAGGTAGGAACAAGGAGAGGGGGAGAGGTAACAAGAATGAGCCTTTCGTGTTAGTGTGATCTTGCAGGGCAGAGGAGGGGGATTTGCTCTAGCTACAGATCTAGCGGTTATTTCATATGGGCAGATGCCAAAGGACTCCACACAGCCTGACCTCTCCAGCAGTGTGCTGCAGAGAGAGGAGCAGTAGCACAGGGTTGTTCCTATCACCCCCCAACCCTGATGATTTACTGATATACAGAGGTGTATAGAGCATCCAGTCATAAATTCCTTTTGTCTCCCTGTTCAGTTACATTGCTTCTTCTGCAAAGTTAAAAAGGGAGGTCCTAGCAGAGGCATGCGGCTGCAGGGCTGTGTCCAGAAGACAATATTCTGAGGGCTAGGAGGGGTGGTTCTTGGCCCTCCAAAAGTTTCATAGCTAATGTTGTGATCAAGTTATGGATCATGCAAAAACAACAGGAAGAAAATAAGTTTGGGGCTTGAATACAGCTATGGAAAGATGCATGTGCTGACAGCAAGATCTCTTTGAGTAGAACAGGTACCTCTAAGGGAGGTTTTGGATGAGGACCAGAGTCTGGGAACGTCTGTCTGAACATCCTGCTTGGCTGAGGGCAACAGAGAGCTGCTTCTTGAAGCTGATTTGAAAGTTTGGTGTGACTGAGGCAGAGGTGCGTCTCTTCCTCTGGATGGGTCAGATCTCCAGAACAGACAAGGCCAGTGCAGAACCCTGTAAGTGAGACAATAAATCCAGCAGACTGGAACCAACACAAGTGAGTGAGAGGTGCTGCCCTCCACCACCTTACCCCACTGTTGATTTTTACTCCTATTTTCCTTAAACCATGAAAGAGCAAAGGTAATTTCCTGTTTGAAAATGTAACTCACAAGCAAAACTAGACTTAACATTTTAAATTTCTAACTAGGCAAAAATTTAATTTCTTTATTTCTTGCTAAAAGTTGGTTCTGGGTATGTTTTTGAAAGTGTCTCCTCTGCAGTGTAGAATGGGGCCAGAGGAGAGGAAATGAAATCAGAAACGGAGGAAAGTTATGTTAATCATAAATAGCTGCGGTAGGAAGGTAGATGTTTATATGTGCAGTAGTACAGTACCTACTGTGTGTATTCTGGGAGAACCCGAGAATAGCAGCTGCATTGAAATACTTGACAGCAAAGTCAAATGTAGTCTAAGTTTAAAAAAAAAAATAAATAAAAAAATTGCTGCTGCTGAGGAATGGCAGCCTGGAGCCTGTGGGTGTTGTCTGTCTGCCCAGCAGGGCACAGGGCAGGCTGCAGTGGTGGCATTGGTTTGCAAACAAGATGGTCTGCCTTGGGTTTCCCTGGGATGTGCACAAGGCTGACAGCTCTGTTTTTCTGCTGTCTTCTTCAAAGGCTGTGTTTTCTGAGGTGCTGCTGGTTTTGGGCTGATGGACCTGTTGGGTTGCAGATCTGTGGGATTAGGAAGCAGCAAAGCCACAGGCATCAAACCCGAGGCACTTGTGTATGCTCTGAGGTCAGAAAGATCAAAACCTAAATTAGTCTGGTCCCTGAAATTTGGGTCTGAATCACAAATTCAGGAAGTTATATGTGAACGTTGGTCTGGGCACTGTTTCCTTCGGAAGAGTTCTTTAGCTGAAAATAATGTATTTTGCCATAGTTACAAATAATATGGGCTTTTTTTTTCCCCCATCTAATTAAATTGTTACTCTTGCTGTGGTGAAGAGAAAGGGAAAAGATAATAAAACGAATCTGGCTGAACAAGTATGTACCTTGCAGGTTTCAGCTGGAGTCTTTGCAAGTGCAGCCGATGCTGATGGTCTTATGTTAAAGCATTTAGTTGTCAAAACTAAGGGAAGGTGCTCTGGAGAGATCTGCAGGGGGCTGTGTGTGCTTGTCATTTGGGAAACCTTGTTCCTGAAACCTCACCCCAACTGGGCTTTTCCTGCGCTTCCAAAATAGAGAAGAAAGGGGTTTTTATCTTTGAAATCTTTTGAAAGTAGCTACAATGTTTTTTTTTCTAAATTTTGGTAGGATGTTTTCATGCTCCCTGTTGCCCTTGGCTAGATTATGGAGCAGTATGCAGTGGGTGTGGGTAGCTCTGACTTTTTTTCCCTTGCCTTCCTGAAGAGTGTGACCTGGCAGGTTTGCTGTAGATAAGTAATGGGCAAAACTGGAAGAGGAAAATTCTGGATCTGATCTCTGCATGGTGATGTTCTTTGAAAGCAGCATAGGCAACTCAAGTGTGGTGGCAGATGCAGATGCTTCTCAGTAGCCAGGTGAGCGCATATTGATCCCACCTAATTCAGTGTCTGTAGCAATACCGAGAAAAGTTGCCCATGTTTTGCTGCTGAGAATTGCCAGTTGCCTTTTAGCAGAATCCAGTGTTTGTTGGGGATCGCAGGAGCCACTCGAGAGCCCATTTGCAGTGGTGCTGCGGATCCTGCCAGTGTGCTGGTAGTGGTCAGTGAAAGCAGTAATCCTGGAGGCCTAAGGGAATAACAACAGTCAATAACATGGCTGCCAATCTTTAAGCTTAATCATGGCACCTCTGAGGTGGAGACAGGGTTATTTCTCCAAACGTATCCACGAGGGGGAACAAGAAGTGTCCTAAAAATTAGGATACGGTGGTAAAGTTGGTGATAAATGGGTTCTGTGTGGCCGATGAGTGGTATGTACTGCAACTGCCCCATGCTGGGCACACGCTCAAATATTTGCTGCGCTGAAATTTGCTATCACACAAATGAAAAACAAGACAGCAAGGCAGCTGTGTGGTTTCTGAGGCAGTGATGCAATGCTGCTGACACTGGGACAGGACAGAGCAGCACGTTCTGTGACAGCATGGTATGTACTCCATGCTGCCAGAGCCGCATTGCATGGGCTGAAGGCTTCAGCACTTTTGACAAGTGCTTGATTTTCAAGCCAGTGTTTGGACATTACTTGAGGAACATTTTTGAAATTAACACATAGTACTGCATGTGTCTAATTTCTAAAATGTTCCCTTCACCTTGCCTCTCCAGAGCTCCTATTTGCTGCACTTTAAGAGATTTAAGAGTGTTGTTTTTTTTTTTTTTTTTTTTAATTACAGCTCAGAAAATGTGTTTTCTGACTTTTCATTCACTTGTCCAACTGTTCTGCAAAAGTGCAGGAAAGAAAAACATTCTTAAAGGTATTTGCAAACAGAACTCCCAGTACTTCTTAATGCATCATCCTGACGTTGTATGCTGTCCTCCCTAAGCTGACTATGGCACAGGCAGAAAGGATTCTGTAATACTGAAAGGAAAGATCTGAGGAGAAAAAAAAAAAAAAAAAAAAAAAAAAAAAAAACCCTAAGCAAACACAGGAAAAAGAAAAAAAAGAAAGAAAAGAGAGTCAGAGAGAAAACTGATGAATAAGTGTGCGTGTTTGTTTAAGGAATTAAATGGGTAGCAGATACTTTTCCATGCGTGTGGAAAATGTGAGTTGGCTTTTGCAACAGCATTTTATGGGAAGAAAGATCAAGAGTTCGTGAGCAGAAATACTTATTCATAAAACATAGCTACAAACACATAGCTACAAACACAAACTACTTGCTGTGCTTCTGCCCGCTTGCTTTAAGTCCAGTCTGGCTGAATCATTTCTAGGAATGGAGTGGGTAACTGGATTTCCTGCCTCCTCTCCGTTCTTGGCTTTTCTCCTGTACGGCTGCTGATTAGTGCTAGATGTACTGAGTTTTACATTAAGGGCATGTGCCTGTCTACTTGATTGCTAAAGCTTTTACCACCTTGGGATCTAAGCACAATCCACTTGAAACTGGATTAAAACAGCCAGCTCATTTCACAGGGGCCTTTTAACAGCTATCAGACAGCAAGCAGCAGCTGACCTGGGTGGGATTTTGATCTGATGCACAGAAAATGAAAGGCTCTTTCCTATCACCAGTCCTATTGCCACACTCTGTGTGGTTTTTGACAAAAGCAAACCTAACCCAAGTATTTCCCTCAGTGTCTGAGATCTTTTAAAAGGCTGAAGATGTGATCTGTAGCATGAAGCCAAGCTATGCAGCAGGTATAATATCTGTTAGTTTGGTCAGTGTGATCTTTTATTTGTTTCTGTGCAGATTTTTTGTTTTCTTAAGCCACAGTACCACGGAGGTCCTTCTTCAGTTCCTGAAGTGGCTCATTTACAGATTGAAAAGCTTGTCACCTTTTTCCTGCTGTTCTTCCTGACTGCTCGGGCTGTGTTGCCTCTATTCTTCAAGTGTATTGAAGTTTTTGTTTTTGTTCCTTCAGTGGCAGAGAAGCAGCAAGCTCAGAGTGTGCTTTCCAGAGGGTCTGGTGCCTTCTGCAGGTTGCAGGGGTGGTTGGTGCATATTTGAGGACTCACTTGGCACTTCTGTTGAAAGACAAGATCAGAAAATCTTCATTTGTCTCATAGATAAATATAAACTGCTTTGGCTGTTAGCTAGCAAGTTTTACTATTTAGATTTTTGAAAATTGATTCTGAAAGGGTCACAGGTTAGAGCTTATGTTCTTCTGAAAGAGCGAAGCTGTTCTTTTGAGGCAGTCTTGGTACAAAGCGCAAAGCTGTTTTTTAGCAGCAAGTGACAAAGCTCTCTAAAGGAAAGAAGTTCTCAGTAAGACTGTCACCCCCGTGTTCTGCAATTAGCTTGCATTTAACAAATGGCTTGAGAGGTCTAACAGAGTTTATTAAAGCAATTTATTTACCTAAACAAAGGTGGTGTGAAAATGCCATGACTGAATGGACTCAAAACCCCCTCATCCTTGTGAGGATGAAAAGTTTTTGTTTTGTCTTTTAATCCTTTAATGTGATCTTTTTCCCCCTTCGCTCCTGGCTTTTCTACTTCTGTGCCCATTTGTTTCACAAGTGTTTGTGTGAGGCTCTGTCATTATCAGTCCAAAATAGATTTCAGGTTCCTTGGGCAGCAGCCTTGCCTTGTCTTATGGCTCCAAAAGGGTTCCATGCAGCCAAAAAGATCCTGGCTATTTACAGTTACCACCCTGTTTTTTATTGCATGTCGCTCTCGAGCCCCACTGCAGAGTTGATGATGCTTCAGATAAGAAACTCTCCTCCTGTTTTGGAGCAGCAATTGTGCCGTGGGGTGATGGCTGGTTGCTGCTGGCAGCTGTGGGGTGGGACATCAGGCAGAGCAGCATGGGTTGGGTAGGCTTAGCTTCAGCAAGGTTATGCAGCGCTTGCTTGGAGTGAGGGTCTGGCAGTCACCAGGTGGAGTGGTACATTTGTAAAGGAGAGATGATGGCCAGGCTTTAGGAAGTGAGAATGCAGGTGTCTTCTTGTATTCACTCAGAAATCTCTGGAGTGGTGTGCTCCTGAAGCAGCTTTTGTTTGAGGCTAGGCTTCCTCTCCAGATAATGGCTCTACAAGCTATCAGATGAAGCCAAGGAAATATTTCACTCTGCCATTACCACTCACCTTAGTGAACTTCAGTACTGTGTTTAAAATGTGTTTTAAAATGTGTGTAAAATGTGAAATTCAGTCGGTGCCACAAGGTTTATGATGGCAAAATAATAATTAGCTCCTATCTCTTTTCTTCTCGTGGGCTGCCAGGACAGCTTTTTCTGTCTGTCCTGTTTCCAGGACCAGGAGAAGCTGGCTGGCAGGTAGTTTGTACCCCAGTCCCACTACTGTTTTGTCCTCAGGGACATGTTTCAACTCGAGAGCTGGGGACCGCCAGGCCCTGGTGTGAGACCCATCAACATGGCACACCAGAGTCAAGGGCATTTTAAGAATTCTCTTCCTCTTTTTTGTTTTCTTCTTCTTTTTTTTTTTTCTTTTTTTTT
>NW_024884142.1:37306565-37463763 GCF_019232065.1 Centrocercus urophasianus
TGTGGAGAAAGCAAACCTCATCCTTTTAGAAGAAAATATTTCTTTTGTTATTGTCTCTAATACATGAAGCAATTAAGATTGTTCGTTATTCTGCAAGACATGCGAAAACTGAAGGTGTTCCACTCTTCCCCCAGCCCCTTCCATGTTACGCCGGTGATTTCTCTTGGAGACTGCCTATTTCTGGAGCTTTCCTGACTTCCTGCATGTCAGGCCAGCAAAATTTAAATCCAGAGGTTTAGAGGCAACTGTGTACGTGATCTTGCAAGCGTTACATCATATAGGGTGATGTGACCAGGCCATTTGAAAATGGAGGATGTTTATGTCTTCACGGCATGTGGTTTGTGGATCTCCTCCCTCCGGTGGCAGGGCATGGATGTCTTTCATGGCGTTGAGCATGGGGCTCACTGAGGGCTCAGTGCTTGACCGTGGTGTCTCCATCAGCCTCAGTGACTCCCCAAAAAAACCACAGCTCCTCATTTATTTGTATTTTTTAAGGTTTATTATTAAATGGAGGTATATAGAAGTGGACTCCCGCACAGGAGCCTGTGGAGGCTGCAGCTCTGCCCTCACCTGCAGGGATATGGCCAAGTGCTGTTGATGTCCTGGTTCTGCTGCCAGGCTTTTCCCTGTCAGACCCCTAACAGGGTTAAGGCTCCAGCCCCTGCTGGAAACGGTCCCCAAAGGTCACTTTGACCAGGGGGTTGTCTGGGGAGGAGTAAGAGCAGTGAGCTGTATAGGTGTGAACTATGCTGTGGTCTCTGGTTTCAGGGGCAGAGAAGTCCCTGGTGTCTTACATTAACTGCTGTAGGTGTAGCCTGAGGGTTGTCCTTTAGCCTTTGATGGGGCTTACCACTCCCTCCTGTGCTGCTGTCTTACTGGCATTTGGCTAATTCTACTGCCTTCATTAGCTGTGTTTTCTGGTCACCAACCAACCAAGTAACTCAAGACCTAGGATGACTGAGCTGGATGCAGACTGGGCTATGGTATTTTCAACTTTGAATCTACTGTTCGGTGTGTCTGTTCATGGAGACATGCAGACTTCCATGAAACCTATTCCCCAGCACATGGATCCTAATTTCTGCTGCTTGGGATGAGGAGAAACTAGCCTTAATGTCTGTTCTGTTTGCTGCAGAGCTCTTCCCCAAGGCAGCCTTTTCCTTTCTTCTCAGTACAGTCGTTTGACCTCTTGGACACATTTTCATTCTCAGGAAAGAACCGCTGTGTCTCGGGCATTTTAGCATAAGAGAATGCTCCTGCTTGGCAAGTTCCACAGACAGGAACACTTTCCTGCCAGAGCTACCTTACCAACAGGCTCTGTTTGGTACAGTGTCCCAAACATAACTCAAATCCAAAAGTTTCTTTTGCAATAGATTATTATTATTTTTTTTCTGTTGTAAATGTGCAGTGCCTTCTGTGCATCGTTTTTCTGTAGCATATGAGTGGGTTGCTGTTCTCACTGGATCACTCTTTTGGTGAGGAGCTACCCCTTCATACCAGAATGAAGATGCACTAGTAATTACATCACTATATAACACTATTGGCGAAATGGTTCCTCCTAACCAGAAATCATTTCAAAATTCAGGCTTAATTGATTCAACTTGGGACCCCTTTCTTATTTTAGATAGTTCCCAGTGGTTAAATTTGTGCACCCTCCAGTAACCTCTGCTGTTTCTTTGTTGCTAGTGATTATTTTTGTGTTTGGTTGTTTCATTAGCCCTGTGCGCACAGTGGTCAGTTTGCTGGTTGACATAAGCCACTTGGATTCTAATCAAGAAAAAGAGGAAATTAATTTGCAGTTGCATAGTAATTGTTGTTCTGATTTTATCCAAACACAGAGGCAGGATTATGCCCGACAATTCATACGTATACCTAATATTCCTTAACGCTGTAATTTCATGCAGGATATTCATCTGAACCATTTGACTCAGAAAAGAGAGAATGAAAATGGAGTTAAAGACATAATTATGACATTAAGTTTAGACCACGACTTTGTTTTTCCATGGGGTCTTAAGGATCAACGTGAACTTTTCAGAACAGTGTAAGAATTTACTGATATGTTTCACTTGTTCAGGCGTCGTTTTACAATCTCTTGTCTTAGCCTGACAGTTGTTTCATCAGTCAGTACGGCTTGGTAAGGGGAGAGGCTTTAGGCTGTGCTTTAGCAATACCATCAACAAGTTGCTCTTTCCAGAAGCATCCACTTCTCCAAATGGGAACTTAGGGAGAATTGCCATAGTGCATGGTAGCAGCTCTTGTTGCTGCCGCTGATGAACACTCATCTTGGGGGCCAAAGGACATCACTCTAACTCAGAGCAGTTCTGCAGCCATGCAGGATACTTCTGTGTAAGGACAAAAGTCACATTAAGGCAGCACAAAAGCTAGCTCACTTAGTGTTGAAAGGCTCAGCGGTCTGCTTGTCTGTGTTGGTAGCCTCTCTGCTCATGAAGAAAGTCATTTGGGAGTCTGACTCTTATTGTTTCCAGTCTGTGTTGTTGGAACGTAGCTCAGACAGTTAGTGTGTTACGACAAGCCGACAAAAATTAGTACCATATTTTACATTGTTTTAGAGAGTGACCTCCCCTCACTTGGGAAACGTAAGGAAGCTCGTCTTATTTATTTCCTTAGCATCTCTTTTATAAATATGTTAAGTTTCCCTAGCTTGGAGTGAATTTAGAGCACTGTAAATAAAAGTCTGATTCAGAAGATTTATAAGGGCTGTTTCTTTCACTTTTAGAAGTTCCTTTTAGTAGTCCAGACATTTCTTAATGCTTTATTTATTTATTTATTTATTCTCCTCCTTCCTCCACTCTGTTCTTCTTCTCCTTTCTGTAATTCCTGAACCAGACAAAGGAGATTTCCAGTATTACTGATCTGGAAATTTATCTGTGCTTTCCATGATTCTTTAAGTAAAAAGATCACCAAATAACCCAAAGCTGTGTTTCTTTCTTTTTTTCATTGTTAATCTGATTATTTAAATGTGATCTTTAAGAAACTCATAATCAGAGTGTACAAATTCTTTGTTGAATATTTTGAATTGCACTGCATTTCTCAATTGCAAATCTGGCACATGAATGAAGGAGCAGAGGGCTTGCTCCACAGCTTTCTATATTCCTCTTCTTGCAGGATGGTGTTTGTAACCCTCTACTCTGAATGTTCTTCTTAAATCACTTCATCCTTTCTTAATTTTCTGTGTTTTAGAATTTACGAGTAAATTATAGTAAATTATATAATACAGCAAAGTAGAACTTAGACTAAGAACTGGTGTATTTTATCAAAGGGATCACCTGTGGGTTTGAATATGTTTAACAGCAGTGAGTGAGGTGCTTCTATCCACTGTTCTGTTGCTTCACTCAGAGCTTTGGTCAGGAGCATTTGGAAGCAAGTCAGTAGATTTGGCTTACCAAAACCATATTTTTTAGTTCGTTTATTTCTAAAGCTGAAGGGATGGGCATTTTCTCTACTCAGTGACCTGAACAGCTTTCTCAGTTTAAGAGAAAAATGCTTGTGATGTACTCTTGGGATAATTGCAGTTTTATTTAACAGTGGACATGAGAGCTGCTTGGAGGCTTTTCTAAGAGTATTCAGAGTCGCTGGACCCAAATCATTTTGGTACTGATGTACTTTCCAATATAAAAAGGTGGAAATCATGCAGGGATTCTTAAGGGCTGCTGGAGACCTCATCTGTCGTTTTAATGCCCATCCCTCTGGCAGGGGACTCTGTTCACATTCTAAGCACTCTGAGCCGTTGGTCTGATGACCAGGAAGATGTACTCTTGTATTTAAGTCAGCCAGCTGTAGCTGTGGTCTTCACGCAAAGTGTTTAGTGGAAGACTGACATCTCCGTGTAGCTGGATTAGCAACTTCTTAAACCTAAACAACCCTTGCCTTTACTAGCAGATTGGTGATTACTGCCTTAAGGTGCCTTTTGCATTTCATACTGTAAATTTATTTTTGGTGGGAGAATCCCATCCATTCTAGTTCCAGGGCTTCTCTGAGTACCTCAGGTTGCTGGACTTCTTAGTGTTGAACTCTTTCTCATGTTCTCAAAATAAAATTTCCCAGCTTTCGGGGCTCATAATTCTTCCATTCAGAGACGAGTGAGAAGTGGTGGTTGTAGGCCATGGACTCAGTCCCAGATGACACTTGAGCAGTAATCTTGTTTTGTCAAAAGAAAACAAAGGCTGTGTGTGCTCTCCTCAGCAGGCAGCAGAATGGCTGACCTGAGCAAATCTGCTCATTAGGTCTGTAACTTGCTTCATCTCCTTCCCATGCAATTATTCACGGAGAGAAAAACTCCCATCACATATTTTCATTCGCACCATCCAGGCTTGAAGGTTTAGTCCAGGAAGACTAAACTTGTGTTCTATGTTTCTTGCCAAAACACTGTTATTTTTTTTTTTCTTTGCTAGAAAAAAGAAAATTCTCTTTTGCCAAGTAAGAATTTAAAAGTATGTGTTAACAAGGAAAAGGAAGTGGCAGATCTCCCATCTTGTACACTGGGCACGTGAGTGGTGCCCATCCTGCTTTTGACTCTGTCCCTTTTTTCCTGGGAATGCTTAGTATGCTTCAGTGTGACATTAGTAGGTTTCTGAAACCGGGTGTGATAGAAATTTAATTTCTTGAATTTAAATAGTCATGCATGCTTTGTGGTGTTTCCATTGGGGCAGCAATGAGGAGACTGTCAGGGGTGCTGAAAGACTTGGTCTCCTAGCTCCCGTTGTTTTTTGGTGGGGTTGTGAGCAAAAACCTGCTTCTGCTGTCCTTGAAAAATCCCTAAGTAGATGCCACCCGTTTTGTAATGAGCTGCTGTTTCTCCAGGTGTCTTTGAAGCTAGTATTTTCCTGAGCTTCTTCCCAGAATTTCCAACCAAAGCTTTATATTCAAGTATTCAAAAGATTGTAATTGCTTTAATTAAAAAAAGACATGCACACACCTGTATTTGATTTATATTACAAATACCTGTATTATCAGGTTGTATTTGCCAGAGTAAATACCTGAAAGGTTTTAAGAAACTCGTTACACTGAAGCTCATGGACTGAGCTGGCCTGTTTCTCAGGTTTCACAAGGTTTTGTCCTATCTTTGTATGTGTATGCATGTCTAGATGGGTGTCTGTGTCCTTGCACTTACCAATAAGTGAGTCATGGGAAGAACTGTAATCACCTCAGTCAGGACAAATACACATTGCCTTATTTTCTAGAACTGTTGCAAACTGTTAAAATTGCCTTGATTCACAAGTTTGCTCACCCATGGATGGTCTGAGTCTCTCTTCCAGGCAAAATAAAGCAAAGTAAACAAGCTTTCCTGCAAGTGAGAGCTGAGCCTGGAGCGATCATCCTCTCATGCCCAGAAGCATACCTTCACCTAAATAATGTCACACACAGCAGTGTTAGCATTGCTGTCATAAAAAGGTGGCCCCAAATTATCTTATGCTTCCTTGAAATCTTTTTTTTTCTTTTTCTTTTTTTCCCCATGTGGATTTGAATTGTTTGCTTCTGCTCCAAATTTGTGTTGGAAGGAAGTGCTAGGAAAGGAGTGGCTTTTATTTTATTTTATTTTTTTAAGGGATTTAACACAAGCATTACTGAAAATCAATTTGTTACCCATCTCATTTAGTATATATTTCTACAGCTGCATGTAATGCTATACCAAGACACGTGGTATGGGCACAGTCAGCTGGAAACTGGTCTGGGCGAAATGACCTGTGGTCCTTGGGAGTGGCAAAGGCAAGGCAGTAATTCCTGCACTAAACTGAATTCCAGGAATTTGGAAGTTAAATTTTACTGAGAACTAAGTAATGTAAATCAATTAAAGGACAAATATTGTATATAGAGCAGTACTGTAGTCCCACTGTTTGTGCCCTGAGCATGAAAGTGGTCCTGAGAGTTAAGGGAAGAAAGTGAGAAGGTGAGACAGTCTTTCCTCTCACCTTTGCCTAAGATTGGGAGCTGCTTCAGCATTCCTGACTGGAGTAGAGGGGGTGCCACTAGCCTGGTGGTAGGGCAGGAAGACACACGTGCAAAATCTGGAAGGAGCTTTTGGTTTTCAATGCAAAAAGCGATCTTTGTTTGAAAGTGGTCTTCTGACGGAGTCGAGCAAACAATGCTATCATAATGCATCTTCTCTTTCTTTGCGTGCAGTTGTCACTAGAGATTTGTAACCCTTTTCTTGGTTCATTGTTCCCTGGGTAGTGTGTACTCTCCGTTCAGTAGTGCCAGAATTAAGATGAAGCCTGCCTGTTTCAATAAGGCTGCTTTGTTGTCAAAATGGCAGTACTTGTATAGAAATTGGATTGACTCCAACAGAGCTTGCACGATACGCTGAAAAACTATTGTCATATGATCCTTTTTATTACTAAGAAAAAGCCTGTTCTCAAAAAAGACAGAATAGTCCTTTTTTTCAGTTTTGTTAGGAAAAAAAAAATCACCCGGAAAATCTTTCTACGAATAATTAGCTGCAAATTTGAAAACCTTGCCTGGTGATTGAGTATAATAAAGAGGTCGGATTAAGTGAAGTGACATTAATGTAGAAATATGATGGAGCCATCTCTACTTCATTTTGTGTAGCAGCAGCTCTGATTGATCGAGTCATGAGTGTAAGTAGGCACTTCCCATGCAGCCTTGGCAAGAAGGGGTGGAAGCTGATTGCCTTCGTGAAGGGGGAGGGATGTCAAAGGGTGCAAAGTGCCGTGGTGGCTCCTGAAAAATTCCCCTCACCTACTCGCCTTTCTCCAAGATGTGGAGAAGAGACAGCTTGGTCCAGATAGGCTGAGAGGGCAAGCATTGCCCACTACAGCACCAAGCACTGCAAAGTCCTTGTCCAGGCCAGTCAGAGTACAGGATGAGTCCTTACCAAAAGAAAGTAGCTGCTAACGTCTGTGGATACTAATAATGGAAATTGCTGCTTTAACTCCAAGTGTTTTATTCTCTAAGAATTTTTTTGTCTCCATGCTGGAAACATGCATGGAACAAAGCATGCATTAAGAGAGGACTTCTTATCAACGAAGGTCCAGGTGTTGGCTTTGAAAAGAGAATTTTCCACCCTCTATTTTTTTTTCTTCTATTCATGTGCAGAAAATAGACAAACACATTTTATGATAGTTATTGATACTAAGCATTAATGAAGAAATGCTGTTAAAGGAATTGTGTTACCTTTGAAATAATATGAGGGGAAATGGCCGTAGGTCTAGGTGAATTTTGTAAAGTACTTTTTTCTTTTTTTAAATTAGTGAGCCTTTTTCTTACCATGCAAGAAGTAGTCTTTTGTGACACTCTCTGACATTTAAACTCTTTCTTCTTCGGCCTATGTTTTGTAATAATGTGATAATATTTCTATAGGTTTTGCTAGCTATGAATGTAATAGAGTTCCTAGCACATACACACTGGAATTAATAGGTTTTAAAGCTGGAGGGACCTATTATGCTCACTGTCTGAAGTCTTTGTAACATATACAACATCAAATTTAATCTAATAATTCCTGCATGAAGCAGATAAATTCTGGCTGAGCTTCAGGGTCCTTTAAAGGTATCCAGTCCTGATTTGAAGACTTCGGATTGTAAAGCTCTTGGAAGTTGGCAGTGGTTAATTCCTTTTTTTTTTTTTTTTTTTTTTTTTGTAGGGAGTTGGGTATTGCATTTCTGCCATGAATTTATCAAGACTTTTTTGTGTGTGTGTGTGTGGTTTTTTTTTTTTCTTTCATTCTCTTTTCATATGCTAACTTCAGTTGATGTCTGCTATCAGAGATCTCCACTTAGTGAAGGTAGATATGGCTAGGTCACCTCTGTCTTCTCTTAGATAACCTTAATAAATCGTATTCCTGTATTTCCTGAGAGATGTGTCTTACCATGGAATTACAGAATATCCTGAGTTGGAAGGGACCTGTAAGGATCACTGAGTCGTTCAGGGTTGTATTGTAGTTGCCCTTCATTGTTCTTAATATCACTCACTGAAGTACTGCTCACATTTTGTTGTTGGTTTTTTTTATTTTTCCTATTATGGACGCTAAGCTTTTTGAAATAATGGAATTCTCTGCAATCCCATTTATTTCTCTGTCCTTGTGCCCAGCTTGCTGCCAGTTGAGGCAGATGTGAACCCCAGCTCTGTGTGGGCACCCAGCTTTCGGGTGGCTAGAGAGGGCTGTGTGAGGGGACCTATGTATACACAGATGTGAAGCTGTGTGTTCCCTTCCTGCACCTTCCTCTGTAAAGGTTTTGTTGACCCATTTCAGTGCTTCCTGAAAAGTGTTTGCAAAAATGCTTTGTAGTGTTTGAGTCTTGATCCACAGCTCTGTTGGTAGTGTCTTTGTAATGGGAAGATTTGTGGATTTCTGTGTGACATTTTAATAGAACACAAGTCTTAAATCAGAGTTCCAAAATCTCCACTTCTCTCTCTATCCATCTTTTAGGAAAGACAGATTTCTTTACCTACACTTAGCTACGCTGAGTGTTTTAAGTGAATACACCATAGGGCCTCCATTCCTTTCTCTATGTTCTTGATCCAGTTTCCTGCTCTGCTGTATGCTCACTGGAGAATTCAGCCTTCTGCATTTCAGGTTGATCGCTGCATTTGTAAAGGACTGATTCTTTCCACAGTTGCCTCAAATGCTCACCTTGGCCACTGTTTTCCCGGCCAGAAGGTTAGTATCTAGTGGTGGTTTGTGTAGGCAGATACTGGAGCTGTGACCCTTCTGAAGGAAGAGGAGCACAGAGGAGTGTAGGCCTGTACTGTGAATTTGTTTCCTCAGCATCGGAGGACTACTTTTGGGTCATTTCTGGCTGCTGGGTCTTGGAGGTTAAACATGCACAGGAAAGTGCTTGCATCCACTGGTGGTGACAGCGTTGTCTGTCATGTCCCTCCAGAGGGGGAGGCATACATGGCTTTTCTCATGGCAGGCCAGCGGCAGCTTTGCAAGCATTTTGGGTCTCTTCTGCCTTATCCCAAAGGCATGGCTTTCCAAGCTCACGGTACCAGGAGGTCACTATGGGTTGCTTGGAAGCAGGTAATCTCAATGAGGCTGCCCTTAGGAAGGGCTAGGAGTGCAGCAGGTAAGCTGAATAAATGGATTAGCTGTAAGCAGACCTATTGTTGGTATTGCCTGAAGATGGAGTGAGAACCAAGCAGTCGTGTCTTGCAAGTGCTGTTCTTTCATCCTCTGGTTATGGAAGACTGTCATAAATAGAGTGGCCTACATTGAAAGCATTCCTGGAGGAGAGAGGCATTTAAAGTCGTGCTACTTGGGGCAGTGTCCCAGTGTCATGCCATTTCCGAGAAAGGGGAGGGGAAGAGGGGAAGGAGCATTAAGCCAGTTATGTCTGCCTATCTCTGTCTTGAATCCTTGAGATGCTGTGGACAAATGATTCCTTCCAGGCATGTGACGCTGCTGTCTTCCTTAGGACCTTCGTGGAGCAGCTTTTACCTTTAACTATTTTTAGTGGCTGCCTGCTGTTGGCTGGAGGGGAAGATACCCGAGGAAGGTCGCTAAAGAGGGCGCCTTTGCATTTTGTTAACAAGACTGGCTGGGAAGGGCAGCCACTATTAAAAGAATCATTGTGTTCTTTCTACAGCGCGTGCTAGCATTTATAGAGAAAGCACCAGCCTGTTCATAAAAGCTATGGCTTGTGCCTTTACTCCCAGTCCAGGATGGTGCCTTTCCACAGGCTTGAGCCCAGCTCGGCTGTGAGTATATGTGGATCCCTTTACAGTCTCCAGCCCCACAGCTGCTCTTGATGCTGCTGCGTCCTGCAGGCACCCAGCTGGAGGGCAGGTGCATGCCCCCCAGGCAAGTGGAGAAAGAGAATCATAGAATCTATGGTTGGATTGGAAATGACCCTTAAGACCTTCCAGTTTCAACCCCCTGCTGGGGGCAGGGTTGTCACCCACTAGACCAGGTTGCTCAGGGCTCCATCCCATCTGGAGGGTCCTCCAGGTCTTGGTTTAGATCTTTGCTGGCTTGAGTTGTGCTCTTCAGAAAACTGCACTACCAGTTGTTCCCATTCTGCATTTCAATACACGGTGTGGTATCTTCAGGTAAGAAAATGATACTTTCCAAAAACCAGCATCAATCTGGGCTTTCCACCTGGGTATAAACAACTTAGGACTGCAAATACACATTGCATCTGGGCAATTCTTGACTCCAGTCCTGCCCCCTCTCTTTCTTTTTCACCTTTCCTTTCTTTTTTCTTTTATCATTTCATTAAGCTAATGGCTTTTTGAGCGGATAGCAGGTCTTCAATGAAGATAAAGACATTTTCTATTATGTTCATTAAAGCTGCTTGTCAGGTAAGAGGCTTCCATGAAAACCAAGTCATTTAAGTGTCCTGCTATTTCTGTGAGGTGGAGTTGTGTGAATTAACGCTGTTGTATCACCTAGAAACAAACTTTCCATAGTCGTCAAGCAAAAGGATTCTGGGAAATAAAATAAGATCTGTGCACTCTGTATGTGAAAGCTGCAACTGTTTGAGAGCACACTGAACACTGAAGGATGCTAGGGACAGCTCCCATCTGGATCTGTCCTCTCACCACTGCTGCCTGAGTCCTGCAGAGGTGCAGAATTCCGTGGGTCAGCTACAGGAGGTGGTGCAAGGCATGCACCCTGAAAATGTGCATGTTCAGGATCACCTCTTGCTCTTCTCTGTCTCACCCATGCTTTGTGTCCATCGCTAGAGACTCTAGAGGCATCTGGGGCTGTGTCAGATTTGTTTCCACACGTAAGTGGAACAAATTTTGTAATTTCTTCAAGTGCGCATCTATCTTTTGATGTTCCCCCCCACTGAGTAATAGAATTGAAAGGCACAGTGGTGGTGCAAGCCAAGTTAGGAGGTGACCGTGTTCCTGACACCTCTGCAGAACCTGGGGCCAAGGGCTGTGCTTGTAGCATCGCCCAGACGGTGCAGAGCATGGGGATGTTCTGCTGGAGGCTGTGCCCAAAGCATCGGTTGCACAGGAACACTTACATAAATGTTCTCTGTCTGAAGGAGTTCACTGGCAACATGCGAAAGGAAAAGGTTGTCCTTTCCTTTGGCAGAGGCAATGAGGCTTTGATTTGTATGAAGCTGCATATGCACAGAAGTACTGGTATGAACTGGCAACAGATGCTGCTAATGTTTTCAAGCTCAGCAAAGGCTTGAAGGTTCTCTTTCCCTGACTGCAAAAGCAGCAGAAGTCCCCAAACCGTCAGTGCTTGGGCTCAGTTGAAATGTCCATCTATTTTAATTGTCACAAATGAAAGCTGACACAGAAGGCTTACGCGTTTTTACATGGCAAGTATTATTAGAAAATATATTGGGATGTCAGCAGGTTAATGCTTTCATACATGTGTATTGGAAGCAGATTAATTGTGTAAATTGCTGAGGTAAATAAAATACACCTCCTTCGGCATCTTCATGTTCCTGAGTCTCCATCAGAAAGCTTTCTGTTGTTGAAAGGGAGGTTAAAAAATAACAGGTCTTCCCTAGTCCAGCCTTTCAGACAGGCACATTTTAGGATGGCAGTCTAGGGTAGCTGTGCACTGTAACCATTTATCCAGAACCACTCGTGTCAGGCTGTAGTCTGTTGGAAGGGTGGCTTTTTTTCTTTTTTGAAAGAAACTGACTTTAAACTATAGACCTGATAAAATTACTCATTTCATGATGCATTGGATTTTAACTCTTTGCATATCTTCACGTGGCTCATTTTCCCCCTCCAAGTTACTTTTTTTTCCATGTGAAATACTGCACACACTGAACAGAATTTGGATTAATTTTGCATAGAAAGAATGTAATTCAAGTAGGTCCAATTTTCTCTTTATTATTTTTTTTTTAAGAATTTGTATTGCTGCCAATCTTAGAATTCCATACAACATTATCTGCAGATACAGACATGAAATTACTGTGATGCTTAACTGCCTGCAATCCAGCAGCCAGGCTGAAGAGCTTTCTTGATGTGTTGCAGTAGGTCAAAGGAACTACTTCAGCTGCATTCTTTCACTGCCATTTGTGTGATTGCACGTTGCTGCTACCATAGGAATGATGAAGTGGTATTTCACATAACTTTGCTCCTTTGGCAGTTCTTCAGAGAGAACTTTGTGAAGCTGCAATGATCCATTTGAACTCCACTTCAGGGCATTTAACGTGTCAAAGAGTGGGTATGTGCCATCAGTTTTGGCCTCATTTAATGTGAAGAATTGATGAGTTTCGTTTCAGGAATGTTAATCAGCCCATTTGAGCTCAGGTATGAAGTCCTTACATAACTGCCTCTTATAGAGGGAATGAATTCACATGACCCATGTCTATCCCTCCTCGCTTCTGTAATTTCTTTCTCCCTGCAGCCCTACTTGTTGTGAAGAGGATTCCATAATCTAGATTATGGCCCAAGGCAAGACCTACATAAGCATATGGTGCACGTTGTATTATCTGAAGTCATGCGAGTGTGATTAATGGGCTTAGAGTTTTAATTTGGCCTTCCTTACTCTTATGTCTCTCGTAAGTGAGCTTGCAAAGGTAAATGAGTGACTTCACACACAAGTGGCGAGGTGACACTCAGTGCCTTCAAGTGCAGGGCAGCTTCAAACTGGCCAGCGTGCTTCAGATTCTGTGTTTTTCAGATCCTAATGTCTCAGTGCAGCTTAGTCTCTGCAGGAAGGAACTGCATCTAGCATACTTTCTATGATGGAAATGCAACTACAGTCAAAAAAGAGCAGATAAGAGCTGGACCAGAGAATAAAACCCACCCTGTACTGTCTACGCTACTAAACCAGAATTCTGGCCTGCCTTGCCAGTTCATCATTTGGGAGCTGAAATTTGTGCCTTCTTTGTGAAATTTAGTGGATAAAGTGAATTGGTAACATAATAAATGGCTGTTCAAGAAAAATAGGTGGAAGGCTCTCCTGTGCAAGCAGAGATGCAGGGACTGTCCGGACAGCTCTGTGCCGGAGGGGTGGAGCTGCCTGCACTGCTGTGCTACCTGTGTGCTGGGAGAGGATAGTAGGTGAAAGCAGTTGCTGTGGAGTGCTGTATTGAAACTAGGCAGGGTGATCACAGCCATAGACTTAAGGCGTGTGGGTTGCCTCTGCTTCCGTGGCAGTGATGGGAGCTGCAAGTCTGGCTGCATCTCCTGCTGCAGTGGTTTGAGCTCTCTAGGTGAAAACTGATTTATTGCAGCTGAACGCCTTCATCATGTTCCCTAACTGCTGTGATTCTTGCAAACATTGCGTGCGTGTTACAGTGGGAGATGGGGACCCCGCAGAGCATTCATATTTCACACTGTTATCTTTGCTACTTTCACAACAAACAACAAGTTTCATTCTTAAAGTAATTTTGTGTGGCTACCCTCAAGTATTGGACATGCTTGTCAAGAGGTCCGCTTGGTTGTTGGCTATGTTATCTTGATATTTCAGCTGCAATACAAATAGTTATGAGTACTTGTAGCAACCCATCATGGAAAGGAAAAGTTGTTTCTGGCCAGCGAAGGTAGTGGAACTAGTGTTAAAGATGTTAAAATGACGTGGGTTGCTCCAAAAGTAATGCCTCTTATTTACTTCCATGGAAACTGCAACATTCAAAAAGCACAATAACAATTTCTCAGCTACAGAACACTGTTTTTCAACAGTTACCACTATTAGCTGTGTATTTTCACTAGCAATGAATAAGAGCCTGTGTGCTATGCTTGTGGATACATGCAACTGAGAAAATGACCTGCTGTTACCACTGCTCTCTGTGCTCATATCTACTGGTTGGTCTCCATCAACGTTCAACAAATGTCAGTGAATGAACTGTTTCTGTGTGGAGGAATTCCATGATACTCGTTTTGCTTCATATGCACATCCATGTCAGATGCCATTTTGTTAGAGTGCTCCCCTGCTGCACATCAATGAAATACAGTGGAATGTTGTCAGGAGGGTTCAACCTCTACTGCCATACCACCGACATCCACCTCTGATGGAGCAGGCCAACAAAATAAAATAGGAGGTATTACTTTCAGAGCAGCCCTTGTACATCTGTTTCATCTGTGGTGTGATGTTCAAACAAGCTAAATTAGAAGTATTGTTTATGAACTGATAGTCAGAATTCTAAGTTTTTATTTATCCTGGAAAGATTTAATGGTTTGTTTTCAGTAATAACAATTCTGCTAATTTTTATGTTAGGGAGCCAAATATTGTTGGCTTAGATATTGGTGTCCTCAGAACTGCTGGTTTTAATTTTTGGGTTTGGAACAAAACCAGTGTCTTATGTTAAAAGCAAAACTTTTCTCAGCAGGTTGAGATGAAAAGGAAAGCAATTGTATCCTGGAATACATATACTCAGCTGCTGAATTTTTTGATTCCATGGTTACAACAATAACAAAAGCAAAAAAAAAAAAACCAACATGCATATAGCCAATTTGTGATTTTATTGTTGAAGTCAGATGGCCTTTCTTAAAATGAATTTTAATGGACAAGCAAGAAAGAATGTGTTTCTCTACTTGTGCAACTGAAGTGTATGAAATATGATCAGAAAAATACATAGAATAATTGGGTACATCCTGTTCTCAGTGAATCATTGAGCTAGTGCAGTAAACATTGCTGCATTTGGGAATTTAGATCTATACCCCACTTTTGCCCAGAACATGAGGAATTGCTTGGGATCATGGATGATCTATGACACAGGCTACCTGAGCTGTGCACTGAGCAAGGGGTTTCTTTTCTGCAGGTCTTGGGTTCTGACATAATTTCTGGTTTCATGACACAGGCATTAGTCCATGTCTGTGACACTTCACGTCTGCTTAGACTCAGAAACGCATCAATAGCTGAGGCTGATGTACATTGCTGTGATAGAAAAGAAAGAATCCTGAGCACCAAAGTACGTGTCCTAAACAACAGATTTCTTCAGAGAAACAGCCTGTTGTCTCAAAAGTAAAAACAAAAGCTATGAGCATTTGGTAGCTTCAAGAGTGTTTGCCAGGTAACAGGGATGCATTTGTGAACATGTTTAAGAAATTATTGGGTTTCCAGAAAACAGGCTTCACTTAAGGGCCATGAAAGCCATTTTGAAGCCAGAAACAAACACTGTCGAAGTCTGCTTCAAAGACACACGTGGCTCTGGCAAAATCTGAGCGTGCTGCAGATGCACAGACTTAATGGGATCCTGATGGAAGCCATCCAGTGCTGGAGGCTGTCTTCTGGTGAGACGAGGACTGCTGTCTGGCTGGGGCTGAAATTCAGGTCTCCAGCAAACTGGTAGAGGTGTTTTCTTCCTTCAGGGGAAATCTACGTGCAGTAGTTAGTCAGAAGGACGGGGCTTCTACACCATTGGTTTGTGTTGGCTCTGAGCTTCCTCCACTGTTTTTACTTCCCTAGATCATGATAGCCGGGTTGGATGGGGCCCTGAGCAGCTTGGTCTAGTGGATAGCAACCCTGCCCATAGTAGGGCACTTGAAATTAAATGACCTTTTAGTAACCCAAGTCATTCTGTGCTTCTTGATCTCTTGAAGGGGAAACTTTTTCCCAATAAAAGAGAGAGAACTAGGGGGACACTAAAGGCCATGCTCCTGTTCTTCCAGCCTGCAACTAGGACTGTAACTGAGGAGATGCAGAAACTGCTGAACTGAATGGCAGAATTTCAGTTTTCTATCGTACCAAACAGCAGTTTCCTCAAGCATCTGTGAGGACGGAATCACAAGAACTTTTAAAGTTGTATTTCATCTAGGGAACAAGAACCAAGAAAGCTGGAATAGGTTGGAAAAACCTTAGTAGCCCTTTGCAGGGAAACTTGGAGAAACCTTTAAAGTAGAAGGACAGACGGAAAGAACGGCATCACTGACATTTTGATCTTAGTAGAATTTCTTTCTGGAGGTTAAACTTCTGAAGTGTTGTTGTTCTGAAGTGTGTTCTTTTGTTGAAGAGGTCACCTCTCCTGGGAGAAATGGGAAATGGACTCAACCAGCAGAAGGTGCAAGTGGGTCTTGTTGATCTCCCAGATAAAAGCAGTCAGAATAGCTCAGAATGTTCTAGGGGAGGTGGAATCAATTTGCTGTACTTCAACGCAAATGCAGCAGCACTGGCCATGCAGAGAGCGGCTCAATCTGTGGTGATCTTTTTAATGATGAATCTATTATGTGCTACATCTCCCATTCAGTTTTGTTTTCTAATTCTCTATCTCTGTTTCCCAGAAACATGACTGATGAGGCTTTTAGCAGAGAGGTGGAAATGCTGTCCGAGACACACCACCAGGACAGGACATGCAGTTGGTCAATGCTGTCAGTAATAGTAGGGATATGGGGGCTTAATTGGTTTGAACTTTTGCTCACCCCTAAAATTAAATCCAAAGTGTTTTTATCAAGTTCAGATAAGGTCCCTCCCTCTGTGTGACACCCAATGGAGCTTACTTCTGCATAAGTCCTGGTGTTATCTCCGTTCCTGCTCAGGGTTTCAGGTGGGAATGGTAGTGCCTTATGGGTGGAATGGCTGAAGCCTCACCTATGAGATGTGGCAGGCAGTGTGTTACTGAGAGTTGCCTTTCCCTCATCAAGTGTATTTGCTCCAGGTGATCTGATTAATTGCATGAATCAGATCTTGATCTTCATTATCATAAAATACAGCAAGGAAAATCCCCTTTCAGTGTGTCTCGCTACTGTGTATGGATCCAGACATAAAGCACTGCTCTGTGTGCAGCAAATGGGGCTCATATGTATTTTATTAATGTAAGTGTAATGTAATTATTCTCTTGTCCATCTGGCAGGTGGTGCTTTCATTAAGAAGTGAATAATCTAAGCTATAGGCTCTGTAGAAGGGGATGAGTATGGAGGAGATTCAGGTCATCTGCTGTGGGACCATAAATAGAAGCTAACAAGGGAGTCCTTTCTGTCCTTGTCTACAAAACCCAAAAATCTGTTGCTTTTATTTTTCCTTTAGCAGGCTGCTCACAAGCTAAGAAGCTCATCTGTTAATGAAATCTTTTCACCATCATGCAGTTTAACTCCTTGTTTGTAGTAGTGGCTGGAGGCACAGAGTGAAAAAATAGGTGTTATATAAGAGAAGGAAAATTAAGTCCTTATATAAACCACTGTGCATAGGAAGATGAGATTAAAATCTCGTTTCCGGAGATGCCTGTCACATTTTGGGGTGTAAAATACTGTTTGAAAACGAAATGTGGAATACTTAAGGGTTTTGTTTTCTTTTTTAAACTCATGTAGAATGTCTCAACTTTTTTAAAAAAAAAATAAATCAGAAGAATGACAGTAAGTATGTACTGTCCTACAGAAAGTTGTGAGCAGCGCGGTGTGAGAAGCCCATGCTTTCCAAACAAAAATCTGATTTCTCCCTGACCTTCTGTGTGGTGTCCTCTGTTTTTGGACAAAGTTTTCTGATGTCCACATGGAAACGAGAGCAATTTCCTCCTTCCATGTCCTAGCAAGACTTTTCTTGGCATAAGTGATAGCATGAGGCCTAGTTTGAGTTCTGCCCTGGAAAGATATAAATATCCTGGCACCGTCCCAAGAACGTTCAAGCAAGGATTAGGTTTTATTTTTTATCTGGTAGCATTCAGGGAAGCCTGTCATGGTGACCAGGCTGAGAGGGGTGTTCTTTTAAGTAAAGCCTGTAAGTGAAGCAAAAGACTTGAACTTTTTTTTATTTGTCCTTTTTTTTTTTTTTTCATTCTATTATTTTAGTTTTCAGAGAAGTGCTAAAATGACAGTAGGCATCGTTTCTGCAGGTATACTGGGGATACTGACAGGCAAAGGTCAGAGATTGCTTTGCAGTTTTGCAAAGGAGGAAATCACTGTTCTGACAGGCTTCTTATTTCCTGAAGGAGCCTGCTTATTTTCCTTCCTGATAGAGATCATGCAGGTGGATGTCCAGGTTCAGCACTGTTCAGGTGTGGTGAAGTGTGGAGGATGCTGCCCCATGCCTCGCCTTTCTGACTTTGGTGAAATGCTGGCTGGGATGTTTGCCATGCTGCAGATGTGGAAACTGTGATCAAACCTGAGCTGCAGCCCTTGCAAAACAGCTTTGGAGACTGGGTGCCAACAGCATAGCAACATCTGGAGGGGCTGGTGTAATTCCTTTTTGATAAAAATGCTGCTGAGCCTCTTTCCTTTGTAGGTGCTGAGAATATTTGGAAGGAGGTATTTAACTATTACATGAGTTGCTCAGTGCAAACAGCAGTGGGAGCTGGAATAGTACATGGAGCATCTCAGGCAGATAATGAGCCAGAGCTTAGTGATGCTGTAAAAAAAAACAAACATGGGTGACCCTCTGTCAGATGTGCTCTTTCCACTATATATAGAGGTGTTATTTATTCCCTTAGACTCCCTGGGTGTTATCTGACTGTGCTTTTGCTATGCTTTGCTTAGGAGGGTTCTCCACTTTTTGCTGGAGTTGGTGAGCTAAATGTTTTAACTGTTTTATTGTCTCGAATGAGAGTCAGCTTCTCTGGCTGCATCAAGCCTCAGTCGTTTGTGTGTATGTGTGAAGGTCAGTGGGCTTGTCAGATACTCTATCGTAAATTCTGTCACTAAATCAATGTATTTTAATTAAAAAAAAAATGGACTGCTCTTCAGAAGAAGTGCACTCTTTCATGTAGACAAAACCCATTATATCCCGGAGAGAATGCAATGCCTGTGAGCTCTTTGCTCCTCTCATGTTGGCTGTTTGTAGCAGCAGGTCACTTTGTGTTTTTAAAGACTCCGTGCTCAGAGGGACTTGGCTCTGAAGGAAGTGGGCCCTGTGATGACAGCACCATACAGAAAAAGTGAAGAGCAGAAAGCAGGTAGGCAGGCCAGCGGGTAAGAGGTCTTCAAGCCCCTAGCCCGCCGCTCTTGCATCAGCAGCACTCAGAAGTCTGACACAATGGCTAAGAGTGAGGCAGGATTTCCCATTCATTTAGTAATTCCCTTGGGTTTATGCTCTTAGATGACTTAATGACTTAGTATATGCCCTGTCTGGAAGATAAGCAGGCATAATTCATTGCAGGCGGGTCATTCATCCTGTGAGATAACCAGCAACTATGTGCCATGGGGAGCAGGGAGATAAAGATACTATACATCAGCAGCAGTAGTTCAAGGTTTCAACCTCTCCGCCTGCTTCTGTGACCCAGAAGTCATTTGCAGTTGATTATTCAGCCATTTGCTTTCTTTAGAGGGAAATACTCTGGCAGCACTTGGTGGAAGTGAATGCGTTTTCCATTCTGCCAGTGCCTTTCAGCACAGCAATAGGGTATCTGTATCTGGAAGTATGCATCCTTGTGTAGCTTGGAGGCTTTTTGACTGCATTTAATGCTGGTTTTGAAAAGTTACTATAAATGGAATCTAGCTTTTCTGGTGTTATTTAAATGGTGACAGTTTTTCATCCACTGTTTGCAATGCTGCAAGGGGGAGGTGTGTCACTGGCGAGCGTGCAGTCTGTTTTTGTAGCACCATGCAGCTGTGCTCATAGCACTACGCAGTAGTGCACATGCTTGCATATGGTTTGTTTTCAGTTTCTGTCCAAGAGAGGCTATTAGGAGTCCTATTATTGTGTTAGCATTTACGTTCCAAATGAAGGTACAAAGAAAGAAAGAGTGTATATGTTACGTAGTATGTTGTATTACTCGGTTGTCCTGTAAAAATAAAACTAAATTCAGCATCAGCATTCACATTTTAAAACCAAACAAGTTACAAAAAACAAGCTGCTCCTAAGTCAGCAAATACTAGGATCAAACACACAATGTGACTGCTCTCTGGTTAATGCTTCCTCCTCCAAAAATCTGCAGTTCATGATCAGAAATCAACATCTTGAGACACCCTGCCTCACTAAGATAAATGATTGACTCAGCAGGTATTTTATGATAACTAATGTGGTGAAAGATTTTTCTCTTCTTCACATGCACAGCTGAAGAAATAGCAATAGTACAAGGCTTCTGATATGGACATATGATGGCCGTGGTGTGATTCACAGCGTGTGATGTTGCTTGATTTGAGGAGGAGGGGAGGGAGAGAAAGAGTCTATTTTTGTTTGTTTGTTTTCTAATTACCAGAGCTATTTTTTCTTTGACTCAGCAGCTCTGAACAGTACGTACTGTATTACTGTAACTGGCAGTCAGAGGGGAAGGTCAGATAATGCTGGTAAAAGTAGTAAGTATCTTGCCTTCATTCTCAGAAGGGATTAGGAGGAGATGGAAGGATTAGTCTCATTATGGCTTTGTATGGTGTCACGGTCCCTTTCTGCATTAGAGCCATTGTCTATGAATCTTGTATTTCTCAAGTGAAATAATGCAAACAAGAAATCAGAACAGGGTTTTTTTTTGCGTGTTTTCCATTTACAAAACCAATCTGTTTACACGAAGAAGACACCTTGCAGAAGGAACCATGGTGCGAAGAAAACGAGAGTCTTGTTTTCTTCAGTAGCGTTTATCACTTCTTTAGAGAGTGCCTTAAGAAAGGAGTGAAGGGTGAATGCCATTTGATTGACATGAAATCACAGAATAACAGAATGGCCAGGGTTGGAAGGGACCTCAAGGATCATGAATCTCCAGCCCCCCTGCCAGATGCAGGACCACCAGCCTTCCCATTTAATACTAGACCAGGCTGCCCAGGGCCCCATCCAACCTGGCCTTGTCTTTCAGTTTGCATGCTACACATCAGGAGTTCTACTGCTCGTTGTGGCACTACTTTGCTTGGTTGTCGCATTCCAAGTAGTGTGAATCTTAGCTTCCAAGGTGAACCTTTATTACTTCCAAAGGGACTAAGTTGCATTTGTGTTTTCACATAAGAGAAAGAGTCAAACTTGCAGTGGACTGCAAGAAGTTCTGTCTGTAGGACCCTGGGAAGAATTCACAACCTGTTGGCTGCTTTGTACAAGGAAGGATGTCCTCTACTGCTCTTGGCATTTTCTCATGTTTTGCCAATCTGCTTCATTAATGCAAGACACAAGTTGGGATATCTTTAACACAAGCCTGGCTGGCTTTGGAAGAGGCTACCGTGGCAGTTTTTGAAAGCTTTATTCTGTAGTTTTGCTTCAGATCATAGAGTCATAGAATCTATGGCATGGATTGGAAGGGACCTTTAAGCCCATCCTGTTCTAACCTGCTGCTGTGGACTGCCCATCCAACCTGGCCTTGAAGGAGCCTCTAGGGATGGGGCATCCACAGTTTCTCTGGGCAGTGAAGAATTTCCTCCTAATGTCTAGTACAAATGTTCATCAAAGTACTAGAAAACTTAATGCAATCTCTTGCAGCCTCTTAATACACGATAAAAGCCAAGTTCACTTTAAAGCCTATTCCTTATCCAGAAGATAGAACCTGTGTATAGCCTTCTCTTCTGAAGGAGTAAGACAATAACATTCACGTTATGTCTTTTCCCTCCTCTCTGTTTCTTACCATATTTTTTTTCTCCACTTTAAAGTGTTTTTCTGTGATTGTAGTTGGAGTAAGTACATTTGATAACACAGAAGTGACCTATTTTGAGCACAGTTTGGCTAGTTCAGCTGATCCTGCAGTTGGCCATAGAGTTTGCTAGTCATGTACTTAAATTGCTCTTGGCTTACAGAAACCCACTAAGTTGAGCATGGCCAGCACTGTGTACAGGAGGCAAGGCAGGTTCATAGTGATGGAGGAGGATGGCCTGTATAGGTGTGAATGGGCTGAATTGAGTGCTGTAATGCAGTGTATAAATGCAGTAAGACTCTGGAACAGATTGGGAGGACCAAAGGAGGCCTCATAAATAACTGCTGGGCAGCGTGGTTTTGTTACCCCTGTGACACTGCCAGGCACGGTCCCCAGTGTTGGCTAGTCAGTGCATGTGTGTGTGATACCACTGGAACATGCTCTGGGGTAAAAAGTGAGATGGCCTCGGACCAGTTACCATCCGTGCTGCTGGCAGCAGGCCTCATGCTTCCCACTCTTTGTCAGGAGGCACCTGAACGCCTATCTTTCATCTCAGCATTGCTTAGAATGTGAGAGTTGGCATTACTGACTTCCATTGAGATGAATCCAGGTATGTCTATCTTAACGCTGATCTCTAAATGTTACTGCTCTTTGAGCGCAGCTCCTGGGAAGATTAACAAGTCAAATTCAGTCAGACAAAACATGCAGAGAAGCTGAGTTCATGCCTCGGTTTAGAGACAGATTATTAAAGATTGCCACTAAAGGCTTCAGAAGATCAGCATATTACACGGTGATACGGCATATCCAGCAATTAGCGCTAATCATAGACTGCTTAAATTTGTGTCGAAGCTGGGCATGTGCAAATGGTTTCCTTCAGATGAAAATTAAAACGTTAAAAATAAGTTAGTATAATCTGTACTCACACATCGTAGTCTGAGTATTACAGGGAGCTAAAAATAACTGAGTTTATAAACTCTGTAGTGAGAATTTAGCATTTAGAAAAAGAAAAGAATCACAAGGAAGAAAAGATGCAAGCAGTGTAAAAGGCTCCGTTTAGAAAAACACATAGATGTGTAATTAAGTTCATCTTTCTTCAGAACAGCAGGCAAGCACCTGCTTAAATCTAAATATGCTTAAGTTATGTTTACTTCAAGAAATACTTAAGCACGTTTGAAGTTAATCATACCCACAAAAGATGCTCCTGAATAAAGACTTGCATACAGACAAAAGCAAAAAGGCATTTTCAAACTTAAGTATGATAATAGGTGTACTTGATAGGTCTGATTTTAGAACCTGAAGAAAGTAAGTGCATAAAGCTAAATGAAATTCAGTGGGCCTGGAGCATCTAATTGTCTGAGGTCCCTCTGAAAGCCTCGACCTCTTTTAAATGCTAACATAGGAGCAAGGTGCTGGCTGGCTCTTACTGACTGGTGTAGCAGCATACCAGGACCTGGCTGCTTGTTTCTCCCTAGTGTGAGAACAGCTTTCTCCAGTACTGCCCAATGCTGGTGCTGCTTCAAAGATTTTTATGAAGTGAAAAAAATAACAAAAAAAAACCAAAACCCACATCAAATCCCAGTATGTTTACTGACTTTAGCATTTATCATCTATGGAGATCTGGGGAAGTTGAATAGGGGGAAAAAATAAATTCAACTGCAGTGCTCATGAAGTGATCAAAAGAGCCATTTGGAAACCAGCAACGTCAGGATGGGTTTTTTAGTTGACAGATGCCTTACCTGCCCAAGCAGCCTACACAGGCGAATTCAGATTTGGATCCAAGTTCTGTATTTTGTTCTTTTGTCTCTTTAGAGAGATGAACCAAATCTTTAAAATTTGTGAAACTGGAGGTGCCTGGTTGCATTGATTCCCCGTGAAGAGGTTCCACTGACTCCCCAGGGGTGCAGTTCCTGCTCTCCCAACCTGCAGGCTGCTCCCACCAAGGAGCCTTGTGTAATGGGGCCTGTGGAATTCCTGAGATGGCTTTTATTTGTGTTACTGAAAATGACTGGCAGCAATATGCCCTTCTAAAGTTTGCATACTTCTCCGTTCACTCTTCCACTTGCACGTAGACAAACAAAGCCCGGCTCGCGCAGCAGCCTGTCACATGCAATTTGTATTCTTTGTTTGAGAAGCAGCCCATAGACAAAACCCGTTTGCTTCTCCCTTTTGTTGCATTAAGCTATTACCGAGGGGATTTCAGAGGCACAAATGAGCTAGGCACCTGATTTCTGCTGACTTGAGTAGGAATCAAGGCACCTGCTACTGCCTCTGGGGACTGAAAATCTCCCCACGGGTTTTGGCTTGCTGAAAGCTTCTCCTTTTCATTTGGAAAAAGATGAATAAGCAGCGTGTGCTCTTTGGGGGTGATGGCCTTGTCTTGTCTGAGCTCTTAGCATACACAATGAAATAAAGCCAGAAGTGCTGGGGGGCTTTGCCAGGGATGCTCTGCAGTCCTGTGTCTACATTGCAGCAAGACGCCCTGGCTTTCTGCTGGCTGCCTGGTGCTTCCTCCCTTCACACATGGGCTGCACATAGGTTTGTGCAGGAGGGGATGCCTAGAGCTGGGCTGTCCCTGTGCTCTGCACGCAATGGCTGTTCCTTCTGACCAGTCTCTGAGCATCAGACCTTTTCCAGTTTGTCTCTTACAACACCACTGTGTGATTTCACAGTGAAACTGAAAGTATTTCATGTAGTGCTGGCTGCATGTCCCCTCTCAGACCTGTTCCTGTCTTTACACTAGCTAATTCTTACTAGAGTATAAGCACCATAAAATACTAATTTTCCCTAGATGCTGTAATGTTTAAATTGTGGCAAGTTGAAACATTTGATAATTTAGAATTGTTCATGCAACTAACTGAGTTTCTGTTCCACTCTCCCTGTAGCTGGGTTTCCGGCAGCCTCGATCACACACGGATCCTGGACAGAACCCAGGCTCTGTTGTGCTTTTTATTTATTTTTCCATAGTTATTTGTTTCTCGAGGTGCAGACCCCCCAGATGTGGATCAGTGAGACACCAATCGGCGCGGTCACTCCCCACCTCCCTTCCTGGTGTGCCCCTCTGCCTTAGCATGACATCCACAGCGCTCAGCTGGCATATGGCCTGCTCACACGCACTTCTAGAACAATGTGTGCTGTGTGCATTGTTCATTTCTCAGGCTTTTGCTCAAGCAGAAAGCTAACTTTTTGCACTTTATGCCAAAAGCAATAGAAGTATTTCTCCATTTTTATAACAAGACTCAGTAACGAGTTTACCCAGTCAATATCTTTTATAAAGTAAACTCAGTAGAAAGGGAAGGGTTGAAAAATCATCGTAGCTTAGGCATGTACCAAAATCTGTGTACTTCTGCTTTGCTGAGTGGCACACAGAAGTCCAGGGAAATTGGCAGTGAAACCTCATACAGTCATTAGTATTGATGATTTTGATACATAGATTAATGTACAACAAATAATGCATGTTTTGGTTTTTGAGCCAGAGCTGTAATTTGGCTAAGAAGCTTGTACAAAGTACAGCTGAAGGGAGGATCAAAATTGGCTTCCTTCTCCTTTATTCCTATGGCTCTTTCTAACCTTTCCTCTAGCCCTTTACTAGGCTCTCTAAGAACACCAGTGGAAGCATACAGAAGGCATAGTCTGTAATTTCATATCATTCTGCCTGTTTATAGAGATTTCCTTTCACTGTTTCTGTATGTCTTTAGTAGAAAGCAGCACTCCCGCCAGGAGTTTGCAGCAGGATCAAGGTCTCCACCAGGACCTCGACTGACAGGTGGTGGGGTGAGGCTCACACTGTGCCCAACTGTTGGGGGCTCAGAGAGGCCATGGTCCTGCAGCCCTGTTGGGATGGACTGCTCCATTCTATGGGTAGGGCAGGAGGCAGAGCGCGGTCTGGAAATGCGGCACTGGGTGCCCATGTTGCAGCTTGCCCTTGGCTCTGGCCTCTAATCCTGGCTTGAAATTGTAAATATTGACTGAGTTAATTCTTGACTGCTTAAAACTGCAGAAACCGGACTCTGATAAGGCTGTGTTTAATGAGGATATTGGTGGTAAAGAGCTTTGTTGGCTAGACAGAGCTTTGCCTTGCCGAGCTCTGCTGTGGCAGGCGAGGAAAAGGAGCTCCCTCTGCTTAGGCAGCACGGCAGCAGGTAGGGGCTGGAGGATGAAGCCTCTCTCTTCCCCCCAAGATTTAGACCTCAAGGCTCCTTCACACAGAAGCTGTGGCAGCATGAGGAGCCAGAGTAAATCACTGCTGTGGGAGCCTTAACTCTTCTACAGATGTCAAAAATGAAAGCAGTCTGCCTTACTTTTTCCACCTTACATAGCAGTTTCCAGCCACATCAAGTAAAAAGTCAGGGTGGGTGTATAATGTTTATTGTCACTGAATAACACACATTACATTTGCTGGGATGTTTGTTTTGGTCCTTACTGCTGGTTTTAAAATGGTTTTAGTGAGCACAGGAAAAATGATTTAAGCTAGATTGTCACCTCCTAGATAGAAGGTGTTCCTGTTCTGGGGAGGAAAGCTGGAAAAGTAAAACATACACTATTTTTTTAAATCCTTTCACTACAGCTGTAAGTAGACCGAAAGGGGGACATTAGAAGCGCAGAACCCTGTGAGGCAGGAGCACCTCTGCTGGGATGGCACCAGGACAGGGGCCAGGGCTCTGAAAACCATCACAGGAGCAGTCAAAATTGAGCTTCTGCAAAAGCAGTGCTTTGCAAACGGACAGTGGGTTTTATCTGCTTCGCAAAAACAAAGACTAAGCCTACCCATTTTGTATCAGTTCTGAAAGTCAGGAGCATGGGGATGCAGACTTGGAGGATAGGCAGGAGCTAGAGTGAGAGGTGGAGCATCTGGAGATGTCAGACAAAGAAAGCCTTATTACCTCGCGGCGTTTTACCCTTTGATGCATTCATTTCAGTCACAAGATGTTCAAGTTTAACCAGGAGCTGGCAGGCAGGCGGACTGTGGGGCAGTTCACAGGGTGAGTCAGTTGGCGAGACTGGGGAGTTGTCCACATGAAGGTAACCTATTAAAACATTTTCACAGAAAGTTGTGGGGTTTTTTTTCAAGTTTTTCTGATTTTGTGGTAAAATGTTGGCTTTTTGTTCCCGTTAGTCTTCTACTTGGTACATTGCTTCCAGCCTGCTTTACTACCTTCTCAAAAGAGAAATGGGAGATTCTGTTTGCTCAGTCCGTAGCCTGGCCTTCCCAATGGCCAGAGAGTGTTGCCTTCTGAAGGAACTGCTGTGCAGGAGCACAGTCAGCACAAAAACTGCAGCAATGTCTCTGTAATTCTTCACCACTTCCCCCTTTGCCACATCCCTGAAACCCCCCTGCCACTCAGAGGAACAGAAGGCAGCTGTGGCTGTAGGGAGGGCGATGGGCTGCCTGTGACTTGATGTGTCCCCTTCTTGCAGTCAAGCAGACTCCTTAGGAACAACTATCCCAATTGGCCTTTCCTTCTAAAAGCTGTGGCCTTGAGGCTGTATCACATGATGGTGGTTTTCTTCCTAAATGAAGAGGGAAGAAAGGTCTATCTATTTCTGCTGAAATAGAAAAGAAAAAGAAAATTTCTTTTTCTTGGAGCAGAATAGGAAAGTTTCTGCTTTAAACTAGGCTAGAGACGCTTCTTCATTGAATTGAGGTTTATCAGCTTGTTATCTTGTCATCTGGTGCCTGTTTAATTAATGTAGAAGTACCACAGTGAGGAGTTAGTGATTGTTTTTTTTTCAGAAGTAAAAAAAAATATTAAAAAAGATTAAATTGTTTATTCTCTAAGGCTAAAAATTGTGGCTATTATACACTTTATCTATTTTATTGGTGGAGAAACCTTTATTCTTTGAAGCAAGTCCTTTGCTTGAAAACGGTGAGAAAAAAAGTCTGTAGCAACTCTTCTATGGGTTCAGGTGAATTATGCTGTGCCTCTTCCCCTGCCTGCTTTCCCCTCATTTGAGGCAGAAGTGTTGTGCCTCCAGTCACTTTAATAAAAACATCATAGAATTCAGTGAAGTTCCCCCCTTTCTCTGCACTGTTATTGTTTGGTTTATTTCTCTGGGGCTGTACAAAGGTGAGAACAGCTTGCCACAGTGCTTGTGGTCTCAGCTACAGAAAGGGAGAAGCCAAAGAAAAATAAATAATTGGAAAGAAGAGGAGGAAATTGTCCCTATCTGACTTCAGATACTTCTGCTGCCAAAGAGCAGCAGGGTGAATTGTATTTGAGGGTGCTCCGCTACAAGTCTCAACTTAGGACGACTGAGGGGGGCATGGAGAGCCTCGACCACCAGCTTTGGCATCCAGGGTGCCCAACATTGGACATCACTCATCCTCTCTCCCAGCATGGTTCCCCTCTCCTATAGGGCATGGGTAGACATTCCACCCCGTTTCTGGGCTGTTTGCTGTGAGGCTCTGCGGAGTAGGTCTAATAGCAAAGTCGTTTTGAAAGCAACCAGGCAAGAGAGTGGCTGCTGGTAAAACGACTCTGGGAAGATGCCTCAGGGGGGATTAAGATACAATGCTGAAGCTATTAACTGGGAAGATCCTACCTCCTCAGCTCCAGTTTGTTTTGCTAGTGCTGAGAAGGAACAGATCAAAGGAACTGTAAACAGTTAAAGAAAACCTCTCCAGGCAGAAAGGAGGCAGTTGTATGGGAGCTGTTCACTGGGAGCAGACACCTGCTTGCTAGTCTGCAGGAATCTCCACTTCCCAACAGCTCCCAGACCATGTGGTGGTGTGGAATGGGGCGAGCGGAGTCGTATGTCCCTTTGTGCATCAGGTTTGGAAAACACCGTGCTGCTTCTCTTCTGTTAGTGATGAATTATAGGAAGATGTTCTGTGATGCTGCGGGCAGGCCTCAGGGACCCTGAGTGTTGCCCATGGTGTCCTCGCAGGCATCTTCAGAGAGGGACAAGGGATGCAGTATCTTTGGTATGAAGTGTCTATGGCCGTGGGTGGCAGTGCAGCCATCAGCTGAAGATCCAATGTTCTGTGAGGCCAGGGCATACTGAGCACTTTCCTGTGAAGTCTGTTGTGCATTCCAGGGTTTCAGGAATCTGCTTTCCTAGTAAACAAGAGCTCAGTCTTTCCCCTTGCGCTTGCTTGCCTTTCCTACTCCAGAAAAAGGAGCTGCTGAGCCCCACTGGCAGCCAGCCTCCAATAAATCTCCAGATGATTTGTGATTTATTGCCCACCTATCCCACCAATATATTTTCAGATACTCGTGTTACTTGCTGGCCTGCCTTTTGCCTTCCGTTTTCTCCTTCTTTTCGTCTTACCGAAGTACTTATTCCGGGCCTCTCACGCATAAACCCCCTTGGTACAGATGCATCAAGGAAGCCTATCTTCACACTGAGTATGGTTGTTCCCTTGTGACTCTCGTCTCTGCAGCAGACCAGGGCATGGTGTCATGAGGAACCTGTGGCTGCTGGCTCGCCTCCCATATCTGCGGTACATGGGGCAGCAGCCCCTGAAATTCAGACGCTTCACTGTGTCTCTTCCTGGATCTCTGTGACCACATGTAACTTCTTGTCTGCCAAGCTGTTTGGTTGGCTGGATAGGGACTTCCTCTGGCTTTTGCTATCTCTCGTGGACGCATGTGGTCCCGCTGATAGCATGTTGCTGTGGAGCTGAGGCTCTGCAAAAGCCTACTGGTGGGAGCTGCGGGCCGGCTCTTAGCGGTCATGTCATGATGTGGTGAGTTGTGGCAGTCAAATCAGCAGGAAAAGTCATTTGCCGGTGTCAGCGTGGAGCTGCATACTCAGAATGGTGTATTAATCTCAGGTCTTCATTTTGATTGTGAGATTTGCAGTAAAAATGGAAACCTGATGGTGCAGTTCTGTTCCTGTCTTGCTTTTTACCCCCCCTTCTTTTTTGCTCAAAACAGATATATGTATTTTTTTCTGTCATCTGGGGTGGGCGGAGCGGGGAATCCATCTTTGCTATGGAAGTAGATAAAGCTTAGCTCTGTTATTTTACAAAACGTGTTGTTGTGACATACCACCCAGCTCTTTACATCACTCAGTACTTCATTAGTCTGTCACTGTACAAGCATATTAAATGACAAGCTAAAAAACCACGAGACAGTAACACAGTCCATTAAAATTCATAGGGGAGATCAAATATTCAAAGTAAGGGATGTAAAAAGCAGCCGTTTTTTGTAAATACCAGTACCTGTGGCTGCATGAGCACTGAGGCATTGCTGCACTGCTGATACAATGCTATTTGCCAGGAGGGCTGCAATAAGCATGGGTGATGTCCCACACCAGGCCTCCCTGATAGTCTCCAGCCCAGCCCGTAGCCCTCAGCAAATTGAAGAAAACACCAGAGCATGCCTGATATTAGAGGCCAGAGCAGTTAGCTGAGAGCTCTCAATGATGCAGGGCAGCAGCCTTGTGCAGGACCTGAGGACTGGACTTCAGAGTGAGAGCTTTGGAGCTCCCAGCAGCTCTTCCAACAGCAAATCCCAAATTCAGCGTCAGCCGCACCCCACCATTCAGACAAATATCTGTTCTTAAGGGTAGAAACTTTAGGCAGTGAGGAATCTGCTGTGCCTTTAAGCACATTTTTCAGACTGTTGGTTACCCTCATTGATAATGTATACATGTTACTTCTGCTGGGGTTTCTGCTTCCAAATATTGGGCCTTGTTAAGCCTCTGTCTGCTAGAAATGCAGCCCCTGGCCATCTCCAGCCCAATCTGTAATATATATGTTTTCATGGCTTTTGTCTGTAGCAATTCTAAAAATAATTCCTTATTGGAATTCAATTGAATATGAAGAAAGTGAGGTGATAATCAGATGATGTCATAGCGATGTCTTGCACTGCATCCCGCCGATGCATCTGCCGATGCTAGCAACTGTTGCTATGTACCGAGTGGAAGATGATACTCCCCACCGTTCCCGAGTCAGGGAAGCTCTTCTTACCACTGCCTGTCATGCATCTGATACCTGCTGACGTGTGTCCCAGGCCTTTCTTTGCTGCCTTACTTGTTGGGACAGCTGTGAGAACCAGTGGATTATGTCCCACAGGGCTCTGAGCTACCCTGTTCCTGAGGCCATCTCCCAGAACCATTCTGAAGGAGCGGTGTGATGTCGGCCTCACAGCTGTTACCACTTCTGCTCCTGCAGAAGGCTCCACGAGGGCCTTTCCTGCTGACCCCTCTTGGTCTCTCTTGAGGACTTGCAGACAGCCTAGCCCCATTGGGAGCCGCCAGCCCTGCCCCGTGGGGACAGAGCTGCAGGAGTGGGGCTGCCTCTTGCTGTTGGTCCTGAGCTGACCTCCACCCCATGCCTTGTGCTGGAGGCCCAACAGCAGGACAAAGTCGGTGTCCCCAGTGCGCCGGGTCATGCCGGAGCACCTTGGCAGCTGTCCCTGGGCTGTGTGCCCATAGGACGGATTACTCACAGGTTTTGTCTTTGTTATGCTCATCGGAACGAGCCAGCTTCAACTTGGTGCACTGGGGCGTTGGATCGCCAGCAGCCTGAGATACGATCCTGTTTCTGTACAATGCTTCCTTTTGTTTTTGAAAGGCGTGTTGGTGGCAAACAGCATTGTATCAGGTTCTGGCCGTAATCCTGGAAGGGGAGTGGGAAGGGAGAAGGGCACGACAGAAGAAAGCATGCTCTGTTTGCTGCCTGGCATGCCAAAGCCCTGCTGCGACCTGTGGCACCGAGTTGCTCTGGGTGCCACAGGTCGCAGGGACTTGTGCACTGTGCAATACATAGTGACCACCCAGAGCTAAGTGACGTGTAAGTGCTTGTAAATAGTGGAGTAAATAGGCTTTGCCTTTCACTGAGGGAAAAAGAAAAACAACAAAGTGCCAAAAGAAGAGGAGAAGGAAAAAAGGGTACTAAACTGCAGCTCATTCAAAGCAGCTTGGGAAAGCTCTTGAGGTAGCCTTTCCTGAGAGCCTTTGAAATTCAAATGATGGACTCCAGCCTCCTGGCACTCAGACCGATTCCTGTTCCTGGGGGGCTGTAACAAACAGTTGCCCCTTTTTCTCTCTTTTCAATCCCCTTGAATCTCAGAACTTCCAGTTCTCCTATTCCCTCTTTGGGGTCTGAAGCCCAAGTGACTGTTAGAGCAGTGAAGAGGACAGAGTGCTGGGTGCAGGGCTGGGCAAAGAGGATTGCCCTATCTTCAGGTTCTCTTTCCACAGACATTTTCCTCTGTAGAACCCTGAAGAAGGTGGTCTTCCCTGCTGTCTTTTAGCGTGTGCCTGTGTGAAACCACCCTGCTAAAACACAGCTTGTGAGCAGCAGGCTGCTGAGAAATGAAAAGTGTTTGGTGCCTTACGCTTCTGCAGCGTTGGGGGGAGTGTGCCCTGTTGCACGCAGCTTAAAGGTTTTGTGGCCTCCTGCCTTAATTGCTTCTGACATTCTTATGTGAGGGTGTTGGGATGTGGGGGGGTTGTTGCTCACTTGTTCATTAAAGAGGAGAAACCCAACCACTGCAGCCCGTGCCAGCAGAGTGCCACAAGGGCAGCAGCTGGTGGTGAGGGCAAGCTTCTGCAGGTGCAGGGAAACACAAGTCCCCCATCTGTTCCTCCCGCTTCCTGCCCTTGCTGCTGGCAGCGTGGCCGTTTGTCCTGCTGCAGCTTTCTGTGGCTGTTGCTGAGCGTCCTCAAGCAGGCTGAGAGGCTGCCACCCCATCACTGTGTGTCACAGGAGGGAATAGCCTTGACAGAGATGGGTTGTGCAGGGTCATCCTATTGTACTTGTGATGATGGCAATTCATAGTTGAAGCACCTGATTTGGTTACCTTATAAAAAGGTGCCATTAAATACTGTATTTAGCTCCTCAGGGGAAGCAGCCTAGTTTCTTTCTCATTTTCCTTTTCTCATTCCTGTTTTAACATTAGTGACTCAGCTGTCACTCCACTTCCGAAGGACCACTGGGGTTACAACTGTGGTTAGATGGTACTGGGAACCCATTTCTGCTGAAAATAATTAATGTGGTCTATTTTCACCTCAAAATGGAGCCTGATACAAAACTACTGGAAGGTTTTCATTAACTTTTGCAAGCTTTGAAACTTGCCTATTGAATAGATTGAAAGCCTTTGTATGTCTGTCTGTCTGTCTCCTCTTGTTTTCCCATTCCAGTAAGGCATAGTCTAGTGAAGATGTGCGCACATCTAACCCTACATGTTGAGGGTGTTTCAATTCAGTCCAGTAAAGCAGCTTACAGAGTATGTGTTTACAGACCTGCGAAGGCTTTGTAGGTGAGAATCTCTTTGCAACAGTGTGCAGGGTTAGATCCTACGAGCAAAATGAGTTTCCATCAGCTCTGATAAAGATGTAATTCCCCAATGAGTAAACATTGTTAGTCCTAACCAAAAAGCAGCCTGGCTCAATTTGTATGTTTCTCTATACTCTGTCTCTGCTAAGCTCTAGTCTGTGTATGAAAAGGGGGGAAAAGGCAGAATTTTGTGTTAGCTTGCTCTGTTCTTTGTATATCAGCTCACATTAGTAAGTATTAGTAGAGCTGTAGTTACATGTACACATGCACTTTGCTCAGATGCCTGGTAGAAGATTATCTCCCTTACCCAAAAAGAGGTTAAGATTGGATATCAGGAAAAGGTTCTTCACCAGAGGGTGGTCGGGCCCCGCACAGGCTGCCCAGGGCAGTGGGCACAGCCCAAAGCTGCCAGAGTTCAAGAAGCATTTGGACAATGGTCTCAGACATAGGGTTTGAATTTTGGGCAGTCTGTGTGGAGCCAAGAATTGGACTCAGTGGTCCTTGTGGGTACCTTCCATCTTAGGTTGTTGTGTGATTCCAAGTATCCCTCATAACCATTTGCTAATGCTCCTTTTCTTTCTGTCCTCATCTGCTCAGCTGGTACAGTTTTCTTCGGTACCTTTATTATGAAAATGGTACCTGGCATGCTTTGGAGGCCTGGCATTCTTGAGCTGTGAATAGTGTGAATAGTGTCATAGAGCAAACACCAATGAACAACAGCACCGTCATTCTTAGCATTGTCCTTTAAAATCCACCCATGCCTTGGCCATGTAGATGTTACAAAAGAACTTATTTTCAAGGAACACAACTCCTAACCAAACTCACTAACTTAACTCACTGTTTTCCCCTAAAGGCTAGTTGTGGCACGTGCACCCATCCAAGGCTGGGACCAGTTTTTTGGGAAAGTAGACACTGGCCTTCCCGTTTGGTGCTGTAAGAGATCTGCAAGGATTAAGGGGACATCTCAGAGTGTGTGCAAGAAGCATGGAATTTGATTCAACAAGTCAGTACTTAATATTTTCCAGCACGAGGGAAGTTTGTGAAGTGACACTGTCTTAGGGTACTGAGAGATTACCTCAATGCTCATCCTGAAGGATAGGTGATGCAAGGCTGGTTTACTCTAGCAAATAACCCCAAACAATTTGACTTTATGTTCTATAGTGTTTTTACTGAATTAAGACTTCCCAGTCTGCCTGCAAAGTTTCCAATGCAGTTATCTTCTTCTTGTGCCAGCCCTTTCCACTACAGGAGCTCAACCAGACTGCAAACTGCAGGGTGGGTAATTCTTGTCCTGGTACCTCAAACTTTGCGAAAGAGGTCTCAAAACCCATTGCCCTCCTGGCTCCACAGCTGCCTCTGAAGAATGGTACCATGTGCCTCCTGAATGATACAGTGCAGAGGCCCTGACATTGACTTCAGAAGGCATGACTCATGAGTGCAGGTTCAAATTGGGAACATGAAAGGCTGCACTCATCCTTCTGCTGTTAAGGCTCTGGTATTGGGTGGAGAACTCAGAAAGCATGGGGAAGTGCTGGAAAGTGTGGACACTGTCTATTGTTAGGCTCAATATTAAGCACTGATGACTGGAGTTGTAGCAATGTCAGCAGTGGAGGTTTTCTCAGAACAGGTAAATGTATTTAAAAAAAAAAAAGAGAAGTCTATCACGCCTTTGAATTTACCTCAGTTTTGAGGTTGATGGGATGGTGCTATTGCCAGTTACGTGTGAAACAGGAATGTCCTGCTTGCTGTAGCAAAGGGCTGATTCATTGGCAGCATAGTAGGTGTCATCTTTCCTTTTGTCAGCTCCTGAGGTGTATTTTGCCCCTGCAGTGAACAGAAAATAAATTAAAGAAATCCAGTAAAACCAGTAACATGCAAGTCATCCAAGCGAGCTGCGGTTTGGTTCAAACTGTTCATAAATGGAGCGAGGTGAGGCTAAGATGCATCTGAGGGGTGGAAGAAGAGCTGAGAGTTAGCAAAGGCAGGCTCTGAACAACTCCCAAGATGCTGCCATGCCCAAAGCATGCCCAAGGTGGGTGAGGTGAATTAAATTTTAAAGTTGTCAAAAGATTTTCTCCATAGGGAAAATATAAAAATGCTGTCATCTGGAAGAATGCAGGCAGGACACTGCAGTGTGAAAGCTGGAACCCTGTACCGCTGCTTGAGTTTGTGGGGGAGGGCTATTTTGAGGCTGTCCTAATGCCATGCCTTCCCTATGGAAGTGAGATGATACAATAGGCTGAAGAGGAAGTGCTGAAAGGAACCCATGTTGCTCTGCAGATCTACAGCTAGTGAGAAGATGGATGTTTTTGTCCACTCAGTTAATGTTAGGCATGAGCTTAGTTTGTATTTGCAGAAGGCAAGTCTGTGGGATTTTTCAAATACAGAATTATAGAATTATACAATGGATTGGGTTGGAAGGGACCTGAGGGCCCACCCAACCCCCTACCGCAGGCAGGGCTGTCACCCACCAGCTCAGCAAATGAAAAGGTAAGAAGGGACCAATGTGATCTCCAGCTTATAGCTGGGATCAAATTAGAACTGTTGTCAGAATGCCTCTAAAGGAATACTGATTACTTACTACTTTCCAAAGATATTAATGTTTGATGGCTTCCGTTATGCTCTGAGGAGCACACAGGTCATATATTTACTTCTAGCAAGATAGCTGTCCACTGCCATGCTTGGGAAGAGCAGACACTTTTTTTTGCCCCCCACTCTGTTCCCGGCTCTTAATTTGCACCCATCCCCGCATTGTGGCAGGGAACTGCCCGCAGATCTGGGGACTGTGGCTCTGTGAGCCTGGCATCTCCATGACTCACAAGGACTTGTGTCCTACAGGTCAGGGTCAGACCCTTGGGTGATCACCTGCAGGAGCATCCCCAACCTGCTCAGTGCCTGGGGCTGTGGAGCAGGAGCCTCAGTCCCTTGCCATGCTGGTTGGAGTGCATCATATTTTAAAATGCACTTGTTTTTAATCTGATAGTATCTTCTGGTTCAATAATAAACGAATTGCATGCTTAAAATAGCAGAGGAGAGAGGTCCTGTTTCAGATTAGTCACATAACAGAGATGCCCAGGGCTGCTTTGGAGATAGTTTGAAGGCTTGTTTTTACGAGAAGGTCCTGTGTGCCTGTGCCAGCTTTGGAAGGGCTTACTCGGGCCTGATCAAACTCGGTCAGTCAGTGTATCAGATACGTTCCTCTGTCAGTTGCATGTTAGCCATAACTGTCACCAGATTTGCAATAAAATAGCTGCAGCTCAGCACTTATGTTTAACACAGCCCATGCACATAGCGATCCATCAGTTCAGAGTCGGGCCACCTCAGAACTGGCACTTTGCGGAGCCGCGTGCAGGGCACTGATGCACTTTGGTAAGGCAGGAGCCCTCACAGGCTTTGCAGCACAATCCTTGACCTTGCTCCTCTGCCACTGTGCAGTGGGATTTACTGGGAATTTAGTTGCATTTCCCAGGCCTAGCAAGTGTTAAAAAAGTCAGCACATAACCACCAAAAACTTCTCAAAGCTTCACAGAAGGATTGAAGTTGGCTGGGAGCTCTGGGTCCAACCCCTGCCCAAGCAGGGTGTCCAGGCCCATGGCCAGGTGGCTTTTAGCACCACTACATTAGTATAAATACAGACTTAGAATAGGTGAATCAGCATTGACAAGCTTTTGTCATCTTCCATGGGAAGCTGCTATTTTTAGTGTATTATTATAATCAGTAGCATCACTCACATGTATTTATAAAGGCATGAAAGAACGCCCGTACATGTTTCTAAATAGTCAATGTATAGTAACGGCCATATGCTGCAAGTGAGCAAAAATAAAGCTTCAACACTCTGGCTTCCAAAACACTATATGAAGCTTTTGGTGGGATCTTTGTATCTAAGAAATGCAAAGCGGAGGGAAAATTTCTTCTTCTAGTCAAGAAAAACAAACCCAAAGACTTCAGGGTGCCAGCTTCACAGCGAAATTGCATCGTTTCCATTGAGGTCTAACACAGTGACCAGTCAGGTTTGTGAGAGCACTGCCACCAGCTTCAGGACTGCTGGGTTGGGTGTGCAGTAAAAGCAGCAGCGATTTTTGTGAGAGTTTCTGCTTGGACAGTTTGGGTTGATGGCGTGTGTGTTGTTGCACATCTCCTGGGGCTCCTGGAGGAACAGAGGAAAAGCACTGTGATTCCCCATTGGAGGTACTCTACGGATGCAGAGTGGTGCTCTTTCCGGAGTCACTACAGTGGGAATGTTTGAAATTCTGGGGTCTGCCATTAAAGAAAAAGAGAGAGGAAAGATATTATCTGCTGGTGACTCTGCTCATGAACAGAGATCCTAACTGTTTTGATCTGGCTCTGCGAAGGTCTGGCTGTATGTGTTTATCCTGGCTTTTTTGTATGCAACTCCTTGAGCTTAAAGTCACTTAAAAAACAGTGGCAGTGGTTTTTTTAGTTTCACTGACTGTATTCGTGTCGCAGTCAAGCCTGCACTGATGCACCCTGGGATTTTCACAAATTCAGCACCTTGCAAGATAATGCCTGAAAGTAAATTCCTGCTCTTAATTAAGTTCAGTCCTTTGATTGAAATTAATTGTGCTTCTGAATTTTGTGCAGACGTGGTACAAAGCAGGTGGAAGAGGATGAAAAAGAGGGCTCTTGACAAGGTGCCTTTAGCAACTCCTGATGCTGCTGCGTGGCTCTGGGTCCCTAAACCCCATTCTAATGTGGAGAAGCATCCGCGTTGTGTACAGAGACAAATGCTTATGTATCAGCTTTGTATATGGAGTCAAATGCTTATATATCAGCTTACATGGGTTGGGCTGTAGGAAGGGAATGTTCTGCCCAGCACTCCCAGAGCAAAAACAGCTGGGGAGGAGGTTGCTCAGGCAGCTTCAAATTTATAAAAATACATCAAAATATACGAATACATGCTGCATGGCTATTGCCATTGCTCTTTATGAAGTTGGTTACACTTTTCATCCTCGGACCTTGTTCTTTCTTGGCAGCTTCCAGCATTTTCCTCATTCTCTTGTTTCCCTTCTCCCAGTGCCCAGTGGAAAAAAATAAACTGCAACCAGTGTGATCAGCTCAAAGCAAAACAAATGTTATTTATTAGAGTCCTCCTGTGGTCTATAGACGTCTGACTATAAAATAACTGGAGATTTTTCTGCTAACTGGAAGTGTGATGCTCTGAGACAATTTCCAGGCAGAAGATATTTTCAGCTGAGCTTTATTTACGTCAGCATAGTGATTTGCAATATTAGTGTTTGCAAAGAGTGAGGCAGCAGTTGTTTTAATTAGACTTCCTTTTTTTTCTTTTAGCAAAAGCATTTAATGCTGTGACTAAGTTCCCTCAGCTTCACGTGTTGAGATGCCTTTTCGTTTGGAAGGGAAGGCTCCCACCTCCTTTGGGGGCATACTGCTTGCTCTCAAGCGAGGGAACAGCCCCAGGTATGAGGCATACATCCTCAGGGTTTCTTTTCCCTCTTCTGTTTGAATTCTTGTGTCATAATTTAGCACAGTGCAGAGTTCTTAGTTTGGATAAGGGGGAGATGCATGCCATGCTTGCCTATGTGAGTATAATACCTTTCAGAGTATAACTCTTCACTGGGCTTAGTGCTCTCCCAAGAAGCTCTGATGTCCCTCGCTGCTTCCAGCTCTTCTAGGAGGTGGGAGTGGGTACAGAGGACTCGTATTACAGCAAGAGTCTCCTATAGATGTTCCACTCCTATCAAGATCAGAAATACTCCATCAAAGAGAGAATGAGGAAGGGAATACCACAAAGCCACCCTTCAGATATCAAACTGATTTTTTGGGGGTCCTAAACCAACAGGTTTTTTCCCCTTTTCTAGTAGGAGGATATGCTTGGTGACACAGCTTCCTAAAAGTGCCCACAGAGGTTGTAAAGACTCCTTCATGAAAATCTTCAGAAGCCATCTGGACGTGGGCCTGGGCACCCTGCTGTGGGCGTCCCTGCTGGAGTAGGGGTTGGGCTGAATGGGCCCAGAGGTCCCTGGCAGCATCTGATGCTGTGCAGTGTCAGGGCTGAGTTGGTGTCATCCCCACTTTCTCTCTCAATGCTCTCCATGCAGTGACCTCTGTGAGCCAGTCACAGAGGGCTGCTGGATGTCCCCTGTGTGACTCTGCTTCTGCCCAACATCTGTCATGTGTGCAGGTTGCCCTGAAAACTCATAGGTGATACCAGACAGTGAGCATCAACAATGTTTGGGTGTCAGAAGTGAAGCCACTTTTTGGGTGTAATTTGCTTAATGCTATTTTCCACTACAACTTTCATAATTTAGGGAAAATACAACAAACCAAAATACACATTTTGGTTTGTTTCATATTTGGCTGTGTGTGGAAAACGAGGCAATTAAAAGTTGTACATTGGTACAGCATGGCTGGATAGATACAGTGAACAGACTTTCCTTACGTTTTAATTCTCAATTTTTCTGCATTTACGGAGCACCTTCACTACTTCATTATGTTACATATTTTTTTCTGGTTTGCAAAAACGTATGGCAATGGTGAGAAGTTCAGAGACCGCTTTGGGTTGGGGGTGTTTATGTGCCTTGAGAAGAGCATGCTGAGCCTTACAGGGCAATGTAGCAAAGACTATGTAGAACCAATAGAGGAGTACTGGCTAAAAGTCTCCCTGTCCAGACTCACAGATGCCTTTTGCCAAAAGTTTCAATATGAATGCATACAACAGTTTTAACTATTCATCATTTTGAAGTCACTGTATCTGTTCTCTTCTTTCCTTGCAACTGAACCTAATGGAGGATTTTAAAGCAAGCAAAATGTAAAAACGGTAGCTGAAGCAAATGTTGAGTTACTTCATGGGAAGGCATAAGTGCTGGACTGGATAGATGGGCAAAATGTATTGATTATTCACAACCTTATATTTTAGTGACCACTGAATACAAAGAATGTAGTTTGGTTCATTTTGCTTTTCTTAAAGAAAATTACTAATTTTTGGTGAAGGTCCTCTGGATGGTTATTCATCCCCATAACAGAATTGTGCTACAGAGTTTTGAGAATGGTGCTGAAGGCTGGAAATCAAAGTCAAAGAAGCAAGTGGGGCCATTGGAAAGCTTGCTGTAAGCTGGAGTTGTTATTTCCATGGCTTCTCCCCAGTGGCATTAGATTTGAGCCTTGCCCTACTGCGTGGTCACCAGACAACTTCATATGGTGAAGTCAGAGTGTTAAATATGTTTATAAAGTGTAAAATAAAGTATAGTTCTCCCAAGTGAGCGTTAGCAGCAGTTACGGGTCCACAGATAGAGTTTGTTTTTCTCTCATCATTTCGCAGTATACCCATTGTTAAAATAAACCACTGCTCTTGATTTGTAGAAGTGATCTTACAGTTTAGGAGCCTGTATCTGAAATAACAAATTAACCACTCACTGCAGAATACCAAAATGAAAACAGCAGTGTGTAACTTGGACCCAGCAGCCACCAGCTGCACCTCATCTTGCTAATCTTCAGCTTTTTTTTTTTTTTTTTTCCTTAAAGCAGGGGCTTTTAAGAGTTAAGTTACACAACTCTCTTTTTATTTTTAAAGTGAGTAGATTCCTTGTGGCGTTGTTGAGAATGATAAATTGATACCACATGTTGCTCCCAGACAAAAAAGACTCTGTGTTGCAGTGGAAGCACTTGCAGCTGGTGTCTCAGTTAATGGCCGGGCTCCACAAGGTAAACACAGTTTGGAAGAGGCTGAAGCAGACATGGGCAGGAGGAACGAGGGGGATTTTCTCTGTTTTGAAGGCTTGAACATTTGCTGTTTTGGCCTGGCCACAGTTGTGTACTGAAAGAACGCATGGACTAAGCTTTTCCAAGAGACTCGTTTATAAGTTTGCACCAAACCGGGTATCTGGCGCCTTGGAAGTGTTTGAATGTCGTCTCAGGGAGCTTATATGCTCACACATGTACCAAAATACCAAGAGAGGTGGTGGGCATGCCAGCACCCTTTCTCATAATGCCTTCCACTCAGGGCTTGGTGGCTTGGTTTCCTCACCCCAAAAGCTGTCTGGGAGAAGTCTTACCCCGTGATCTCTCAGCGCCCATGGCAGGGGGAGGCCAAGGCAGGTCCCTGCCATCCTGCCCTCTTGCCCCTTCACTGTCATCCCTTTCTCCACTGCCCATCCTACTGATACCATCGCTCAGCCTCGTCATGCCTTTCCCTGACACCTTCCCCTTCTGCTGTGCATGAATGTTCTCCTCTCCACCTCACTGCTGTCCCCTTCTTCAGACATCTTGGTCCTCTCCTTTCCCCTTTCTGCCTGCTCTGCCCCCTTCATGTTCAGCTTTCTTCCTCCCCAGCAGGGACACTCCTGCCTGTCTATCTTCCTTTCAGCCTTGCACACCACCTGACATCTGTTAGTGGCATCTAATACTCTGCACAGATGTATGTTTTTTTTTAAATGAGAATTTGCAGTAACCTCTCAGCAGCTGGCAGCTGAGCATAGCCACATTGCCTTCATGCAGCATCCTCTACTTGTGCCACATCTGCCCCATGTCATGTGTTCCTCTGTTCTGGGTCTTCCTTGTCTTCAGGAACAATAACTCCTTTCTGCAGGACCCCTTCAAGAGGGGCTGGGACCCAGCTGGGCACCGTATGGTATGCTCTTGATCTTATCTGCAAGAATCACAGTCTTGGTAGGGCATGCAGCTTACTTCAAGTCGAATATAAATAGTAACGCTAATAAAGGGAGGAGATCATCATATTTCTTTTCTGCTCTGCTCTTGTACTGTCCTCATGTTGTAGCCATCATTGGTATCTGAGCTCTTTCCAAGGTGTCTGCGGCCTGGCTAGCATCTGTCCCATATGATCTCCAGGAGAGATTCATGGGCGTTCCTCTATAGATCTTTTAAAGTTTCTTGTTGTATTTTGGCATGGAAAAATGTGTTTTGTTTCAGTCATTGTGGCCTAATCTTTCTTCCAAGTAAGCTGGAGACAAATCCCCATTAATTTGAGCAGCGGGGTCCAAATCACAAACTGTACTTTCTCTGCTTCCCCAGTTCCTCTGTGGTGTGTCGCAGGGCAGTTCCTAATGCACATCCCTGTGAGAAAAAGCTGTCCCACAGGATTATCCTATATTTTAAGCAGGTCATGAACATTCTCTGATGGTTCAGAAACAGGTAGAAAGCCCAATTATTTCCTTCCAGATTGCAGCCCTGTAGCCCAGCCCAACAGCTTTCACTCCTGTGAATTCTGAGTCTCAGTGATTTCTCTACAAAGTTCATGTGTGGAAGGATAACAGAATCCAGCCATAATTTGATTTGGCAGGACACCCAACACATGGAGAAACCAAAAACTGAGATACTGTTGCTGAAGAGGTCAGCATGGGAGGCTGTATGAAAGAAGTGGGTTTTAAGGCACTGTTTGAACAGAGGGTGGAGATGAGGTACACAGAAATAAATTGGCCCATAATTATGCTTAGGATAACAGTCTTCCTACAGGAGAAAAGTAAAGAAAAACAGAAGCTGGAGCATAAATGGCATATTGCATAATGTAAAGGAAAACAAACTGCTTGGATTTTTCATAACCACCAATTTTCAGTGCAAAAGTATTATTACACTCTTCTATTATTTTTGTAATACCAACAGTGAGCGAAAAGATATTGTAATAAGAAAATTACACATGTGCATACATATGCACACATAGAAGAGCCCTCATCCTGAAATGCTGTTCAATTTTACAGTTTTACCAACTGACCATTTAGGATTTTGTCTGGTTTTAGACCAGATGTTACAACAGTGCAGCAGAAATTCATGAGAAGACCAAAAGCTGCAAAGTTAGCTGATGGCGCTTGGCTGATTGTTTTTATGTTTGAAGCTATATGGCAGCCTTGTGTCCCACCTCAGGTGTTTCTTTGTTTTTTGAGATACATATATATGTATTTTCATTTGTAACTATCATTGTGCTGTTTATTCTTATATCCAGCATTTTTAGGTTGAGTGCATCACAGTGTTTGGTGTGGTGTTCTAGCTCTGGTTGTTGTAATCCTGCCACTGGGAGAGATCCCCATATTTTCACATACAGTTGCCATAGTGGATGAATATAAAATCTGCCTGAATTGAAGCAGCACAGACTGGAATATCGGGAAAGATTTAAAAACAACAAAATAAAACAGTCAGCAGTCTCCAGGCACTTGGGAAGAACCTGAGAAAGTTAGCAGTGGTGCCTGATTGTTTGAAATTAGAAGCAGACTTCTACCAGGCTGAAAATATCGTTTAAAATGTCAGCAGCTAAACAATAAAAGGCTCTTCCTCTCCTTAGACTGAAGAACTATGATGCTGCACCTCAGTCCAACATACTATAATGACATTATAGTCTCTTGGAAGTAGACAAGTTTACAGCTGAAACGCTAACCCAAACTTGTCTCGAGTATGTCTGCGAAGCCTTGTCTGCTGTTCTGTGCAAATTGTTTAAAACAAAGCAGTTGCTATTTTGAACTGTAGTCAATGTGATTTCTCTTTTCATTAAGTGATAATCGCAAATGCGTCTGCTGTCTGCGTGTGAGAAGAATTTCAGGCGTGTTTTCCATTTCACAATCTGACAAAAACCACAACACTTAGCGGGAAAAAGGCATCTTATACCGAGAATTGTTTAAAAAAAAAGCTGGGCTGTTTTTCTTTATACATCCAGTGTGTCTCCAGTTCACTTATGTCAAACATCCATTTATCCCAGTGCTACAAGCATTGAGATGCTTGTGAATGATTTGTTGATTGACACATTCTTTGTCCATTTAAACCTGGAATTTCTTCAGTGCTTTGTAAATGAAGGATGCTTATGGCAGATGGATTGGCAGTGCTATGATCCTGTTGACTTTATGCTTTTAAAGCATGCTGGTAGAACAAATGTAATTTTATCCTCTATAGCTAATATTTGCCAAAACTAAAAAGGGAAAAACAAAACAAAACAAAAACCCTTGTTCAACTTTTTAAACTTGATCATCTTTAACGTGCAGGAATAGTGTAACACTTATGTCAAAAGGATATGGCATCACTCCAAAAATATTTGCCTTACACATGAGAAAAAAAGTCCAATCCTCCGGAAGCATTTCAGTAGCCAGTACTACTTGCGTGTCCTTTTTTGAGCTGTATTTTAAGCCCAGCAGCAGTAGGTTGAGCAGAGTGGGATTTTCGTTTCAGTTATTCTGTATAAATCTGGTGTGGTTTCATTAGGGCTACTGTGGGCTGGTTTTCTCTGCCACTTGGTTTGGGGTGATGATCACTGGTGTGGCTTTCAGACTGGGGATGTTGCTGACTTCAGCAAGGCTGCGAATGCACCTCCCCGTGTGCAGCGTGGGGCGTACGACTGTGTGTGGCCTCATACAGCAGCTTCCAGGGACAAGTGTATCACTGCGTGCTGTGTCACGTTACGTTTTGAAGAACTGTGAGGATACCATAGTGTGGGGACAGCTGGCTGGCTGCCGTGGTACAGGCGTAATTCTGGTGTGCCTCATCAGAGAGAAAGCACAGCTTATGCACAGTGTGCCTGTGGGAGAGGAGCAGCAGCACATGCAGTTTGCTCAAGAATTAGAATAAATACACAAACACACATGCCGATGAAGAATTAAAAAGACATTTGCCAGGACTGCAGTGAGCATGACTACCGCTCGAGTCAGACTTCGCCAATGACTTTGCATGTTTTGTTTCATGGAGCTGATGGTAAGATTGCTGATAATGTAGAGGTTTATCCTGAGTTGAAAGGGGAGAAGTGCAGCTCCCTCAAGTCAGGTACTGTTGACTGACTTAAGGGCATGAGCAACAGCCTCTGGTTTCATCCACATCCCAGGGAAGGGGGGTTCTTGGCAAAAAGGAGCTAGACATTCTGTTCCCTTGTTCTGATGTTCCCAGCTGTCTCTTCTAGCTCCTTTACAAGCTCTGTTTCTTAGGATGCAGCTTCTGGGGTATAAGGGTAGGTAGCAGGAATGCCCAGCTAGTGCAGGCATTGCACTTGCTGACTAGCAGCACGCTGGCAAGGTACTCTCACGTTCCAGCCTTCCCATTTCCATTACCCAAGAAAACACGGTGATGTCCAGGAGGGCCCAGCACTTGGATTCATGTCATTTTCCTGTGATGCTGGTGTTGCGATTGAGATTTGGGGTAGCAAAAGGAGTGCTGCTCTTGACATGTTGTTTTCTTCCTTTCCTGCAGAATTCAATCCGGCACAACTTGTCACTCCACAGCCGATTCATCAGGGTACAGAACGAAGGCACTGGGAAGAGCTCCTGGTGGATGATCAATCCGGATGGTGGAAAAGTTGGTAAGGCGCCCCGGAGACGCGCCGTGTCCATGGACAACAGCAACAAGTACACAAAGAGCAGAGGGCGGGCGGCGAAGAAAAAGGCAGCCCTGCAGACTGCCCAGGAGGCGAGTGAGGACAGCCCTTCGCAGCTCTCCAAGTGGCCGGGGAGCCCGACTTCCCGCAGCAGTGATGAGCTGGATGCCTGGACAGATTTTCGCTCCCGGACAAATTCAAACGCCAGTACAATAAGTGGCCGCTTGTCGCCGATTTTGGCGAGCACCGAGCTGGATGATGTTCAAGATGATGACGCTCCACTTTCTCCCATGCTGTACAGTAGTCCTTCGAGCTTGTCCCCCTCGGTAAACAAACCATGCACTGTGGAGTTGCCTAGGTTGACTGATATGGCTGGGACAATGAATTTGAACGATGGACTGACAGATAACCTCATGGACGACCTCTTGGACAATATAACACTCCCTTCCTCCCAGCAGTCGCCCACAGGAGGAATAATGCAGAGAAGCTCCAGTTTTCCATATGGTTCCAAAGGTTCAGGGCTGGGCTCCCCCTCGAGTAGTTTCAACAACGCCGTGTTTGGGCCGTCGTCCCTGAATTCCCTCCGCCAGTCGCCCATGCAGACTATTCAGGAGAACAAGCAGGCTACCTTCTCTTCCATTTCTCATTACAACAACCAGACGCTGCAGGATCTGCTCGCCTCAGATGCACTTAGTCACAGCGATGTCATGATGACACAGTCTGACCCGCTCATGTCCCAGGCAAGCACAGCTGTGTCCGCCCAGAACTCCCGCAGGAACATAATGCTCCGCAATGACCCCATGATGTCGTTTGCTGCGCAGTCCAGTCAGGGCGGTCTGGTCAATCAGAGCCTGCCCCATCACCAGCACCAGTCTCACAGCTCTCCTCTTAGCGGCAGCCGTGCCTTGTCCAATTCCATCAGTAACATAGGCTTGAATGACTCCAACAGCTTGGGATCCAAACATCAGCAGTCGCCTGTCAGTCAGTCTATGCAAACACTTTCTGACCCTCTCTCAGGCTCCTCTTTGTATTCCTCTAGCATGAACCTTCCGGTCATGGGACACGAGAAATTCCCAAGTGACTTAGACCTGGATATTTTCAATGGGAGCTTGGAGTGTGACATGGAGTCCATCATCCGCAGTGAACTCATGGATGCAGATGGGCTGGATTTTAACTTTGATTCCCTCATCTCAGCACAGAACGTTGTCAGTCTGAATGTGGGGAACTTCACTGGTGCTAAACAGGCTTCATCACAGAGTTGGGTACCAGGCTGAAGGATCTTTGAGGACAGGGAAAATGGGCAAACAGGTCAGTGCCCTGTAGATGTGGTAAAATGCTTGGTTTTATTGGAGTTTGGACCAACCACTTAATTGTTAGCGCACACTAATAATACTAATTTGGCATGCAATGGCTTGCTATGTTTTGGTATGCAGCAGGCGCTTCCAAGAAGAACTGGGAGGTGTGGAGGGAAATTAGGCTAAGCTATAAAATGTTCAGCTGTAGCACGGTCAGCACGCATCTGATGCTGTGTCCCTCTTAATTTGGACATAAGAAATGTTAATGACAAATCAGGAAAACAGAGGTGGAATATTTGTGGGTTTTAGGAATCAGAGAGCTCCGGTTTGTCTTCTTTGAAGTCGCAACAAATGGATTCCTCTCTGCAGCCAATGCCACACGTAGCTAAGCTGTGTTACACAGGGATGAGGCAGGGGCTTTGTGGTCACTGGAGAAATACTACTGCTGGGAGAAGTAAGAGTTTGCAAGATCGGTGCTTGCACCACTGTGACATACACTAAGCCAAGTGTATGTCATAGAGCTGGACTAAAATAGTTTGCTGCTGTGTATGGTAATGCTTGTGCAATTGCTTGTTTTTATTTTTTAATGTAATTCTTGCTAAAAAAAAAAAAAAAAGAAGGTAGCAAATCAAGGAATTATATTTTGAAGTAACAAAAGTGGGATCCTGGTTGCAGGAGCATCCTGTTTTAAGTGCTGGAACTTTGCAAAAATGGTTGGTCCCCCACAGGACCAGAGTAGGTATCATTTCTTTTTGGACTTCACCGAGAGAATATCTCTAGGTTTGGGTTCTGACATAGGTTCTTTTCAAATGTTACCTTCCTCACATTTTTCTCCAGATTGCTGTGTTTTTTTTTCAGTACTTATCTGCAAGTGGATGCATCTGAGCCTGTAAACTTTGCTTCTGCCATCCTTTGTGATTCTGCAGGCTCCTACCCATACGTCTCTGCCTGCTTAGACACACATTCACTGACTCAAGGAATAAGTTCCATACAAAGTGCCCTTTCTGCTTTGTTTATTTATTAGTATAAGGGAGTAGATTTCAAAATATAGTAGGATAAAAGGTTGGCTATAAATTATTGAAGGTATTCTGCAAACTTCAGAACAGTGTGCAGAGTATCATTCATTCAGGCATTCATTCATTTTGCAGCTTACTTCCAACTTTCTTATTTTCTGAGAGAGGGATGGAAAGAAAGAATCCATGTCTTTTGACTTTGCTAGTGGGTGACCCTTTAATCTTTAATTGAGTTTTCATCCTTTGTTTCACAGTTAAATGTTCAGGGGGAAGCTTTGCAGTATGTGAACAGCAGTGGTGAGCCTCCTGAATATCTCCCTATGTGTCTGGAGTACTTTCTCTTCCAGGCAAATGATTTCTTCTCATTCTTTCACATCACTCTGGAAAGGAGAGCACTGCAGGGTGAGGTTGGGAGGTGGGCTGTAGAGGATGCTGCATTCCACTGTCCGTGCATTGTGGCAAGGCTAGGGTGCCAGCTGAGTTCTTCTGTTTTTTCAGTTCCAGTGCTTGATCATTTAAGAAAGAAAAGGGAAAAAAAAAGAAAAGTGATTCATGAACCATAAAGCAGAACCTCGCGTCAGGTCACCTTTGTTGTCTCCTCCTCCAAGCGTGTGAGCTGTTGGAATTTAGAAACCCATTTTTGTCCAAGGTGAAGCATCTAGCAGTACAATATGCTTAAAAAAAGAGATGTAATTGACAGCTTTGTATGACACACAATAAGGCAAGCTCCTGTTTCAGTACAGTCGTGCTGTGCGTAGATAGAAGGTGGTGGGGAGACCCAGAAGCAGCAGGGAGGTGCAGTATCAGCCACCTCCTTGCAGCAGTTCCCCACTGCCTCTTGACTCTATCCTGCGCCACACAGGGAGAGTATGGCCACCCCAGTCCTTCCCAGGGTGTGCTTTAGAGTAGAGGAACCCATACATGTGTGGGTGAGAAGCCTCATTTTGGGGGATGGAGTTGTTGAGGAGATGGCTCTCCTCAATGAATTATTGACCAGTCATCTATGTCAGCGTCTTCCTCTTTAAAAGAAAATCAACTGCATTCTGTTCACTGGGGAAGGCAAAGGCCTATGCAGACTATGCCACCATGATGAGTTGGTTGTAGCCATTGGCTGCACATAAGCCTTTGCGTGTTCACCAGCTCTCACTGTGTTGGCTCTTTGCCTGCAAGGCTCGCCATTTCCAGCCTTTCAGCAGGACTTAATTGGTGCTCATAACAAAATTTGGTTTGTTGGCTTTTCCTCTTGCACAAAATAAAGGAGAAATCAATATACTTTTGTTCTTACCTCATTCACGCAGCCATAATTCCCCCCGTTAAGCTAGTTGAGGCCTCTATCCCCCTACCTGCGCTTACTTCCCAAGAGCACTGTATCTGCCCTCCACCCACACAGATAATCATGGGTTGTTCTTTCTGCTTGCTTGTCAATACACGAATCACAGAATCATAAGGGTTTGAAAGGGACCGCTGGAGGTCACCTAGTCGCTATTCCCTAACCTCTCTCCAGGATACCTGGTGTTTTTACCTCCTGTTCTGATAGTGTTCCCATCCCGTGGTGCTTAGCTCTGTGTCCATCTCAGCCAGTGGAGCTGAAGGGATTTGGTGTTTGCTAAGAGTAACCTCAAGCAAACTGATGGGGAGGGCAATGGGGAAATTTCACAGCTGCCTGGAATGTCATGAGCTGGTGATCAGCGATCACTTTAGCAGCGTCTCCTGTGGTGTCAGAACTCCCCAAAGAAGCTCTATTTACCTCTGTTCCTTCAGTGATCCAGCTTACAGGAGAGCTCCACAGCCAGCTGTGCTGCCAAGGCTTGGAAGGGGTGTAGGGCGGCTCCATGCAAATAAGGCAGGAACTTCTTGAGCTGGTTTTGCTGCCTGCAAAACTCATCGAGCTGCATCTTCTGGGAGAGGTTTTAATGTGCCATTTAGCTGGATCCCTCTGGGCACTGCAGCAGAGTTGTGTGAAGCCACGCTGACTTGTTTGGAAATAGAAGCAAAATACAGCACAGAGCATTTAGAGCCACTCGTTCAACCCAAGAATCACTGAAGTCCCAAGTCATCTTACTGTGGCAGTAAAGCACGCAAGCCACTAATAGAAATGTCCTGAATTTGTTCACAGAATTTGGTGGGTAACATCTCTGATAAAGCAAATTCTCAAGAAAGATAGTGAAGTGCCTGTTTGTATTTCACTAGTCCATACCTGTTTGGATGGCTTGCTGTTTTATTAATTTCCATTCAGCCTGTTTCTGGATGAAATTCATACTGAAGACAAATCCGTAGTTCTGAGGATAGCAACACTGAGTAAAACTACATCTTCAAAGGTTATTCCACATGAAGAGATCTCTCTTTGGGTGCAGTCTGTCCCAGTGGAATCAGGGCACCCTGACTAGACAACATACCATGAGGAAGATGGTTTTTATTCTTTTCCAGAAACCATTTCTCCTGTTAGAGCTGACCAATGGAGACTGCAGCTGGTGAGGCTGCTGCCTGAGAGCCCCCATGGCTTCAGGGCCATGGCCCTGCTTCCTCCTCTCTTAGCTTCAGTAAATAAGGTCTTGGGCAGGGCTGGCAGGTTTCCTGTGTGGAGTCAAGATGGGGCTTTAACCTTGAAGGAAGGAAATTCAAGAGGAGCAAATTCTTCTGCTCCATTTGTAACAGGTTAGTGGTTAAGGAGGCAGCATGTTTTAGCGTTTCAGTGTTGTTTCAGCCAGCCTAGGTTTTGAAAGGTGGTTCTGTGACTGGTCAAACATCACTCACACCAAGCTCAGCCTTTAAACAAAAATATCTGTGTGGAAAACTCTGTGTTGCGCTGAGAACAGGGGTCTCATTATCTCCAAGGAAGACTTGCTTCAAGCAGGCTCCTCACTCCTCGAGGGCTGGTCCCATGCTTGCGAGGATGCTTCAGCTTTCCCTTGCACAGAAAGCTGCCTCTGCTGCTGCCACCTCACACACAGCTGGGCTTCAGTCCCTGCAGCTCCCAGCTCAGCTTCAGAAGCTCTGTGTCACCTGTGGCAGCCCTGTGTAGCAGGATTCCCAGGCCTGGCCAGGTGAGTCAGGATGATGCCTACTGAGCCTGTGCTCAGCTGGAGTGAAGGCAGTGGGAGCCAAAGTATGGATGCTGTGAGTCCTTTGCTTCTCTGGAAGTGCTTTGCTAAACTCTTGGCTTAGGGTTTTATTAGCTGAGGGAAAAGGTCTATAAACGGACAGAATTCTGTCCACAGACTTGTGTTGTGAGCGAAGGATGGCTGAAGCCAAGATATTGGTCTGGTCGTGTGGTTTGGGTGTTCTTCTGTTTTTGTGACAGATATATATATATATTTCAGTGCCTCATGCTTTGTCATGTGATTCAGCAGCAATAATTAGGCAGAAACTTGCTGTCCCTGCAGATGCCAAGATTACAGGATGACATACTCTCACCAGATGACAGCACAAACTGATATTTTTAGAACAGCCCGCATCAACTGGTCTCCCCAGTGCTTTCCTCCCTGCATCAGCAGCACTCGGGTTTTATTACAGAACGAGTCTCTGCAAATTGTCTTTTTCATGTGAATGAGCTGTTGTGATTGTTCAGAGCTGTGGATCAGCATTGGTGCCATATTGTGCTGTTGCCTGATAGCTGGAATGCTTACAGGTGGTTTGTTTTTTCCCATCTGTCTTTTGATGGATGGCCCCCTAAAAAGCGTATTTTCTTGAAGAAGCACATCCTAAGGGGTTCTTTTTAGAAGCATAGCGTCATGCAGCTGAGGAAAGGTCAGGATCTTTTTTTCATAGTGCTCAGTGCTCAGCCGCAGTGATGAACTGACAACCAGAGAGCCTTGAGTCTTATGTTCCTGACAGGCAGGGAGCGCATGTACGATGTGGGCAGAGGGAAAGCACGTAGCTGCATGGTGCAGTGGGTTAATAGCCAGCCTTTATTGCCTGGTCCATAGGGGAAGGATGGATGCTCACAGCCTCCCTGAGGCTCCGTGCTGGTGGTGAAGAGCACGTCTCCAGCAGGGCGTCGCATCAAAGTTGCCCCCGATCGAGCCGCTGTGAGGCACATGGGGACACTGGCCCCATTAAATCAGGTACCAGCAGTTGGGTGGTGAGACCGCTCTGCCGTAGTCTGGTTTGTGGGGCCATTTAATCAGCTTTTCCGCTCAGATTACCACACAGGGCAGCCGTTGCTGGAGCCTGGCAGAGCAGACATCTGTTGAGCAGTAAGAGGACGGAGGTGTGGCTCAGCTAAAGGAGGCTGCTATGGCAATGGTTGTCTGCGATTGCTGAGGGGGAAAAAGGACAGTTTCCTGGAGGATGCTGTGGAGAACAGCATGTGATCATGCACTTTTTCAGCTGGTTTGAGATCTTGCCTCTTGTTTTTCCCTGCGCTGATTCCTTTTGCAAACGGCTTCTTCCAGCTTCCATAGATAACTGTTTTGTACAAACATAGAGATCTGGTTTTGAAGAAATGCCTTCCCTCTCTTGCCTTATTCTGACTCTCCTTAGTTATGATAGAGGAGGTTCTTTCTTATGACAACTTGGTGACAATCCTTATGAATGATCCATATGAGCATTATTGGCCTGTAGTTGGCAGAGAAAAATAAACACTCTATGAGGACACTCAGAAAAAGAGTAGATAGCAGGAACCCACGGTGCTGTGAACCTGTAATTCAGGATGTTTCCTGGCAGGTAGGTATCCTTTACTCTGCAGTTCAGAGACCGACACTTGTTCTCCAGATGCAAAAGCATGAGCAAATACCTCCTCCATTTTTGTGTTGTACACTCCTGTGTACAGCAGTTATCCATCTTTTTCTTTGAACAGTAGAGGTATCTTTATCAGTGTTCTCAAGTACCCATAGAAAGCATTGTTACTCAGGCAATTTAGCAAGCATTTTTTGCCTTCATCATCCATATAGTTAACTTTCACTAGTCCAACAGCATCTTGCTTAAATGTGCTGTGTTGAGCACAGGTCCTTCAGGAGACCTCCTCAGACACGTGAAGGGAAGACGGGATAAAATTTACCATGAAATACTGGTAGGAAGCATGGAGACACCTTAGGAGATGATGCCTTGTATCTAATCTCTTCTTCATTGGCTAGGGCAGAGGTTTGAATCCAGCCTGATGCAATGGTTCTCAAAGCCAATTGGCTATCAGCAGTGCTCGTGCAGGAAAGCCAGCATCACTGCACAGTGACATATCTGGAGGTGTAAAAACAAGTGTCGCAGCATATGGTCTTTTTGTATGGGCAACAACACAGTGGCATATGTAGTGTCGTCTGTATGAGCCTGCTCCTCTTGCAAGCAAGTGCAGAATTTCCTGTGAATTAGGTTGTTTAGTATCAGGTCCCAGTACGTAAGGAAAACCCCAATCTGTTTTTCAAGTGTGTGAATATGGGTGAACCAGTTTCTCTCTGGATGTCTCTTTTTGTGCCCATCTTGTAAAATGGGTAGAAGGGACCTTGCCCACCTACAAGGTGAAGTGAACTGACCAGAGGAGTGGTGGACTGTGTTACTGGAAATAGCCCAGGTGTGCCCTGACAGGGTCCTGAGTAACCGAACCTAAGGTTCAACAGAAGATTGGTCCAAATGATGTTCGAAGGTTCCCCTCACAGCCTAGGTTTTTCTGTGTTTCTGTGAGAAGTTTTTCTAAAGCTTTATCAACGGTTGTGAAAATTCAGCTTTTTTTTTAACCTGTTCGCATGCATAAAAAGATGATAATCTTGTAATGATTTGATTACATTTGATCTGTGTTCTACAGAAAAAATAGAACAAGGAAAGAATAAGATTTCTTCTGTTTTTTCTGTTTTACCGCATTGTCAAACAGACAAATTATAAAGTGCATGGCAAGGTAAATGTAGATTTAGATGACTTGAGTGGTGAGTTATATAGAGATGGTCATTTATGCTGTGCAGTCTGGTTTAAATCTTCACAGAGGCTTACTCTGTACGAAATGAAAAGACAGGCTTTGGCATCTGGCAAAGTTGTGAATTTTTGTGGTGCTGCAAGTTGCTTATTATTCAGGAGCAAACAGCAGTGGCATTGCAGACGTGACAAACAGCATTGGCCTCTGCAAAGGAAGAGAAGGTAGAGGAAGGTCCATCAGGATAGCACATCATTAGTTGTAGATTCACTGGATCATTAAGGTTGAGAAAGACCACTAGGACCACCTAATCCAACCAGCAGCCCATCCCCACCATGCCCACTAACCACATCTGTCAGTGCCACATTTCCATATATCTTGAATACCTCCAGGGATGCTGACTCCACCACCTCCTTGGGCAGCCTGTGCCACTGCCTCACTGCGCTTTCTGAGAAGAATTTTTTCCTAATACCCAATCTGAGTTATGGCACCTCACTACAGTCCTTAGCAAGCCTTTTATTGCAGAGCTGACACAGGGAGAAAGAATGATCTGACATCTTCAGTTACATTTACTTCCAAATTATTTGGTTGTCTGCTATGGTTTGCAATGTGTTCTGGAGTGAGAAGGCAGCAACAGAAGGAAAAGATACACTTTTGTGCTTTACATGCCTGTGCAATACCAGTGCAGCAAATTTTTAGCTCCCATATGCCCTAGTTCTGTGCTGCTTTTTCAGTCTTCCCATTTTTCTGCTCTTGCTCTCTGCCCACCAGTCTGAACCAGGATTTTTTTTTTTCTGAGCGCAATTCAAAGAGAAAAAGTGAAGTTGCAACATGACTGGAAGTTCAGACCTTCGGAAGAAATTGGGTGAGGATGCCAGCTCTTTTCTTTTCCTTCGACTTCACATCCTGACTTCGGCACTGCATTTTGGCACAGTGCCACTCCTGTGCAGCACATGCTAAGCCTAAAAGGTACCACCACAGAGTCAGCATTCCTATTTTTTGTTCTTCTCTTGTCCAGAGAAGTTGTGGAGGTCTTGGGAAGTATTCAAGGTCAGTCTGGATGGGGCATGGTACAGCCTGGTCTAGTGGGTGGCAGCATTGCCTGTGTGGAACTGGATGATCTTTAGGGTCCCTTCCAACCCAAGCCATTCTGTGATTTATGAAAAACGTTGTTCTGCAACTTTGTCATTATAGAAAGCCACAGCAGTTATTTTCCTTGTTCAATTCTAACAAATATTTTCTTCAGTGTTGAGCTGTGAAAACCTATGGCTGAATATTCACTTAAGGAAAAAGCTGAAATCATTCCTGCAGTGTTCCTTTTTGAGCCTACTCCATTTTAGAGGAGAAGCTGTACTGCTGGGGGTGATGACAGAAACAGGGGTCAGAGGCACCAAATCAAATGCACATTTGTCACTGAAGGACACGCATTTCCTTCACATTTCCATCCTGAGTCTCTGGCCTGCTACTTGTGAAAGGCATTATTGGGATTTCCTGTCCCTGCTGAGTGGTACCCAGGAAAAATGCTTGTTTTACAGGCTTTGGTAGTGTTTTTCAAGATGCAGTCCATTCATCAACCCTCCCACCCAAATGAGGAGGTACTCAGTAGGCTTCTTTATGGAGGAGCGCTGTGTTGATGGTGCAGTTCCTAGAACTATGATCATGTGAAGGAGCACATCGCTTTTCTTTTTGCAGAGCTGTGTTATGTGGCTTACTGATAAACACACCAGCAGTGTACATCATCTGTACCTTGCCCTTGAGGAGCATCACTGCATCCATCGCCTTTGCAACCTGAAGAAATTTCCAATGCTGTGTAATTGGCACAGGTAGAAATCAAAGGGAGAAAACAAAATGGAGCAGATGATCCTTCAGAGCTTCTGTAATGGTCCACTAAATGCTGTAGGGCTTGGGAGAACACTTTCCCCTTAGGTGGTGGAGATGTGGTGTGAAACAGAGCTTAGGAAATGTGATGGTGGAGAGGGAAACCACAACTAACAGGTAGAACAGAGTAAAGCAAGGGTAGCATTTGTAGCAGGTCGGTAGCAAAGTAGAGGATAGGAGGGTGTAGGAAGGGACAGAATGTGAACGTCTTATCTCCCACATAACTGCTTACAAACTGAGGAACTGAGTAATACAGAAATCTTTGGGTTTTGTTTTATGCTCTTCCACAGAATAGGATAAGCAGATTTAGCATCTAAAGCTCAGAATGTCTGTGGGAAGTGATAAAGCAAGAGTTCATCTTGAGCTACTCCTAATTTAATGCTTTTTCTGTTTCTCTTTTAAAGTGTTCATTTTCACCAACTGCATGCATGTGTGGTTCCATAAGCTGTAGTTTCATAAAGACTTTTGGCTTCTTGTGATGTCCAGCAGATGTGCTTCTTGTGATGTCCAATGTTCTGCACCCAAGGGATCAAAGCAGTGGAATTGCCCCTACTTCCAGTGCGTGCCTGTGAGCCACAGAGCCCAAACTCTGTTATGAGAGCTGCACAGCATCCAGCTGCTGCCATCACTCTGCTTTTGAGCGCTGCTCTCTGCAGACTGGGGGTGATGTTGTGGACACTGAGCTTTTCCAGCAGCCATTGGGAGCAGGAGAAATCCTAGTGGTGGCTGGAGATGCTGGAGCTGGGGTGGGAGAGAACTGTGTGGTTGTGGTGGAGGACCACTCGTATGGAATGTAGCTGGAATTTTCACTTCCCTGCCTGATGTGGCTTTCATTGCTGCGTAATAGCGGGTGACTATCACCAGGTTGACAGAGGCTTTTTGTGGTGAAACAGAAAGTGAGAGTGTGTGGGTCTATTACGGGCTGTAATGGGGTAATTTAAAGGTACAGTGGTTAAGACTTTGATCTGCTTCTTTCCATTTTTAAATCCCTTTGCAAAGTCTGTGTAAACAGAACAGTGAGAACTGAACGTGTTTCGGTTCTGCTATGAGTGAGTTCCACCTCTGCTGTGCATTTCCCTGGGTTAAGCCTCAGTCTCCTGGATGTTTGTGCAGTCTGAGGGACTGGTGTCCTCAGAAGGTAACATCAGGCAGTGCCACTTACACAGGTTATGCTTGTGAACATCTGTCCTTCACTTTTATTTCTCATCACACAGGAATATTTTGTCACATATTTCATAGGACAATATCCTACGTACATTTTTAATTCAAATAGTAAGCACTACTCTGGTACTTCAGAGTTCCTGTACTCCTTTCCTTTTAGTTATAAGCTCCATCTGAAGTCAGCAGGACTCAAGTTCAGCCTGTGCTTAGCTTAGCTGGCTGCCCTGTAGGACCTGCCCAGCTTGCTGCTGCAGTGCACAGTGCTGAACCCATCCTTCCGATGAGCTCAGTTAGCTGGCACGTTGGGAAGCCACCAGTTTCCAGCCTCAGTGCCGTGGCTGCAGTGAGAAGTAGGGGAGCACGGCCCTGCAAAGGGCAGCTGTTCATTTGTTCCACAAAAAAATCCACTGCTGGCTTACACTGGGAGTTACCAGGCCTGTCTGGTAACCGGGGATCTCCTGGTGACCTTGTTGTGGCCATGGAGACACACACACCAAATGGAATTGTTGCCAGGCAGTCACATTAGCAAAGGGCTAGCATTAATTTACTCTTTGGAAACGAAGAAATCAATATGTTGATCCAGTCGGAAATCCCTTTATTCATAAAACAGTCTACCCCAAAACCCTGCACGTAATTAAGGCTAAAGCCAAATTTTGTTTGGGTGAAAAACGCAATCTGTCTGTTCCCTAAGCCACTCTGAATGAAGTTCTCCCCTAATGGCGCAGGGAGCAGCTGTCACACTGTTGCTCTAATAACCATCAGACAAAATGATTAAATTTCCATCAATCATTTAGCATTATCAGAATAGATCATTTTAATAAAATGTTATCATAGGATCAGTGTCTGGAACCTTAAAAAGGAGAAGCCTCAGAATAGTCTGTGCAGTAATGGAGTCATCTCACAAGAGCCTCTTTGTAACGCTGGGAGATTTCCCTCTCAGGAGCTGCTCTCCCAGATTAATCCAGCAGTCCCCCTAAATCCATGGTTTTTCCTGAGGGTGGCTGATACCAGGCTTTCCAGAGAGAAAAAACATTCCTGTAATTGACTCAGATTACTCTGTGGTTTCAGCAAGGGTCCTCTGCTTCTTGCGCAGTAGAAAAAAATGAGTTGTTCATCTCAGGGAAAGTCCTCAAAAGGCTTCAGGTGATGGGGGCTGAGCCCAGGGTTCAGAAGCTGGCTCTTTGAGGAGTCACATGCTAAGCAATACAGATGGCTACCATATGAGATTCCTAAAGATATGAAAGGATTTCATGGGAATGTTTAAACGCACATATTTTTCAAAAACACTTTGAGGTGCCTACCTGTATCCTTAAGCCTCTGCCCACCTTTAAAAACCTGACCTTTGACGTGTTGAAATGTTCACGTTTCATGGAGAACAGTCCAATCCAAAATTGGTGGCTCCTTGCTGCTGCTTTTGAGCAGCATTCTTTGGCTGTCATTCAGGGCTGGCGTTTGTCACATACTGACAGATTTGTCCAGCCTCTTGGTGATGGTGAGAGCTCAAGGTGATGGAGAGGGTGATCATGAAAAATCTCCAGGTGAAGGATCCTTCCATGCTTCACCTGGAAATATGCATGGCAAGTAGACAATGCTTCTTTAATTAGACATTGCCATTAGCCAGAAAAGAAAAGACACAGAGACTGTGGCAAGAGATAAACGTTTTCGTGAGGGATATTGGTGTAAACTTATCCTTTGCTATGCACTTGAAGCTTCTGGATGAAAACAAATTAAAATTGCTTGTCAGTGTAAACCGGGTTTGGAGCTTTGCTCAGTTGGCTTTTTGTTGTTTTGTAGTTTTTTTTTTCCCTTCATGTAGCAATCTCACTGTCTTTTCTTTTTTTTCTTCTTTCTTTCCAGGCCCTCAAACTGACACGAGATGTAGAGAGAGAACCCTTTGCCAAATCTGCTGTCAGCAAGTGGACAGTGATACTGTTTACAGCTTATGACGTTTGTGAACCCTGCATTATTTTCCTATCAAAGCAGACTGTTAAAAGGCCCCTTATCTGAGTGAAGATCCTCCTTTTTTTTTTTTCTTCTTTTTCTTTGGAATTGAACTCATTTTGAAGTATGCAAAATCTTCCTTTTCTGGGATGGCCAAGCACCTGCTGTGGAGACAATGTTCAGCACCATCCTGTTGAGAACACACTGTGTAGCCTTTACAGTAGTTACTTGTCAATGAGTATGTGGTGTTTCAATATATTAATGGTTTATGGGATGTTTTAAGTTGGCTTTTCGTTTTGGAGGTTCTCCCTGTCTGCCCACCCTCCTCCCTGCAACCTCCAGTTTGATTTCCGTAGATTTTTGACCATTTTTGCTTTCTCTCAGTGGGGAATCTGAAACACTGCATACATGCAAGGAAGTGATCATAACCCAACGTTGCTCAGATGTCAGGGCTCTCCAGATCATGATACCAACTAGTTCATGATACCAACCAACCTACCAAATTCCAGAGAGAGGTGATTCGTTTGGTCCTTTTGCTTGTTGGGTTGGTTCGTTTGTTTCTTTCTCATTCTTTCCTTAAACTTAATGGTACGGCCCCGTTTTCTGTCAGCATCAAGCCAGAGTTGATTGCAAAGCCAGGGAAACCAGCGAGGCAGACCTCCCAGCTGGTGCTGGTGAGGATGGACTGTCCACAGGTGCTGCTGCCTTCGCTGCCATGGGATCCTGCTTGCTGCCCACTGGAGCGGGCTCACCTCCTGCCTTATGTTAGCAGGGCTGCTGCAAATAGCATGGTGAGAACTTTTAGGCTGAGCTGCCCCTCTGCTGCCAGACATGCTGAGCGTATAACCACCTGTAAAGAGCTGTCTGAGAAGCAAACATAAAGGGAAACACTGTCCTTTGCAGGAAAGGTGAGTGAATGGGCTGTGTGCATCAGCAAGTCGATTGCAGTGGCAGCACTGGGTGTCCAGGTGCAGATTATTGCAGTGTGTGTAATTGCATCAGTGATCCTTTTTTTTTTTTTCTTTTTCTTTTCTTTTTTTTTTCTGACATATCCTTGATGATTTTTTTCCTTCTCATTGTATATAATCCATTGCAGAAAAAGCAGCAAGAGAGGGAATGGTAAGGTGACAATGTCATGCAAATGGCTTTTCATATGAGCATAGATTGTAACAGGATTAATGACACTGAAAGACAAGGCAGTTTTATATATTTTGCTTCTTAAGATTTTCTTTTGTAAAATGAATAATAATAATAATGAATAAAAGGTATGGTGCTGTATAGATCCTCTCTATAATCTGGAAAGTTTGATTACTTTTTATTAGTATCTTGGGGGGAGGGATACAAAAAAAGAGGGGAAAACACCAGTGGTACATAAGAACTTGGTATGAAGACGTTCTGAATAGGACAGTGTATACATAATTCTCCAAAGTGATATATGAAGCTTTTTTCTTTGCATAAAGGCATTATGCATATAAATATATAAATATATTTTATTATGTACAGAAATGGATCATTATGCATGGATGTTAGGAAAACCAACTAGCATTTTAACCCAAAGTTTCAGTGCATGAGTTGCCACCGGTCCGTGTACCATGCAATGTGGAGTGACTCCCTCTCGCCACTGCCACCGCACACGCACAGTCATGCACACCCATGCGAGCGCTCGTGGGTTCTTCCTCGCTCCTCACTTTCCGGGTCCCCAAGGTGATATTGGTGAAATAACAGCTCCCCGTGTGATGGAAGTTTTGTTTTGTAACGTAACCCCCTCATGCTCACAGTGTTCTCGTAAAGATGCACCTCTTGGTTTCACCCCGCACTTATGACTGTGTAAACTCTGTGCAGCTGTGGTTGTTGTTGCCCTGTAGCATATCAACTTTTCCAAGTAGCCAAGGGTTTATCATTCTCGTTTCTAAAAAGAAGGAGACTTTTATTTTCACACTCACTTGGTCTGTTTGCCAGCATAGGGACTAGGCGATTAAATCCCCGGGAGGTAGCTGACACTCGCTGCCCATCTCCATATTCAAGGAGGCTGGTTGTTAGCAGACACTGGCATGCCACAGGACGCCAGGCCTAGGTGTCACTTTGCTTATCAGTCCAACTGCAGACGCTTCTTAACAAAATCAGTCAAGGGCTTCCCTGCAATCCTCCTCCTGGCGGACCCCAAAATGTGAGTGCACACCAAAGGCCTGTCCTCTGATGCTCCTTCCCCAGGCACCTCTGTGGTGACTGTCCCCATACCCTGAGGATTTGGCCACCAGCAGAGCTCCATGAACAGGTGATGTCCGCAATGAGGCCCAGGGCTTTTCCAAATGCCACCTGCCAGGTGTCTGGTACGTGTGGGCAGCACTGGTATTGATGTGGTGGTGGATGGCTGAGTTGACAAAAACCCATTGTTCAGTTTTGTTCCTTTGCGTGGATGCAGTTGTTGTCCAGTGCAAGGGAAGGCCCCTTAGTCCAAAACAGCCTGCGGCAATTTGTGCTCTGCCAGGGCAGCCTTGTTACATTGAACTCAGAGCTAGCTCACACTGGCATAAATAGAGTGAAAAACATAGTCCGCTCTGTTCAGAAAATGGAGACAATTGATTCAGAGACAGCCAGTCAGTGGCAGAGAAGGTTTGCTTTTTTTTTTTAATTAAAAGCATTAGCAACTGAAAGGCTTAATCTACCTCCCAGCAATGTCAAGGAGAGCATTTCCATTGGCGTATCTAGGCCACGTTGGGCCCCTATGCTGGAGACTATCTCAGCACCAGCTGAAGAGGGATGGACTTGGACAACCTCTTCAGTTTGGTTTGGTTTCTGTTGCTCGTTTTTGCGGCCAAAACTTTCAAACTGAAGTGCCTCACGTCAGGCATCGAAAGTCTGGGACATGGATGTGGTGTCATGGGGCTGGCGCTTCTCAAATCAGCAGAGGTGCCTGCTGCCCCCCAGGGCCACCTCGTCCGCACGCTGAGGTGCCTAAAAATTGCTCTCGTGTCCAGAGGTGCTGAAAAATAACTGCGTCTTGTTGAACTCAAGGGTCACTTGTGGAGGTGTCAAAGTAAGGCTTAAAATAATAGTTAACTGGGGGAAGCCACCTTTTGAAAACTTTGGCCTTTGAGTTTTTGAACGTTCTTCTGCATAGTTTTCCTTCGAAAGCACGTAAAGCAGATGAAGGCCCAGAACAATTACACCGGTGTCGTTTAAACAAACGCTTCACAAAAGGTCTAAAAAGGTGGCATTGATGCAGTTCTTAGTCACAGTTTTTTGGGTTTATTTAACAATTTGGTAATTTTTTTCTCATGACAATAATTGGATGGTTGGCCACCACCTAACTCCAGAAATTTCTGTGCCACTGATTCAAAAATGCAACCTTTTAGATCATGTATTTCTCTCAAATGACGTCATTGCTTGGCAATCAGTGTTCTGTAATTGTTTTTCGTACACAATATTCATTAGGAGTTGCCAACAGATGCGAAGGGGGACCAGATACATTTTGTTCCTATGGGTTGGAAAAATGGATTGTACATTTGGCTTCACATGTTTAACTTTTTTTAAAAAAAGTTGCATGATTGGAAAAAATATGTATACAGTATCTGTAAAACTGTTTTATCTGTTTTTGTTTCAAGCCATGTAAATTGGAAGAATATTAAATCCACAGCCTTAGCGCGCATGGCCGTCTTTACATACCGAAGAGCTGAACAGTTTATACTTTTCATTTGGGCTATCTTGTACTTTCATTTGAAAGCAGACACTCTCATGTTGCAGTCTTACTGAGGATTTTATAAAATAATTTTAAAAAATTAAAAAAAAAAAAAAAAAAAAGATGCTGCCCTGGATGAATATATTACCTTACTACACAGAGATTGGAAGGAAATTTGTTTTGGAGCAAAACCTGCCCCTTTCCAAATGAAGTAGAGACGCAGTGCTTACTCCACTTGGTGTTAGTAGATATTGCCTTGTGTATTTCATTTTAAATTGTAATCTAGTTTGTAAAAGAGATGGTGACGCATGTAAATAAAGCATAATGGATCTCTACGTTGCAGATTTGCCTTTGCTGTTTTGTTGTGTGACGGACATCTAAATGCAGGACCTGGAAAAGGGGCTGGGAGGGGACCCCTGGGTGGCATGCATCCATAAGGCACACATGAGGTCCTGTGGCTCTGCAGAGGCATTTCCAAGAGGGTTGCCAGTGACTTAGCATCCCTTCCACTGCAGACAGCATGCTACATGGAGTTAACAAAACCATGCATTCTAGAGCAGCTGCCGAGGTGGAGAATGTTGCACAATGGGACCTGGTGTGTGAGCAATGGGTGAGAGAGATAGGGGAGCAAGTGGGGATGGGATCCCTCGGCAAAGAGGTGAGTGTGGAGCAGCAGAGCAGCAAAGGTGCCAGGTGAGGAAGGTGAGACCAAACCCTGCCTGATAGAGAAAGTCCTTCTGACATCTTGCCTGGGTCAGCCTGTCACTGGTGGGTGTCCCCTGGGATGATATTGCATTTCTCTCTTGCAGCCCAGCTCACTCTTCCCAGGAGAAAAGCAGCCCAGCTGCAAGACAGCCAGAAGAGTTGTGTCCCCCTGGGCTTGGCTGGGTTTCAAACTGTGTTTGAAATATGTCTGGAATACTTGAAACCATCCGTTTGCGATTTGGGATAAGAAAACCAGCAGCCTGACTCAGCAGAAAGCCGTATTGACAGTGATGGCCAAGGCGCAGGAGAGCGTGATGAGAAACATGAGACACATCAGCAAGCACTGCTCCCCTGCCCTGATGGGAAGCCACAGATGTGTATGGTTTTGGAAGTCGTTTTTCAAAAGCAAATGATGATTCCAAGAAAGAGTAGGTTTTTTGTGCAGCAGGGAGATGCAGCCAGAAAATAGCCATTTACTGGGATGAACTGTGCTCTAGCTCCTGGGAAATGGACCTATTTTGCTGGCAGTGAAGGACCTGTGTTGTCCTCCTCCTTGGCGTGACTCCCTTGGCATTTAGGACACTTGATGAAAGCCTTCAGCCCAGTGAGCTGCCAACATGGGAGGGCCTCCGCTTTGATCCGAATTTAGGTCAGGGCAGCAGCAAGCAGATCAAATCCTGTGCAAGTTTTGTGCTGAGCCTCCTTGGTTGCGTTGTGCAACGCCTTGACGGTGACCTGCGGTTCACCCAGCCATGGAATATTTCATCCTTATCTTACAAAATACTTTCAAAATAAGCTCCAACGTCTTGAACTTCTCCAAGTCCCAGAAAACCAAAGGTCTTTTGAGCTGCTGCCGAGACTAATGAGGCAACCCGGAGCTATTTTGGGAGCTCCCACCGCATGTGCTGAGTTGCTGGTTAAACCAGACCAGGGAACACAACGTTTTGCAGCTGGTGTTTGGCTACTGCTGCCAAGGAAGCGAAGGGTGCTTTCAAGAAGCTTGAGATAAGCACATCTGGGAGTCTGCCTCTTTTTCTGCTGGATGCCTCTTTTTCTGCTGGAGTCGTGGTGCCTGATGCCTTGCTTTCCAAAGGGAGGCTGTCTTGGGCGAAGTGGAGCCCAGGGCAGATGAAGCAGATAGACCAGAGTCATCCCAGTGCTACCTCATTGCTTCTGTGCCCAGCAGAGCCAGGGAGATTTTGCTTCTGCTTTTATTATCGTATAAAACTGAAGCACAGAAAATTCCATTAGAACAACAACAACAAAAATCGTCGTTTTTTTTGCTGTAGTTTTTAATCTTTAGAAAACTTCACAGTTTTCTGATAAAATTCTGAAACTTCATTCTGGGTTGTTTTTTTCTTTTCATTTTCTGCTTGGATTTTCTTTTCAGAATGACAACACTCGTAGCTTTCCATGTGCCACAACATTTGCTTTTCAGAACAAAGCGCCTCCTGTTTGTAGTAGTTGATGCTTTGATGACATATCAAGGAAAAGATTGAATCTGGAAACCGAGATAAAACATCTCAACTCGGCAATAGCAATTGGCCTAAATGATGTGTGAGTTTAAAGAAACCTGCATCTCGTGCTCGAATAAAGTTGGGGGAAAACAGTAAAAGAAGAATTTCATCCCTTAAAAATCTTCTCAAAACTCCACTGTGCCTGAGGAGTTTATGAACAACAGTGGCTTTCGGAGCCCAGCTGTCCTCCTGGGCAGACAGCTACCTGCTCTGCTCTGCTGCCTCTGCTTCTGGGGCTCCGGCTGCAGGAGTGGGGTGGCTGGGGAGAACCAGGTGTGGGGCACAGAGTGCTGTCACTGTGCAGTTTGGCCCACCCTCACCAATGCATGCAGTGGGAGCTCCCACCTGGCTGCCTCGTGGAGTGCACCTGAGAGGGGGTTTTTCTGTGTGTGCAGTGAAATTGAAAGAGATGTTTCAGTATCTAAAGGAAAGCTTTAAGAAGAAAGGGGACGGGCTCTTCAGCAGAATCTGTTGTGATAGGACAAGGGGAAATGGTTTCAGACAAACTGAAGGGAGATTTAGATTGTTTTTTCAATAAGGGTGGTGAGGCACTGGAACAGGCTGCCCATAGATGCAGTAGATGCTCTTCTTTGGAGACATTCAAGATCAGGCAGGATGGAGCACCCTGATGTAGCTGTAAGTGTCCTTGTTCATTGCAGGGCAGTTGGACTATACGGCCTTCAAGAGTCTCCTCCAACTCAAATGATCCCATGATTCTATGATTCCACGTGAGCATACAGGAATGGTAAATATGGCAATACATGCAAACGGGCTTCCTCATTTCTGATCTCCAGAAGACTCTCTTTGAAAAGATTTACTTTTTTAAAAAACTCTCTGCTTTCATTACATTCCCTGCTTCTCGAATGCCAAATAATAAAATGTTTGTGGGGACAGTGATACCGGTTGTGGGTATGATTAATTTTAATGGTGTTTTTATAGAAGCGAGAATCCCAGTGCAGACACAGTTGTCTGGCAGGAGCTGCTTGCCAGCACAATCCCTGCATTCCAGCACTGCTGGCACGAAGCAATCCTTTTTTCACTGCTCAAAAAATACGTCTCCGTGTGAAGGCAGAGTTTGCTGGTCTGGCTACATCAGCGACTTCTTTCATTTGGGCAAACCTTAAGTGTTATTATTTCACACAGTATGCTGCAGGTCCGGTGTAAACCCGGCGGTACTTAAGGGTCTGCTAAAGCTGGGAGATGTGGAGCTGAGCGTGAGCTGCGGCACTCAGCAGGTAGGGCTGCACAAAGTGACAGAGCGCAGCACTTCAGAGCAAACCTTGCAGCCAAAGGAATGGGAAAAAGGAGCGCCTCTCTCCTGCTGGAAGTGTCTTTGTTGGTGCTCTGCTGAGCCTCTCTGCGAGAAATGGATGTTGAGATGTAGCTCTGTGCAGACTTGATTCACAGCAACCATCTACATCTGCTCGTGGGCAACACTAGCATTTGCGACCCTGTTCCATAATACATCAAATAAAATTGGCAACCTCCGGTTATCTTGATTTCAGCGAGTCAAAAATCTGATAACTTCTCTTGAAGGTTAAGAGAATTTGAACATTTCATCCTGATCACCTCCTTTGGAGGCAAACAAAACTCTTATCTGTTTCTTTTCCTCTATAATTGGCAGCCTACTATAGATGCGTGTTCAGCATTCCAGGACTAACTTGGAGGTCAGATTTATCACGCAGGAAGGTTGGGTGAGCTCATGGTTGAGGAAAGACCAGGCAGAGGTGACTTTCTAACACCTCTGTACAAACACACACTTCTCTTTGGTCTTGATGCCCTTGCCTTGGACATCACCTGTAAGCCAGGGGTCTCAGCTGTTCAAGGAGTAAAAGTGGGTTGAATATGGCACTTGGATGAAAGTCTGCATGAAGATTTATTCAGCAATGAGTAGAGTAGAATTTCATTCTTCCGACTGCTCTTATCTGAAATCTCCATTATGATAAGCTGCCAAAGTGCCTTGTTTGCATTTAAGCACTATACTCCCAAACTTGGCATGTCCAAGGGCAGGGCTGTGCTGCACCAGTCAGCAGTGTGTTGTGTTATGCCTCTGGAATCAGCTCTAAGTCCCTATCCCATGGGGATTTCCCTGCTTTGTGCCACAGGGGTTTGGGACATGTGTCACCACTCAGCCTTTGCCTTCCTCCTGATAGAACCACAGGAGGTGAACTTGGAGGTGGGGACCAGTCCTCCGTCAACCAAGACACATGAACAGCTATCAGCTCTCACGTGCTTCCAAAGCAGGGCCCCGCATGCTATCTCTGCTCCCACCTGTCCCATCCTCCTGCCCTCAGCCTAATCTTCTGCCACATTCACCCCGTGGTCTCCATGCAGCCTGCCCAGCCCAGCACTGGCTGCGTGCCCATGGCTGTGGGGCCAGTAGTTGTCAGCAGTTTCTGCCTGTGGCTGCGTCATGAGCCCAGCAGCCGTGGGACACGCAGGGCCCTCAAATACAGAGAGAAGATTTTTTTCCACAGATTTGGAGAGTCACAGAACAGTTTGGGTTGGAGGGCCTCAAATCCCACCCAGTTCCAACCTCTGCTGTGGGCAGGGCTGTCACCCCTCAGCTCAGCTGCCCAGGGCCCCATCCAACCTGGCCTTGAGCACCTCCAGGGATGAGGCACCACAGCTTCTCTGGGCAGCTGTGCCAGCACCTCACCACCCTCTGAGTAAAGAGTTTCTGCCTATCATCTAACCTGAATCTCTCTTGCAGTTAGAGAAGCGGGCATACGGTCATTGCACAAGATTGCCTCTCTGAGGAGCCACAGGTGTTCCCCTCTGTGCATCATAGCCATATCAAGGGACATCTGTCCAGGTCCCATTTCTATTCAGCAATTTTCAATGGTGGCTTTGGCTGGTGGAATAGGAGATAAATTCAAAGACAGAATGGGAACCTACAGGAAAAGGCTGATCGTATGTCAGAACAGATGGAGAGGAGACACAAACTTCCCTTTGTGTCACAGGCTGCTAAAACCATCCTTCCCACTAAGGAGAGGTCATAACGCTGTGTTTCATTTGCACTAAAAGTTGGCTATTTCTCCTAGCTAGGTGGGTGATTGAAACATTTCCTAGAGGTGTGGACTCTTCTTTTTTAAGGGTGTTTTGGGGAGAAAAATGTCTGCCTGGATTTCCCTTGCTCCCGCCTCAGAGCTGAGATACACTGGATCCGACCTTGTGCTGCTATAACTTCCCTCATAGACCTAAAACCTCTTTAGAAACAAAACAAAACAACAAGAAGAAGAAAAAAAAAGTGAAGAGGCTTCTGCCCTTTCCTGCCTGAGGCACAGGTCTCTATGTACGAAATCATTATCTCTCCACCTGGGCTGAGAGCAGCAAGCATTGAGCAATGTTGTCTCGGTGCACTGACACAGGAGCCAGGGTGTGCCCCACACCACAGAGAGGTACCGATGGGACCCAGCTGCCTGCTGAGCAGCTGGAGGAGTTCAGTTTCCTCCTGCCTTCCAGCCTTTCCCTTTGCCCCTGAGAAACTGCATGTTGACCTCACTCATTCCCCGGGCAAATCTCAAGCAGAAGTCACGTTCTCCTTTTTCGGGGTAGAGCGCAAACTCTGAGGAGAGACCCTGCCCTGCAGCTTTCTTCTTCATGGTCAAAAGCAGAAACACAGAAGATAAAGGTCAGGATTGTTCTGGCACAGGCCAGCTTCTTCTGCTGAGGACATGTCAGCCCTCCCAGCAGGAGGATGGGCTGGATCAGGAGATGCCATGAGTGGAAAGCTCCATGGGTTGGGCTGGGATGAGAAATCGTGATGGGGCAGCTTTTGGGTGAGCAATTTCTTATCAGAAAACCCAAGGCTGTAGGAGGACGCAGCACAGCCAGCCAATAACTGGGGCTGGAGTTGGGCTCCCAGACAGAAAAAACAAACCACCGCATTTTCCATGTTTACATTAGATGTTTATTTTACAGTTCGTTTCACAATCCGTTTCTCTTCTCGCTTTGCAGCGAATTGATTTATGGTGCTGCAGATCCTATCTGGCTGCTCTGCCCAGAGCACGTGCTTGGAAAAAGGACCTGAAAAAGGAGTCTCACTGTCGTTGTTGCTGTTTTGTCTACAACTTTCCTGATGTGTCCCTTAAATTAGAGCAGTTTCTTCCAAACCGCGATAAATTGGTTTCTTACTCCCTTGTGCTCGCACTGCTATTTTGAATGATTGTATCCCAAATCTCAGGAGGAAAACAGAGCAAACGGGCACAAACTGAAGCACAGGAGGCTCTCTCAGAGCACTGAGCTGTGCTGTGCAGATGGCAGAGCGCTGGCACAGGCTGCCCAGAGGCTGCGGTGTCTCCTCCTTGGGGATCTTCAAAACCACCTGACGTGGCCCTGGGCACCCTGCAGTGGGTGTTCCTGCTGGGGCAGAGGTCCCAGGGGCCTGTGCCAACCTCAGTCATCCTGTGATGATTTTGTGATTCCCTCAAGTCTGGTCTCAGTGGAGGCAGTGTGACTTCACCATTATGCACATACACTTCCTTCCGTTCATAGCTGAAGGTATAAAAGAGATGTCGTGTTTTACTGGGAAGATATCAGTTCGGTGGGAAATCGCTGAGGAAAACTTTGTTAAAGCTTTAAAGGAGGAGAAGGATCCGCTGTTTCCTCATCCAGGGCAGAGTGCTCCCCGTGAATAACTGGACCCAACCTAAGAGCAGAAGGAAGTGTCTTTTTAAAGAATAGAGGTGTGGTGATGACACTGTCGTGCTTCATAGGCCTTGTGTAACCAGTGATGTGTGCGGCTTCTGACGAGCCGGTTCTCCAGTCACGCTGAGGTCACTCCCCAAGAAGAACAGTAAGAGTCCAATAGGTTGGCTGGCTGAGGGGATCTGCTCCTTTTCCCCAGTAAAAAGACATTCGCCGGAAATAAATGTGGGTTTTTGTGGACTGCTGTGGTGGTTTGCATAAATCCAAGCCAGCGGTTTTGAAAGGGGGTTTTGAAATGCCAACCTGACCAACTGGGTCTATGGCCGGTAAGCGCCCCGAAGCAGCAAGGAACAGGGTAGTTCTGTGCTGAGGGCACATGGTGACCTGCAGTCATATCTATGTAAATGTCTCCACGCTGACTTGTTCAGCAATTTACACCTTTCAAATTATGGTTGTGCAAAGGGCGTGAAAAGGCTTTATGTCAAGAAATTGCTTTCATGTTCAACTGGATGCAAGCTAGAGTCTACAACATGGGAATCAGTTCTCTAGTAAAGGTTGTTCGGCACACTGGACCAAACCTAGCCTGCTCTTGCATTTATGGCAAAGTTCTTAAGGGCAGTAGGAAAATACATCTTCCCTCCTTTCCTACAAGAAGCGTATGTATGTTTATTTAACTGAGGGATGATCCTTATCTGTAGTAATTCTGCAGGCACTGGTGAATGATGTTGGAAATAGGGAAGCGACGTGGCCAGGTAAGCATTAACTGCTCTGCTTTTGTGCACGTGGAGATTAAATATTTAAAGGTAAGATCTGCGAAGTTTCAGCATTGCATGTGTCAGTAATGCCTCTGAGCAGTACATTAAAGAATAATAATGCATATATACATACTCTGAGCATAGAGATGGATTCTAGATTAGCTAAAACTATGTATGATAAGCCCCAGTCAAACCTTAGTAATTTCTATCAATGCCATGAAGCTGGGGTTGGCTTTTGGGGTCCCTTTTCCTCTAATAGAAATTGTGCATTTTAGGAAAAGCATCCAGGATAATATGGCTTGAGAGCAGCCTGGAGAGGTTTCTAAAAATGTCTAAGCATATCAAAGGCAGAAATGGGAATCTGTGCAGTGGCAGCACTGTGAGGGTGAGGGCTGTTCCTGTGGGATGATCAAGAGGTGCCTTTCACAAGAGAGAAACCTTCTCTCTGGATAATATTTCGTAGCTAGCAAGCATGCCTTGCACAGTTTCTGTCTTGCAACAGAAGCTATACGCAGAGATTTCATCTTCCTGCCTGACCTCTCAGCCTTGCAATGTGGTGCCACCAAAGCCCAGCCCCTGGGGACTCCTGCAGGAATCTCCTTGCCTGCCCTGTATTCCCAGCAGCCACTGTGAAGGGCATTGAATGATGGGGCTGCTGAGGTGGAATGGAGACTGGGGAGATGGAAGAATGAAAGTGGGACTTGCCTGGGCTGGAGGCCCCTGGGAATGGATTCCCTCCCTGCAGACAAGCTTCATTGTCCGTTCCTTGTCACATCCCTGAAGTGGCCTTGATAAAACAACACCTAAACAAACCCCACAAGGGTTGTGCTAAGCAGAACAGAAGCAGAAGAGCCTACAGTTTCCACAAGTGCCATGAAAACTGCTTGCAACCTTGCTCACCCAGTGTAAAGTATGCCTGAGAGGCATTTGTACAACACAGACTTCTTCCCTGGGGCAAGCCTGCCTTCATGTAGAGCAATGCCACATGTCTGCCCTACCATCTGCCTAGTCCCTAAATCCAAAATCCCAAGGGGGAGGATTTCATCAGCGTTCTGCAATATTCTTCATCCATCTGTTTTTGCCGACACTATTTCTCCGTCCTTTGGCCATGACCAGGAGCAGCAGGTGAAGGACAGCCTGCTCCCATGTCTACTCCTCAGAGGAGTGGGGACAAAGAAAGATGCAAACAGTTTTGAAAACACTTGTTTACATTGTTTTTTAACTTTTTGGGAATCCTAGAGCAAGTACAGCAACCTGTGAATTCAAAATAACCCAATGAAAGCCATTGAAGGGATTGCTGATGCATGCAATGAAGACTGAAAAGGCATGTGTAGCTGTACCAACAACTGATGGGAACGTATCTGCTGGAGACAGGTATCCTTTGTTCAGAAGTCAGATGGATGTCCATCTCCCAGCTCCTCAGCAGTCTGAATCCCAAAGCTTTCCTTTTTGCAGCAGGCACCATGGGAGTGTCTCTCCAGGTTTTTTTTTCCTACAGAAGTCCTGCAGCTGCCAAGGAATGCTTTACCAGCATTTTATTCTATCATGTCTCCCAACAATGCAGTATAGGATTAAGGCAAAGCTACACCATTACTTCCTGGAGCAGTGTGTATTTAGCAGCATAGTGTGTCGTATGTATACAGGTAGATTTTGCCCCCAAACATGCATGCAGGAAGCGGGGCATGAGCACAGGAGCAAAAGCTGGGGTAAAAGATGCCTTCATATTAAAGGAACCTACTTGAACTTGCCTTTAGTTTGTATGAGAAACGTGGGTAAATTACTTTTGATAAAGGACTAATTGCATGAATGATGTTCACAGGTAGGAAAAGGGCAATTTTCTATCTCAGTTCTTGCCATGCAGCCTTTTGGGCTTCAGGTGTTTTTTTTATGACCCCCATAGGATTGTACCCAAGGTTTCTACCAAATAATAACATGAATTGTAGGAAAGTGCATCAGAATTCCACATTCTTGCCAACCCAGGAACAGGAATGCCAAGTGTGCTTTCATTTCAGATGATTTGATTAACCTTTTATTAAGTCTATGAAAAGCTATTGAACCTACTCAGACACCTTGAGTTTCAAAGACCCTATTTTTTTTTCAATTTTCTTTTTTTTGTGTGCAGGAAGCCTGCAATTCTGGGCAGCTTCCAAGGCTCTCTGCTCTCATGAACATCCTGAGTTACTGGGGTGCAGAGTGCAGAGCTGAGTTGCTCTTTGATGGGAACAAATGCCATTTCAGCTGGTGCCACTCAAGTCAGGGGATAAAGAGGCTGATCCCAAAGCCGATGTGTGGACAAGCTGGGGCAAGGACCCTTGGTCTGGGATGTGTGTCCTGGAAGGCCAAGCTCTGGGCCTTTGAGCAGGTGTACCCATCATTCAGTCTGCAGCTGTCTGTCTCTTTGCCATTGGGAACAAGCATCAGGGAACCATGTCCTCCTGCTCCAGTGCAGGCTGAACCTTTTGGACAAAGCTTGGTGGTGAAGACATTTGTAAGGCCATTTTCTGCTCTCATTCATTCTCCTGCTGTCTAGTGAAAGAGTGCATATAGAAGACCTCTCTTCCCCATGCATGCAAGGGTAACATTTTCATGAAAAACTCACAGGAATTGGGCTATGGCAGAGATTGTCATTTCTTGTCATGCTTGACTGAAACCAGCCCACAGTTTCACGAGCTTCTGTATGGGCTGTATCTGACCTTGTATAGTTTGCTTCCATAGAAAACCAAGCTTAAACAAGCCCTGAGTTGACCTGAGTGCCTTTGCAGAAGATGACATTTCTTCCTTGTCCCTTTTCCCTGGAGCTCTTTAGAAGTGGCTGAGTTCTTACATAGCCTTTTCTTTCTGGTCTTCCCAAAAGTACTTATCTGAAGTACCTGAATATGCTTGCAAGCTGCTTTCATCAAAAGACTATGGTAGCATTAGTGCCTGACAACATAGAGACCATTTCCTCCAAAGAAAAAGCAAAAAGTTCTTCCAAGAAGGCCTGAAATATGTATAGCTCGAAATCTTCAGGAATGTAATATGGTGTTTGGACAGGAGGAGAGTATCAGATACACATTTTTGTCTACTCAACCTGCACGTCTCTTCCTACAATCCTTCACTCAGAATTGTATTTTAGTATCACAACTGAAAATGTGCATTTAATCCTCGTGGTGTCTGTAAGACTCTTCAGGCTCCTCTGAGGTCCTGTGAAGCTGTGAAGTGTTTCACAATGTATCGAGAGGTAATTTGCATTTAGAATCAATATGCTAATTGTTGTGTCAACACTGTTTTGCTGTGTTTCTTGGCTCCTTGTCCTGAGGCATGCAGCTAGGAGCAGCCTCGGCTCGTCTGTGATGCGCAAGATGTGCCGTGGCCGTGTGATACTTACAGAGCCTGTTGGAAGAGATGCAACCTGAAGATGAAGAACGCCTGTCCAATTTGTACTGTCTTATTCAGTCCAGCCTCATTCAGTCTGGAAACATCAATTTAATCAGATGAAGAAATTAGAGAGCTTTTGTCTAAGTGGTAAGTTAAATAAATATTGATTAAAATGAAACGATTGACAAACAGATGAGTCAAAACAACAACCGTACTAATGCTTAAGCTTTATGTAATGTTAAATGTTGTCGGAATACAAGTGTCGAAGAGCCCAAAGAAGTTCTACTTCTTCATTTTATTTATCTCTAACAAGGTTGTGTCCTGAGTCACGGACCAAAAATAGCTGTGCCAGGCACTGTGCTACCTCAGAATAAAAAGATGGATATTTTTGGTTTCTTCTGCAGGCTCACAGCTCTTTAGGACACTAAAGATATGCTTGGGCAGTGGCATGGCTTATAACATCATGGCTCCCAGCTTTAAGAAATACAAGCATGGGAAGCACTCAACGTGGGACTGCAGAGCAGTTGTCCATAGAGTTCCCACCATAGAATACTCTGTGACAGGGAGAGGCTAATAGCCATCCAGGAGTCCAGCCAAATGTCCCTGGGAGCCTGGAGAAAGTAACCAGATGACGCCAGTTGTCTCTGATAGACTTGTTAGCTCTTAATTGCTCCGTGGTAGCTAATAACTAAGCTGCATAGGAAGGGTTATAATGCTAACTTGGATTATGCTTCCAGACTTGCTTTAGGGGCTACAGATACGTGCAAGGCATGGGGAGGAAAGCTGATGTGGAAGAGTGCTATGAATTGGGATAAGTAGTTGTATGGGATGAATGTGCCTCTTTACTCACCCTTGGTGTCCCTGGACACCTGAAAACAGAGACTAAAGATTCAGGCATGTGCCTTGAGCTCCTCATTTTCCAGGGATTTCCAAGACAAAGGAGAGGGAGTTACAGATAAAGTTGCATGCTATTGATTCATTCCTCATCTGAGAAGAAGCCTGCTGGATCACTGCTTTTCCAGCTCTCTGTAGCCTGCTGTCAACCCTGTACTACACAACCCACTGAACTCAAAGTTGCCTACCAAATCGCATTAGTAATCCCCACAGCAACAAATCGACCTTAAAAACCCATCCTGTTTATGTCTGCCCTGGGACACGTGTATCAGCTGTGGATCCCAGACACAGGGGAGCACAGGCTGGCTGTAGGTTGGGCAATGCTGGGGCAGTCCCAGACCTCCTCCAGGCTTAGTCCACATCTCCAGCATGAGAAAACCAGATCTTTACCACAGAGATGAGAAGTAAACATTAGGGAGGGTTTATGGTCTACTTATGTTACAAATAATATTCAGATATAATTTTTGTAAGTCTCCAAGATGAAGAGCTAGAAAAAAATTAATAAATGGTGCTACCCCACGCCTCAGGCGACCATCAAACATTTCACTTCTTCACAGGAAGCGATGCTTTATCAAGGCTGCCAAGGCTGGAGGGTGCAAAGCCCCCAGGGGCTGATGGCAAACCTTTTCCTTTGAACAAGCACAATTTTGGGTAGGTTTTCTGCCAAGGTGAATGCTGATACATGTGTAGAGGGAAGCTGACCTGGAGGTGAACTGCCCTGCCACTGGCTCATCTCTCTCATTCTGTTTTCTTTTGCTTTTCTTTTACTGACAAATTTCTGGGCTACATTTGCAAGGGTTATGCTCTGACACCTTGTCTACTATTTGGGCTTTACATGTCAGCTTTTTGTTTTCAACTAACTACAATCAGATTACTGATTTTCCTGAGGTTTCTCTCTTCAGCTGCAAGATTCTCAGCCAAGGAAGAGTGCTTCACTATGCTGTGGGTGTGCTTGAAAAGTCCCACTAACAATGGGATGCTTTCACTCATTTACCTGCAGTGACTGACCTCTGCACGTGAACTGTGCTGGCAGCAGGACCCCTCCAGAGGCTGCTCTCTCAGGTGACATGAAGGATCACAAAGCAGAAACTCCTTCAGGCCCCATAGATGTCAACAGGTCTGCTTGGCTCTGCCAGGTGTAGTCATGCATTTCAAGTTTCTTCTTGACTCTTAATTCTTATAAGTTTCACTGGAACAAAAAGATCAGGCTATTTATGCACTGGCCTTCTTTGTGTGTATGCTGCTACCAATGTCTTTGGTGTTCTATTCCCCAGCAGCCTTTTTCCCTCCAGGTCTCAGGTCCCAGCTAGTCTCCCCCAGTGCGATCTGTGGCATTGCCCTACCATTGACTGCTCCAGCAACCTCCATTAGTGCTTCCCCGACCTAGCGTACAGCTCAGGTAGGCTGCCTGGGAAGGCCATGCTACTTAATTTAGAGCTCATCTGTTGAGCTGATGAACCATGGCCTTCCTGTTTTGCAAAGAGTCGTACCTATGGCCCAGACACTGCTGCAATGGGCACAGTGGAAACGCAGGAAGATAAAGTAGTTGGCAGACAAGTCCTGGTCCCGTCTGTTTGTTTTTGTCTTTCATCCAGACATGCAGTCAAGCAAAATCAGCATGACTTGATCCGACCAGAAGGCAACACCGACACTTGGTAGATCCACGATATTTCACAATGTTGTTGTTTCACATCCAGCCGCCAAATGTAAAACAAGACACACGCATCTGGGTCTACTAAAGCTCATCTGCTGAGGCCAGGGTTTGGCACTACAACCTCTCACGCTTTTTTTTGTTGCTATCCTATAGCATGTGATAGGCCACGCAGTACCATGCACAGTCTGACTCCAGAGCTCCTTCAGCTCTCAGGTGTTTTCAAGGTGCACCTGCAGCTCTTTTGGGCTGAAACTACTACATGGTCCTCTGACACATGGTTTGATATCAAAATTGCAGAAGAGGGATTGATTCAGAAGAAGAAAAGCCAGCAGCCCTAACTGACAGGAAGCTGGAATGCTGGGACCTGCTTGGAAAGGACAGGGATGTTTGTCTCCAGCCCATTCTCCTGACACCCTGTCCTTGTGCACCACCACAGCAGCCATGGGCTGCCCAGCCTGAAAGCTTCTGGCAGTATTTCTTTGAGAAACTTTTGCACTTTGTGAATTCAACAGAAACAAAGCTGAGTAGTCAGAAATGAGCTTTGACTCTGCTCCTTTGGGTGCTGTTCAATGGTTTTGGCTGAAATAAAAACGCTTTTGGAAAATATTCAATGCCTTTCCAATCTGGGCAGACTGCCTGTTTCGATGATGCTTCATCATTGGATTGGTGTTCATCAGTGAGCCGGTAGAAGATGGTGCTGTTCTGAGGTGCAGTGAAGTTACTGTGGATCTAGTCGTAGTCAAGAGCTTTGAACTGAATGCATCTCACTGTCTGAAGCAAACAGGGGAGTAAACACAAGTGAGTATGCATCAGAGAGTTTTCCAGTGGGCAAACTGTTGGAGTGAGGTGATGGTGGCTGGCAGAGCTGGCTCAGGTGGAGAAAGCAGAAGTTTGAGCTTAGAGCAGGCAGGGAAGAATCCTACATGTGCCCTCTGCAAGGCACAACACTGAATGCCAAGCAGCAAAGAATTTGATCAACTGAAAGTCATGAAATACAAGTGTAGAGCGGAGACAGTCAAAAGTAAACCTGAGCTGGAAATTTTGAAGTGTTCCAAAGAAAACTGGGAAAACTTCAAACATAACTGTAAGAGAAAAGCAGAGTCAGACTGCTGTGCAGTAAATGAGATTAAAGATAATCTAGGCATGGCCTAAAATCAAAGGAGTATTTTACCTCTGCTCTCATTTTAGGAAGACAAATCCTAGGGGCAAAAGCAGACTAGTTAATGTGAACAAGATTATGGAAATGGAATTGCTACCATGGGGGAAGCAGAGCTCCCAGCACAGCTCTGAGTCTGCTGGGAAGGTGGAGGCTATGCGAAGACCAGCATCAGAGGTGTTGTTGCCATTTGATGGCAACAATTTCTTTAAATCCTTTGAGCCAACGAGGCACTGTGTGGTGGTGGGAAATCCATAACAACATGTTAGGTTGCACGGGGTTAAAAAATAAGCCAGCCAGCTGTAGTCCTTGTACCTCTGACCTCACTGGCATGCAAAGCTTTGGAACAAGCCTGGCAGGTTAATTAAAAATGCAAAGGCGCATAAAAAATGGGATAAATGCAACGTAAGGTACATCATACCAGACTCACTCGATCGTTCTCTTTGATAAAACAATTACTTTTCCAGACAGGTGATATCTGCCAGATTTCCTTTATCTAGGCTACTTTAATGTATTTGCTATGATGTCAATTGTGAAACAATTGATGTTGCCAGAGACAAAACACATGAGCAGAGGATTACGTTCTTGGTAAGAGGAGACAATAGAGCTGAGAGTGGAAATGCCAGGCTAGAAGGTACGTGGCAGAGCTCTCCAAAGAGGAGGTCTGGGACCAATTTTGTTTTAGCATTTTCATTAGTGGTGTGCTTCTGACCCATGTGAGCATCGTGCTGATGAATTGTGCCAGCACAGGGCTGTGACGTGTGGTGGGCACAGGGGTGGACTGGAGGCCAGGCAGGATGAACAGGGCACCTTGAGAGCAGCCGCAATAAAAGGAGGCTGACATTCAAGTAAAAGACAAAAAGTCACACAGGTGAAAACTGGTATCAAAGGCGGCTATTGCTATTAACAGGGAGTGAATCAGTCGAGAAAATAACTGTGGAGAAAGAAAAATCAGCATTTAATGGTCACAAAACAATTGTGTGTTGCCAGCTTGTTCCTTATGTTGCATCTATTCCCAGTTGAAGTGAGGAAGTATTAGTGCCAACATATATCCTCACCCTTCCCTTCCCACCCCTCCTTTGGGAAAGATGCATCAGTAACATGCGGCTGCAGAGTAGAGCTGCAGGGAAGAGCTGAGATCCCTTTGCAGGGGGACATGGGAAGGCACTGGCTGCTGCCATGCCAAAATTTGTTTTGTTCTTCTGCATGTGCGGTGGAAAAGGGAATTTGCAGGAGGTCCTCAGCTTAAGCCTAAGTAAACAGGTAGGAGCAGAGCTGGACATGAGGCAACTACAGCCTGAGGCTATGAGGCTGTTTGCTGAGGGGGGCTGTGGCTGAGGCCATAGGATAAGACCCAGATAGTTGCTAAGAAATGGCTTTCGGCCCTGGCTGGCTACCCAAATACTCAGCTGTGCAAGGGAAGATGCTTAGGACCACTGGCTGAGGAGTCATCTTTTATCTTTCTGAATTTCTTTGGCTTCCCTAGGAACTAGTGCTGTCTCTGTCACTGCTGTCTTTATAATGAGAGGGGAGAGAGGGAAAGGAAAGCATGAGAAAGGAGCAAATAAGAAAGAGATGAGTGCCCATGCTAAACCACAAGAATGAGAAGTGGAGGCCTAGAGAGGTTGTGTAAGACCAGTACAGCATTTGCAGGTTTGGAAACAAGAGCCAGGAGGGCTCCACGCCTCTCGTGAGAGCAACCTGGGGCAGAGCAGGTTGTCCCACCAGGAACCCTGGCAGCCTTTCAGTGAACGTGCTGGTGTTGAGAAGCTAAGTCAATTGCAGTTATTAAACTGATTATTCATATTCCAGTTTGTTCTCTGTGGGAAGGTAGTCCTTTCGGAGTTGGGTTTATGGGCCATACAGATTGTCAGAGAGAAGTTAATCCGAATGGAACAATGACTGGTAATTGTTAATGATGCAGGTAAAATGAAGTCTTGGGCTGTAAACAGTACTGAAAGGCAAATGAACATTTACAGTTGTGTACAAAGACTGCATGTGTACCCATTTCACTGCTAGGGTGGTTACGGTGACTTCTTATCCCTGAAACAGCAGCTATTTGCCAAACGCTTCCCAGTGGCCAATGGAAGAAATGCTGTGAGAAATGAATGACCTGGAGAGCTGTGTTGGGAGAGGCGAGCGGAGTGGGCAAGGAGCCCTGGAACCGGCACATGGGCTGAAAGCCGTCCCCTGCTTTGCTTTCACCAAGGCAAGCCTCAGCTGCCTCCAGAGCTGGTGGAAAAAACAGGGTCCCTTTGACTCGCACAGGCCCTGGATTGTGCCTCTGTGCAGGTGCAGGGCCTGAAGCCTGGGAGCCAGGCTGTTGAGGGCTCCACAGCTGCTTGGTGCTGCACTTGGCACGCGTCTCCAGCTCCACTGAGCAAGCGTGGGGCAGGAGGCCGTCCAAATATTTTGGATTAAGTTTGGATCCTGAATTATGCAACACATGCACACATAAAACCTATTTTGTTGCTTTTGCCACAGGAGCTTGGCACGTGAACCTTTCCCACCCTACCGCCGCGTGCAGTGGAGTGGCCTGGTCTGCAGCCTGGTCTGCAAGCTGGTCCATGGTCTGTGCTGCCATTTCTGTTTGCAGCCCCCAAATCAGAGTGCTGATGAGTGGCACGCTGGGTCTGTGAAAACTGTTTTGCTTAAACAGCCAGTGGAGCTGGGACAGCTCATGGCAGTCATGGATTTAATCCAGCATGGAGCTTCACCTCTTCCATGGAGTGGCCCTGATCCTGTGCGTTGTTTCTCTCCCCACAATGATTTGGACTGGTCTTCGTGTTGAACTGGACAGTTCAACTCTTATTCCTCAGAGTTTTTGGAGTGGAATGGGTATGGAAGAGGTAACTTGCGTAGAAAAGCTACTGGGAAAGGTGGATCAAACTGCACCTTTTTGTTTCTCAGAGGTTAAACCCAAGTTATCTGTTGGGGTTTTTGTTGGCAATACTACAGGTGTAAATGTGATGGGGTGCCCACACAGATGAAACGTTTTGTACTTACCCGTCTTTCTAAACATGTGTGGGCAATACACCTGGTACAGACAGAAGTGCAGACTTCCCTTATATTATTTTACACTTTCTGTGGTGTCAAAGTTGAGAATTTCAACAGCCAAAGGTTTGGCAGGAAAGAGAAAGGAACAATGTGAGAGAGTTTTGACTGTGCCCAGGTCTTGGTCCCCCAGTAAGAGAGAGAGCTGGACATACTGGAGACAGTCCAATGTAGGGCCTCTGAGATGCTGAAGGTACTGGAACACTTCTGCTGTGAGGAGAAGCGGAGAGAGCCGGGCCTGCTCAGCTTGGAGAAGAGGAGGCTCCTCAGGGGGATCTCATCTGCTCTCGGTGTCCCTGCTGAAGCAGAGGTTAGAGCAAATGGCCTCCAAAGGTCTCTCCCAACCTCAGCCCTTTTGTGATTCTGCGATGCTGCAATCTTCAACAGAGCCAGTTGCATCGATGGGTTGCAGCTGAAACCAGCAACGGTTTCTGGCTTAGAGGGTGTCAGTTTCTCTCTAGAGGAATTTCCTGAGAAAAACTAAAATGTCTTAGTTAAAAACTGAAAACAACAGCAAAAACAACAAAGAAGGATTTGTATTAAGAGTTGTAGATCTTGAATTAGAAAGGATGGGATGCTGGGCATAATCTCATTTAGATTCTCTTGTTTGAAATAGCATTTAAGAGTGGTCTGAGATGATTAGTTACTTATGATAAACCCTCAAAAAATTCAATCTGAATTTTTCAATGACTTTTAAAAATAGTTTTAGCAACATTTAAAAAAATGTGGAGCAAAGAAATCTTTCTTCTGTGTAGCCCCCTCTTCCTGATGCAGGTTTTCAGTCAGTTTGAATCCACTGATATGTACACAGTTTTGCCAAGGATGTGCAAGGTTAAAAATTAAAAAGCCACAGAACTACTTAGTGTGTTTAATTTACTTTATTTTACTTTAATTTACTTTACGTGGTAGATTTTTTTTTTCAAGGAAACATTTTTAATGTATTTTTTGTACATCCAAATTCATACCCGGAAATATATTTTCCACAGTCAGCATGTCATAAGAGCTTCATTTTTGTCTGTTAAAAGTAATTATGGGATTTGGCTTTATCTACGCTTTTATTTCTACATCAGTGTAAGCGATGATTTCTTTTATTGCTCATTATTACTCAGATGAAATTAAAAGAAAAACAAAACTTCGCCATTGAAAAGATTCCTACACTGTCAGACAACCCTTTTTTTAAACACTAAGTGAATTGTTTCTTTGGAATTAGAGGATGCATAGAAACAAAACCTCCACCCTTGGAGATACTCAAAATTCACTTGAACAAGGTGCTGAGGAGCTTTAATTAATGCAGAAACTGGTCCAGCTCCGAGCAGGGAATTGGACCATACGTGCTCCAAAGGTTCCTTCCAAACCGTATCATTACACTTTATCACAAACCTTTGTGACACAGATTTGCCACATGCACACACTGAAATTGTCAGCCCGTGGGGTGCTGGAGAGCAGCAGCACAACTGTACATGGACACCCAGTGCTGTTCTGGCTCCTGCCCTCTCTAGGAACGCAGGGCCACTGCCACACCTCACATGCTGTGCTGAGCGAAGCCAGGAGGAATGCAAATCTTATTTGTTCTGGGACTCGTGAACCTGGAAAGGTGGCTGAAATACCTAACTAGGCTGAGAGTGGCTGTCGGTAGTAGAGAGTTTTCTTAGCAGCTTGTTAGAACCTTGAAAGACAAAAATGGCAATTGCATTTACTGATTGAAATCACTTTTCTCCTTGATTTGCATCTAAGCTATTCCAAGGAGTTGTTTAATGCCAGCCTCCAGCCAGTCCCCTTTATGCAGGTGCTGCATGGAGCTTGTCATTCAACTCCTTGGACAGAAGTCTGCAGGACTTTGCTGTCCCCAAAGACACAAGGACTAATGCAAGGGAGGACAGATTGTCCCTGTCTCAGGGACAGAACTGCTCCTCTAAGATTGCCACGTGCAAAACCTACAAATATTCTGCACCTGCCCCTGTCACCTCTGTCCCTTCACTTAACATTTGGTGATAGATACTTGTTTGTTCCTGCCATATTCCAACACGCTTTAACCACATCTCCTTAGCACAACAAACCTTGTTAAATAAAATGTTATTAACAAAGAACAAAGATTTCCTCCTACTTTCTTTATTAAGCCTAATTTACACACTACTCCATCCTTACTGTGCAGGTTGATAATATTTAAAGGGCACTGAGATATGTTAAGAACATGTACTGTACTTGATGATGTATTATGAAATGTATCCCATTAGTCACTTTTTATCTGAAAGTCAGAAAAATTTCCACCTAGCAACAGAAAGGCACTTAGTATTTAAAAGAAATACTTGGCAGGCATGTTAAACTACGCCAGAATGAATCCAGTCAGAGGTATCTAGAGACAACAGGAGCATAGATAAATAAAGTGTTTCCCATCACAGGGCTGGCGGATAACACAAAGCTCCATAACCTGGAGGAGCAAAAGAGAGGCACAGGGCAGCCCGTTTGGCAGCCTGAGGGCAGCTGGGAGGAGGGAGAACAGAATGCCAGTGGTGCCCTGCTTGCCTGCTACCACCTGCCTTGGGGACCAGGTGTCACTTCCTATGCTTAAAAAACCTGATATGCCACCTAAAATGTCCTGTCATGGATAGTGTTGGTGACTGAGACTGAGAGACTCATGCTAAGATTTCTCATTTTCTTCATGTATACGAAAAAAATAAGAATGTAACCGGTGCCTTCTAGGGATCTAAGAAGGGATCTTATCACTGGAAACCAGAGCAAGAAGAGCACTTCAGTTTTGTGCACAATGCAAACCATGTACAGAGGACAAGAGCTTTTAGCGCCCCGTGTGTGCATCATTAACAACCTAGAGAAGATTTTTTTCAGCGATCTGTAATTTATCCTGAAACATAAGCTAAACCTATTGTATGCAGAAATGTTTTTGATAGGCCAGGCAAAGGCCTCAGTATTTTTTCCAGCTGCATCATGTTTTAATCACATTAAAATTTTCATTCAACTCTTTTCCTTTGGAGAAGGAACTCTTCTAGCAGAAGAGGAGTGTGCAACTTGCAAACTTCCTTCTGTAGCTCAAGAACTGTATGCAGAAGAGCAACAGCCAATTATATTTTATTTCCTGTCAGGTGTGCCATGTGTCAACCTCACAGTGTTACATTGCTGGAAAGTCATCCTAAAATGGAGTGAAGGGATTACTTTCCCATTTGTGAAGTGGCACTGCTTTTGTGTTTGATCCCAGTGACCAAAATGCATACATACAGGCACGGTGAATGCCTGTGATCACTCCGTCTGGCTTCTGGTCCTGGAAACAGCTGATTTATTTGCAGGACAGTCTTCCTGCTGCACAGTGATGACCTTCAAAGGAAGGAGAGACAAGTTATATAGCCCCAGCTTTCTTGGGGAGGCAGGGGTACATCCATGGGCATCAAAGCTCATGGAATGTGGGCACTGCTGGGCACCTCAGGCTATTTGTCGTGATAGGAGGAATGGGTTGGGTTCTCAGCTGGGATTCACCATCCTCTTTCTCTGAAGGCAGATGATGTTTGCTTTGTTTTGGTGGTGATAGATTTGTGTCCAACCCCGGGGAATGGCTCCATGCTGCCTAAAGTGGCCATCTAGGATGTCTTCAGGTGCTTTTCTTATTTGGACCTACTGAAGGCACTGCTGATACCCTTCTGCCCAGGAAATGCTCTTCTTACCCTTGGTGTTGAACAGAAGTCCCTTTATTCTAGCTTGGGAACAAGTCATAAGCCATGGTTTGAAGATAGCTGGAATTGTCGTGCTCTTCCCTTCTGTTCAGCTGAGCCTTCATGCCTCCCACCATGAATCAGGCAGGGCAAACACAGCCAGAAAAACAAGCGCTGAAATCTGCTGCCAGAACTGGGCCCTAACACACATCCAGTGCCCAAAGCTGGAACTCAGTCACGGGGGAGTTGATAGTAACACGCAGCAAAGAGCTGAGTGCTGTCCTGCTGTTGCTGAAAGCATGAAAAATATTACCTTAATTTAGAGACTTACTAAGGCACATTACAGCAGGGCATGCCAATAAATGCGGAGCAAAGTAGAAGTGCTCTGCTATAGTATGCACTCATTGCAATAATAAAAAAAAATTACCTTCTGGAAAAAGAGTGTCAGAAGAAAAGAGGATGTTCTGCTGTTTATTCAACAGTAAAAACAACAAAAAGGCAATGGCATCCACAAAATGCCCTCTCTTTATAGTGAGTAAAAGTAAGCTAAAATGAACCAAGGCTCAGAACGTCACTGTTTCGCCTCTTAGAAACTGTTAATCATCTCTATGGCCTGCAAGATAACCTACGTAAGTGCTTTATTTCTTTTTCAGATTTTCTCTTCCTCATACTTAACATGTCCGTATTGTTGAATTTTGTACTTAAAAGCAATAAAGCCAACAGCCAAAGAAACGTGGGCACCTTAAAACAGTGCTCAATGACTTTCATTTTCCCTGGATGTGAAACAGAACTGAAAACCCATAAGACATCACCATCAGCTCCAAAGTGCACGAAATGCAGTGGTGTGCATGTGGGGCCCCACTAGCAGCTGGTGCTAGTTGCTGCCATCTGACATGTCCTGTGAAGCTATTCCTTAGATCCTTGGTAAAATGCTATAGAAATCCTACAGCTTTTGGCCTTTTCTCTTTTTAGTAGCCTGGTGCAGAGATAATTCTCATGAGTTATAAACCATTCTCCAGCAATGAAGGAGTGTTTGGGATTTCCATCACTAATGCTGGTAAGAAATCATTTGGCTGTCACTAACATTATGTAAATAGATGGTTCGTGTTTATACTCGACAAAACGCATTTACAAGAAAAAGGCTGACTAATTCAGAGGTCAGCTGCTAATTCAAGGTTAGTGAGCAGTAGGTTTTTTTTCCCTGCCAAATAAAACCATTAAAGGCTAAATTAAAACCATGTGCTCTAACCTACCTTTATGTAATTACTGATACAAAGAAGGTGGAAGCAATTTTGTTATCCCATTTAATGTCACTAAGGGGTGAAGTGAAATGCTGTCCTACAGGAGGTTTTGCACAAGAAGTAAACCAAGACTGGTTGGCCTAGAAGGTGTGGAGTCCTCCAGTATGTGGAAGCCCCATTTCAGTGAATTGTCTAGATTATTATGCTGAGTTACAAAGTAGAATCTTGATTTCTCAGAAATCCACTGAAAGAAATGAAAATTTAATCAGCAAATTATCTTGTTCTGAGAGGAGAGCAAGTGGCTGCAGGAACACTAAAGCCTGATGAGATTTACTCCTTTCAGAAGTTTGGATATCCCAGTCACGGTGAAAAGAGGTTAGGTCTGATAACTCCCTAAACCCATTCTGGATGGTTATACTGAAGATGGCTGCCAAATTTATGGAAACTATCAGCTACCAACATTTGCCCAGCATTTTATTCCCTCTTTTAGCTACTTGTTCATCACCACTATGATTCTGTTCGGCCGCAGAAGCACAATCATCTCAAATGGTTAAACAGGGAGATCTGCTTGGCTCCTTCTCCCAGTCCCCCTGTGTGCAAGAAATGTTTGTTCCAAATCTGTGAATGTATGACATGGTGACAAAAATTCAAGGTGCAGTGCTCTTAAGTGGTAGGACTGTGGCACGCATGTGACTCTTACACAGAGCCAGCCCAGTCAGGAGCTTCTTGTGTCCTTGGCCACTGGGCAATGGACCATATTGAGGTCATTTAGTTTTTGCCAATGATCCCAAACAACGCTTCCAGAGCTTACAGTCACAAAAGAAATTCTTCATTTCACACACGGAGTATTCACTTGTGCAGCATTTGTCTTTACAGCCAGCCAGCTCAGTGAGATTTCTTTCCTGCAAAATGACTGCAGCTGCATGAAGTAACTTTCTAATTAAAATATACATTGAATTATGAAATAAGTAACAAATGCTCACACTGCCTGTAGCAGAAGTGCTAAGTCATGGCTTGAAACAGTGATTGAGCATCTGATGGAAGGCAGGGCCAATCCAGGGGAGCTCAGGTGTATGCAGTACACCTGACTGACCAAAAGGGGTGGGGCCATGATCCACCCCTTCCCAGACCTCATTTAAGGGTTGGCAGAGGAGATGAGGGTATCTTGTTGGAGATCCCTGCCTACCTCAGGCTTTCCAAAGGTAAACAGATTTTTTTTTTTTTTTCTTCTTTTATTTCTCTGTCTACAACTGATGCACTTGGGTTTGTCCTCTCCTGCTGCAGCCTAGGACCTTGCTATCCCACTGTCATTGCTGTGCTTTCCATCTCATTACAGTGGTACATTGCCCCAGTACAAGCATCCCCTTAATTTGTGTGTTGTGTGAGTTTGCTTCTTTCGCAGCATCAAATATTTGATGCTTCCAAGTACTCAGATATCCTGTTTCTCACCACTTCTGAGTATCTATAGATGCATCCTTCTCAAAATAGATGTAATAAACAAGGCTTCAGGTTTGAGGCATCACCATGTAACAAAATCTTTAGTAACATGTTTTATTGCAAATTTCAGTCAACGTTGTGGTTGGTGGAAGGTTTTGAAATGTACTAGCTATCCCATCCCTTGTGCTAGGGCTTGTAAAGATATGAGAAACCTTATGAGGCTCTGAGGTGTGCAAACAGGAGTAGTGTCAAACCAGGATATTTGGAGCAGCTGAGTGCATCATAGAAGAAGTGTTGTATGGCAGTAGAATAGGATTGCAAGAAGAAACAGTATCTGTAGATTGAAGCAGAATGGGATGGGTAGAAATGGAGGGGCAGATTCTTAAAGGCAGGGAACAGGCTGCCCTAGATGCTAAGCAGACGCTGGAAATCACAGTATTTCTCCGAAATAAAATAAAGATATGATAGCTACTATGAAAAGGGTGAAGTATTTGCTCTCCCAGCAGTATTTCTGAGAATGCTGGACCTCAGTTGTCTTGGCTGAAATCTTATTTCCCAAATGGTCTTATCACTTTAGATGTTATGTCTATTCCGCACCCATAAGCCAAGGAGCTGATACTAAGGGACCAGTGAGCAGCAGTGAGCAGTGTTGGTAGTAGGTGGATGATTGGACTAAATGATCTTAGAGGTCTTTTCCAACTTTGGTGATGCTATGATTTTATTGGTTCCGGAGTTGACAAATTGACTAAACTATTGACAAAATGCAAAGAGAGACACATTAAATGCCCAGACTAGAGGTGGTCAACCCAGAAGAGTTGCAGATAGGATCACCTCGTGCTCAAAATTCTGGTACCTAAAAATGGTGATCTGTGCTCTTGCAATTGGTTCAATATTGTCTGTAAATAATAGTATGGTATTTGAGGTCTGCTGATCCAGTAGAAAGGAGAAATAGAGTGATCATAACCTGACACTGAGTCATAGAAAAGTTGGAAAAGACCTCTAAGATCACCTAGTCCAACCACCAGCCCATCCCCACATGCTCACTAAATACATCTCTCAGTGCCACATCCACACGTTTCTTGAACACCTCCAGGGATGGTGACTCCACCACCTCTCTGGGTAAAAATTACAGTTGATGTGATTTTGAGTTACACCTGTGCCTGGATTGTGACCATGTCTGCAGTGGCAACATGCTTTCCACATGGCAAGGTACATAGAAGAAAGAGCTCTAGGCTTTCAGATTTAGTGCAGAAATGGTTTTGAATGGATCAGTCAAGACAACAGTAATTGCCGTGAGGCTTAATGTAGCTTGTGCAGAAAATGTTTCTCAATTGCTTACGGTGTATTGTCAGATGTAAGAGCAGACAAATTGAGCAGACTGTGAAAATAATCCTAGCAGAGCTTCCAATAACAGAAGTTAAACTTCGTTGTTGCTAAGAAATGTGAAATTACAAGAATCAGTAATACCAGTTGCAGGAAAAACAACAAAAGTGTACAATATTGTTAGCTATAATCATTCATTGTATATCATCTGATTAAGAGAACATGCTGAGTAGTATTTTCCAAGACTTGCCCTCAGATAACACAATACTTCTTGGCAGGGTAAGTCTTCCATATTGATAAGTACATAGCAAAGCTCTTTGTAAATTGAGAAAACAGTTTTAAAATCTTTGCTGAAAAGAGCATATTTTTCCCTCTGCTCACTGGAGCCTTAAATCATATTAAACCTCCAAAACCTTCCAAAGGCTTTCCATTATCTTAAAGGGGACCAATCTGTTGTTTTTCTGAGTGTTTCCAATAATATAATGAAGCAATGTTAGGAATACCTGGAAAAAAATAGTAAACTGATTTACAACTTAATAGTTTGAATTTCAATACTATCCTTATTTAGAGGTAGTAGTATTAACTTTGACAGATGCTCTGAAAACTAGTGAGAAATGAGAATGACTGATTGTTGCCAGTTAAAAATCATATATAAAGCATATATAGCAGCACCCATAATAGAAGATAGTTTAATCTCAAGGGCTATGCATAGCTTTCAGTCTCTTGGGGATTTTAATCATCTGTTGAGATGTCAGAATTACAAACTTCTGTTAGCCTTCAATTCATGGGATTGATAAGGCATGTCTTCGCATGGCAATTTATCTTTATACCGTAAACTCGAAAGCTCTTGAAATGTTTTCCAGCTCATAGAAGTTATTTTTGTGCAGTAGTTAAGAATTGCTCAATTGCAGTTTTGAAATTCTTTAAGGATGAGAAAGTGATGAAGAAAAGATGTTTTCAGTGACTGAATACTCCTTATCTTCATCTCATGCTGTGCTAAAAGTTTGACTGCTCCAATTTTAAAGCTATCTAATCTTTTGTGTGCTAAAGCATATGAAATCATGCATTATTAGAATACGAATTACAAGAAGAGCTCATCTATTTGGTGTTATATATAACCTTTATCTAAAATGCATTATGGTTAGAAAAAATAATTTAGAAATATTCTCTAGTTCTCAAATAAACTTTTCAGAGAACAAAATTGCTTAAGATATTGAGATATTTCATGGGGGGGGGAAGGAAGCTATTTATTTATCTATTTTTTTTACAAAGTCGGTAAGCATCAGTGCATGTTTTGATACTTGACAGTTACTTGGATGTGAGTCTTGTGCTGAAGGGATCTTTGTTAATGGGAGATGTGTTCAAGTGAGCATACAAACCTCGGGAGTCTTCCACCAGCAGTCAAATATCCTTTAGAAATATAGGTTCTTCAATTTCTTAGAACATGTGGGATGCATTACATTCATTTCACTGTTACATCCAAGGCATGTATGAATATTTTCTTTGTGTACACATAGTTGGAAAGATTGCAGAAATCTGTTAGAGGCAAACTCTGTTTAATGTTGAGCTTCCAACTGGAAGTAATTTTAATTGTGGAAGTAAGGACTTCTATCAGTTGGTTTTTTTTTTTTGTTTGTTTGTTTGTTTGTTTGTTTTTTTTTTAATATGTACTAAAATACACTAAAATGATGCTTATCAGTTTGCCAATAAATTGAGACTTATCATAGTGGAATGCTGTACTTGAGAGTACTGGAAATTTCCACCTTAGAGAAAAACACAGGATACACGAAAGGCAAAAATGTTTCCTAAACTGTCATTTAAAATAAAGCTCCCATTTTCTATCCAAAGAGTGGTCGACCTGCCCAAGAGTGGTGCTTTCATGGTAGGTTATTTGTTTCAGGACAAAAAACACAGTGCAAGCCTGTATCCAGTCTTCAGTTTAGTCACAGGACTCTGGGGTTTGTTTTTTGTTTTCAAGTGTCCCTAAATCTTTCTCCCTGTTCCTCCACTACTAGATTAATTATTTTCCGTGCAAGGGCTCTTCTTTCAAAGTCTTCCATTATTCTGTTTTGACCATAGTGGGGAACTTATCCAAGCCAGCAGAAAGGCAGCCTTTATCACGAGAGGCTGCTCATGAAGTGGATGGTTTCATACATTACTGTGGGAGAATTGCCTTAACACAGCCTATTCATGCTGATGTGCCAGGTGCATCCACTTACGCAGCTCAGAATGCTGCTACCACCACATCCTGCGCTGCCAAGGCCATTATGCGCTCTGAGTGATGGAGCAAGAGGCAGGACTCGGGTCTTCTCTGCTGGAAAGTGGAGGGAGAGAAACCAATCTTTGTCCCTCAGAAAAAATCTGCTTCAGAGAGCCTGTTAACCCTCTGCTACTCTGCACTGCCAGGGCTTCAGGAGGAGATGGGGAGGAAAACAGCATGGGCTTAGAGCAGGGCTCTCCTCTGCATCGTCGCCCTGAGATGCTGTAAAGAGGACAAAAGGAAACTTGGATATAAATAGAGAATGACATTTTCCTTGCATTGTCCACAATGAATACATTTGTAGATGAACAAAATCATTGGAACGAAACAACATGCATGCTTGCTGCTGAAGAAAAGCCTATTTGTGCTTAGTACATTGGAGACATTGTTTGGAAATAGTTCATCCTTTTGTAAATATTGCCTCTGCATTGGTGCCAGGGTTGCTCTTAGTTTGCACTGTCAGCTGAGTAACTATCAGTCCTGCACGTGCTGTGGGGAGAGCTTTTAATATGGGCACCAGATTTAAAAGGAGAAAATTATCCTTGTAAGGACTGTCCTGTTCATTTGTAGTTAATGCCGTTCACTTTCCTCTTGTTTCTCTCAGGCTTACCCTGATTTTCCTTGCATATAAAGTAGGGACTGGTGTGTGTGTGTGTGTGTGTGTGTGTGTGTGTGTGTGTGTGTGTGTGTGTGTGTGTGCATCTGAGGAAACAAATGCTCTTTCCCTACTCTGTAGAAGTTACACAACAGCCCTGAAATAAGGATAGCTAAGCCGCAGAAGGGAATAAAAGGGTGTTTAATTCACATCACCAGAACTTGCCCCAACCCCCAGGTTCTGCCAGTGTGTGCTCAGATCAGCAGGCATCCTTTTTCAGACCAAATCCTGGAAATGTTGCCTTTGCTTTTCACCTGCAGTGATGTTGCTGCAGCAGCTCTGGCTGTGTCCTCTTTTGCTTGTGCAAAGAGGCCCAATTCTGCTGCTGCCAGCAGAGTAGCACTGTGTTGGAGATCCAGCCCTTGTGTTCATTTGCTTGTTTGCTGGAAAGATGTGCCTGTGGCACTGTTTCTTCTTTCCAGAAGTTTTGAGAATCCAGCAAAACAAATAGCTCTGTCAGATGCAAACTAAAATCTATGAAATGAATAAAATACGTTCAGCACCCAGTGAAACCTTCTTGTATCCCTGATGAGAAAGCAGATCTGATAAAAAGGACGTTTGTATTTGTGCCCCAAACCAGCTTTTGGGCATTATAATATAGGCAAAAAATAAGAATTCATTAATATACTGAAGTAATGAACCAAAACTTTAAGGGTGCTTGTGCAACTCCATTGGTGATAGTGAGAAAGAGCAGATGCAAATGAGACAGAATGAAACCATTGAACAAAACAATCTGTGATGTATCTATCTCATCAGAACACTTGTAACCTGAGCAAATCCTACAGCCTCCCTTCAGTCAATGGGAAAATGGGCTCTCCAAGCACAAGCAGTGTGACCTGCTGCAGGTTGCTACTTGGGACTGAGGTGACCCTGAGGTGACTGAGGTGGTACAAAAGCAGTTATTCCTCTCATCAATGGGATTTCAGACAGCAGGTATGTACTGTATGTGTTTAAAGACAAGTGAGATGAATCCAAGGTTTTTTGCTAGCAGATCTGCACTAACGGATTTTGGTGGTTGCTTTGGATGAATACGTTAAGAAGTGAGAGGAGTATTGCTGCAAACAAGGGTGGATCTGTTGGGATTTTCAACACGCGGTCTGGGAGGTAGTTTTCACTGCTCTGCTACCCAGGCAAAAAGCATTTTATGAATGTGTTGCTTTTGGCAGCTGGGGAGCTTGCAGGTGTGAGGAGTGTGGCGGACTCAGGGTCAGCCTGTCTGTACAGGCCAAGATCTGCCTCCAAAGGAGGGCACTGGAGATAAGCAGCCTGTGGGTCACCCTGGCTGATCAGTCCTGCCTCTGGAGGACCTGGCCTCTTCCTTTATCTCAGTCATTCATGCCTTGTTCTATGCCCTGATGTGTGGAGTGTGAGCCATTCCCTTGTGGCATGGTCAGTGAGGCTATAAATGATGAAATCCATTGTTAAGCGAAGGTGTTAAAATCCAGCAGCAGGTTGGAAGGCATGTGTTTTCATAAGGCCAGGCTAGACAGGCCCTGGGCAGCCTGATCTGGTGGGTGGCAGTCCTGCCCAAGGCAGGGGGTTGGAACTGGGTGGGCTTTGAAGTCCCTCCCCAAACCATTCTAGGCCTCTATAATTCAATAATTGCATGGTTCTGTGATAAACCCCTTTATTTTGTTTGCATGCAGTCGGGTACCTGCATGTCTGAGAAGAAACCGATGTCTTCTTTCCAACTACACAGCATTTTGGAAAACTACGCCATAGAGAAACCTGATTTAGGAAACCTTCCACCACAGAATTACCTTTATATAAGCAGTTGCTAACATATAGATCTCCCCAGAAGCTGTACAGGTAGCAATGTGTTTTGAGATATGCAACAGGTCTGGTTGGTCATATTTTGTTTGTTTTCCACTAGAAATGGGATTTCATATAATTTGAGTCAAAGAACGTCAACGCTTTTGATATTTCCTTGACTTCCAAAAAGCTAAGTCAACATCCTTACACATGCATCTTATATTAAAACTGCAAGTATTTTATCTTGCCTTGGATGTGTTGTGCTGCCCTCATTTCCCTGCCTGATTAGAAATGGACTTTTATTTCCAGAAAATATCCTTCTCCAGGAGGGAAATTAATATATTTGTATCCGAGATACAGTCCTCTATCAAGATAAGCTACAATCAGAAGCTACGTAAATTGCAGGACCCTCCAGCACTTCATGATAGCAGGCAAATACAGTTATCCTACGGCACAGACAAATGCATGAGGGAAAAGAGAGCTACTGACTTGCCCAAAAGGTAGTCAATGGAAGAGGTGAAAATTACACCTTTTAAAAAATACTGTGATGTTCAGGCAATTTGGAAAATATTTCTCTGCCTTTTAAAAAAAAAAAAAAAAAAAAAAAAAAAAAGGTATTGCTCAAGCTGAAATCAAATGTAGTAGGAGCAGTGTGAAAGGCTGCCACAGGTTCTAAGAATAATGATGCCACACATCCTGAAGATTGCTGCGTTCTTCCCTCCCTGCTTTTATCTCTATGGCCATGCCCCAGAGTTAGAAAGTGGCACCCTTCAAATCAGAACTCTGGATTTGCAGTCTGTAGAATTCATTCATTTTTGCTTCCTGGTACAAAAGGAGGGTTGGGGTGTTTTCCTGCAAGTTGCACTGAACCCAGCTGGAAGTTAAGGAATGTCAAGGCAGCATGCACCAGATTCATAACTGGTCATGGTGCTGGGGTAGGGTGATGTGAGTCCTGCTCTGGCCTATGGGTCTCCAGGCTCCTCCAGGACTCCACTGGAAGGATCACTGTTGCTAAAACAATTCCATCCTTTTTTTTTATTTTTTTTTTATTTTTTTTTTTTTGTGTGTGTGTGTGTGTGTGTGTGTGTGTGTTGCAGTAATAAAGATTTTACATGTTGCAGTCTCCTTAAAATGGGGAAATGATCTGCAAAGTGAAGATGAATGTCCAAAGATTTTACTAATTAATTGAGAATTTACTTCATAGTTGATAATAATGATTTACTGGAAATTAGACTATCATATGTCACTTCAAGTGCTGCTAATACCTTGCTAATAAATTAGCAAGTTGTCTGCAAAACTGTTGCACTGTTTGTTTTTTTTCCAGATGCAATGCTACGCCCCCCCCCGACTAAAACCTGTGTGCTTTCAATGATAGTAAATACAGAATTTTAAAAAGGCTGGACATGAGTTAATAATTGTCTCATTATTAATGAAAAGCTTTGTGATTACATTGTACAAGGTGTTAAATGTTTGCTTTTTTTTCTCTCCATCTTCATTACATAGCTTTCTAAGGTTAAAAGTTGAGAAGACTGCAGGAAGCCAATTCTGCTACCCAAACTGCTTTCATTTGAGTTTCAGGCATGTGGGGCTCATTTCAGTGCAGCTGCCTGCATGTTATGCACTGCTGCAGTGGAGCCAGGATTCCACCAATGTTTCAACCATTTTAAAAAGCACCAGAAAATCTATGGGTCAAAGGAAGCCAAAATGCTTCAGCGGTCTAGTGAGGTTGACTAGAAGCATAAATTTCAATGAAAACTCCATTTCTGCAGCACACGTTGCTGTGAGTTGCCTACCTATGTGATAGAACTCAGCGAATTTCTCAGGTTCAGTAGGAAATTCAGAATTAAAATGAATACGATAAAAACTGGAATAGTCTAATTGTATGCACCAAAGTCCCTGCAGCAGAGACGATCAGAAAGTTGACAGTGTAGAAGTATGGGCTAATTACTCCAAGCAGTAGAGGACTAAGCAGTCAAGGAGCCAGTACATGTGAGTATTTCTTTCCTCCCTAGTTGCAACTCTGCGCCAGGTTTAGAGCTTTGATCTTTTCCCATGCTTTCACTGAGCAGAAAGGAAGTTTATCTATATCTTTATGGGACAGGACAATAATAAAAAATATTGCAATACAATGGAGTTATTTCAAAATACAGTTCCTCTCAGTAGTGAGTGGTTTCTTGCTAGAATATAAATAAGGTGTTAAATATGAATATAAATGTTCAAGAGAAAGCATTGTCTACAAATGAACATCCTATCTTGCACCTTGAGAGTGATTTAAAGCAAGCAATTTTAGTAATAGGATTCTAGCAATAGCCCATACTACAAGCTTTTACCACTGTCTTTATGTGACAATTTGACATCATAAACACAATATTATTTATTGTAATTTGCTTTTATCATACAGGTGTCCCTCTTCAGACCAGGGACCTTTGTTCCTGGCACTGTAAAAATTCATTAGAAATATGCTCGGAGAGATTAAGATGAGTATCTGGCTACATCTTGGCCTTGATTACAAAGGAACACACTATCAAGCCTCCTAATAACGTATTTACTGATGTTCAACAGGATGCTAGAGGACAAAATTGATCACTGTGCTTAAAAATGCTTGCTGCCACTGTACAGTGGTTAAAAATGCTAGCATTCATCATGCATACAGCTAACCTGTTGGCAGAACACTGGTTCCATCATCTCTCCCTGTGTTTCAAGAAGGCTCTGTTCAGCATGCCCATCCCTGCTTCTCACTGGTGCCTGAGCAGTAAGGGACAGGAAAGCTATGAGAGGGAGAGCCCATTGGGGCAAAGGGGGAGAAAGGTTTGGATTGCAACCCTAAGTAGCACAGAACAAAACATGAAGATCACCCCTGGGACAGACAACCAGGTCAGATAATCCCATTCATTAACTTAGTCTTGATTTAAAAGCAATTTCTTTTAACGTTACTCCTATTGAAAAGCAGTTCTTAAAGCTTTCTCCTTCACAGAACTGAAAAGTGTCTACTTTCAATTTTAGTCATGCTTATGCTTTTTAAGTACCAGCTTTTCCTGTCTTTAATTTTTTCACTTGTATTAAAAACATCCCCCTTCCCTTCCCACCCCATGTCCTTCTTTTCCTGGGTTGATGACCAAAACCCTTTTTAATTAGTTTTTCTATGACAAGCTCTGTGTTGTCCTGAACAGCTCTTTCTGCGTTTGGTTGTTTGACATTTCCTGAGTTCAGGTGACCAGAACAATGAATGCTGCTGCAGATGAGATCTGGTACTGAAGATCTCTCATCCGCACTTGTTATACCCAAAAACTTTGTTTCTTTTCCATCTATATCCCACTGGTGGCCTGTGGGTCACCGTGTGACCTTCTCAGATTCTCATGTCTGTCTGTAGAGCCCAGTGTGTAAGCTCCCAATTGGTGCTGAAACTCTTCGTAGCTCCCTCGTGTGCAGGCAGCCTTTTCAAATACGAGGGCTGCTCTGAAAGTAATGTATCTTATGTTGACACACGATGGCAGAGGTGGATGTTGGAGATACGGCAGCAGAGGTGCTGATTTTTATGAGTGCAGCATGCAAGCTCTTGTTCATCACTGGCAGAAATGCACAGCTAATGGTGGTGATTATGTTGAAAAATAAGGTTTTGAAGCTGAGAATTTGCTTTATCGAGTAATGTTACTGTGCTCTTAGTTGTAGTTTCCAGGGAAATACACAGAAGATATTCTTTTAAGAATAACCTACGTACGTTTTTATCTGCTTTTCATTACTACAACTGTCCCCTTAAAAAGACAGTTTGGTCTTCTGTAGCGACTGTGATTCACAACTTGCGCTGTTAGCATGTTTCACCAGTTGAGACAGAGGTACTGATCACAGGGGTCAGTAAAGAAAGATATGGAGAGTTGTTGGAGTGGGACCAGAGAAGGGACACGGAGATGCCCAGAGGGCTGGAGAACGTCTCCCATGAAGACAGGCTAAGGGAGCTGAGCTTTTTCAGCTTGGAAAAGAGAAGGTTCTGGGAACACCTCACAGCAGACTTCCAGTATTTGAAGGGTGTTTATAATCACTAAGGAAAGGGACTGACTTTTTACACGTTCTGATAGTGATAGGGCAAGGGGGAATGGTTTTAAACTGAAAGAGGGGAGATTTAGCTTAGGTATTGGGAAGCAGCTCTTTACTCAGAAGGCAGCGAGGCGCTGGCACAGCTGCCCAGAAAAGCTGTGGGTGCCCCATCCCTGGAGGCACTCAAGGCCAGAGTGGATGGGGCCCTGAGTAGCTGAGCTGGGGGGTGGCAGCCCTGGTTGCGGCAAGGGGTTGGAACTGCATGAGCTCTAAGGTCCCTTCTAAACCAAGCCATTCTGTGATGATTCTGTGACGATTCTGTGACACTGTGATTAATCACAAGATTAATCCTGGCCATCAAGGTACTCCCAATTGCCTCATCTGTGAAACTACACTAGCAAAGCCTGCTGCCACTTCTTTTTCACCCCAAGTTTTGCATGTGTGAGTTACAGTTCTGGCGATAAAGCTCTTCCCTGCTGACTAACAATTTTCAGTATGTTATTGCAACTACTTTACAATTATTAGTAGATTTGATCTAAGAGGATAATAGGGGGGAAGACATTCACAGGTCAAAGCATAAACATGCTGTTCTACAGTCCACCTTCATTACTGCATAGCATATTTTCAGGGATGCCTTCTCTCACATTGTTTTTTTTTCCTCTTGGCCCTTCTGAAGCCTGGGGAGAAGGCTGTGGAGCAAAGTGTTGTTTTCACCTGGTATGGCAGGTTCTGAAGTTAGCTTTCTAGCTTTGATTGTCCTATGTTTTTAAATATGCCCACTGCTATGCATGTATGCTAAAGGCAGAAACACACCTAGTGCTTAGAAAGTGCTTAGAAAAGATTTACATAGCACCGTGACCATGCTTTTGTTTGTTTATTTTTAAATTTGTTCCCTTTCTTTGTAATTCTGGGCAGCACAGGGATGTTTTCAAGGCAACACTTACCATATCTCCACCTTCCTCTGGCCTTTGTGATGTCTGTAAACTTTGCAGCTTTTATTAATGCCCCTTTCCCAAATATTTTTCAGAATGCTGCTTAACAGCAGGCAAGGAGTCTGCCAGCTGTCTGCCATCACTGTGAAAAGAGAGCAATTGTTTATGTCCTATACTTGCTGTCATTTCATGTGTCTCTTGTGCACGTGAGAACATGCGCTCATCAATGAGAACTTCACTCATTTCTTTGGGATGCTTTACTAAAAGATGTTGAACATCTTATTTTAATTCCCTGTAGGTGTTTGAATCAGATCTCCTTTCCCCATACAGAGGAATTTTTGGGGGCACTGTTTCCATTTTATGAAAGCTGCTTGTTTCTTTCCCAAAGTTACACTTACTCATTTGTACAGTGATTTTGTGCAAGTCTAAAAGTGTAGTTACCTTTAACTTTCTCTAGAGCCATGGCTAAACTATGTACCATGTTGGCTAATGAAAGTTTTCTCAAGCCCATCTTTTGATGCATTTCATCCTGTTTTTACATACATGTATATATAGCCCATCAGATAGATGTTTTTTTTCTGTTTTCTTCTCTTGGATGTAACTGAAGGTTTTTATAAAATGTTTTGGTTTTTTTATTTTTGTTTTAACTTGATGCAATCTTATAGCCATGTAGCCATGCTCACTTTCTTTTGAAGACTTATAAAACCTCCAATATATGACCAGCCCTTGGCTGGACTAGTAGTACAAAAATCCTGGAATAGCAAACCGCAGGATTTAGAGGCCTTCATTTTTGTTGGCCTTTTCAGCTACATGCTAAAATTTCCAAGCACATCCATATTTCACCACCATCTCTGTGAGTGAGCATCTCTGTGAATCCTTCAGATAGAGGTGAAACCACAAAAAATTAGTCCTATTCCCACTTTCTTAATTTCTGAGTGGGAAAACTTGCATAGATAAGTCTTCGCATCCAAGTAGAAAAGCAGCCATCGCAAATAGCATTTTAGATGTAACCAAAGCTACTAATTTATAGTATTAGGGAAAAGCAAAACAAAACCAGAAAAACTGAGACTGCCCATCAAGAAATTGGATCAAGGAAGCATAGGATAAAAGAGGATCGATGTAAAATAAGAAAAATGTCACAAAGCTTTCCTAAGAATTGATTATGCCACATGAGCCAAACATTAAAAAATAAAAATAAAAAAATAAATAACCTACCTTTCCACATCAAGGCAACAAGTTGACCTAATCTGACCAGATTTCAGGGAAATATTTTTAGTATATTAGTTTGAAAAAAAATAATCAGCCACGGAAGATAGCAACTACTAAATGAACCCTAATAACGAATGGAAGTCTGTCAAGTGGTTTTGAAGAACTATCAAGCTAATGGCAGGCTTCTATTGCACTTCCTTAGAGAATGATCCTAGATAGACTATTAACTATTTTCACTGAGTACCTTAACGTAGGAATTAAGTGTATGATCAGGTGGTGACATAAATCTCAGGCACTGTTAGCAAAGGGGGAATTTCATACAAATGAGAGCACAAAACCTAATTCTGTTTGATATATTTCTGTGCATGCACTGCAGCTAAGAAAACTTGACCAGTGGGGTTTATCTTTACAATGGAAATAACATGCTTAGGAGCTTTTGCTGGGTTTGGTGTGTGCCAAGTTCCAGGACACTGAATCAGGCTTATAATATGAGTTTTCTGCCCTTTGTTTTATGAACAACAGACAAAATTCTCTAGCGTAATATAATTCATGTTTTTACAAGTTATTCAAGAGTGCCGCTTAACTCTTGTGCATCCTGATCCACCTCCACTCTTACAGGATAACCTGTAAACTGGAGATCAAAGTACAAGTTCAACAGGAAAAATACAATGTGAAATAAAGTCCACCTCTGTTGATTCTGGAGGAAAAACCTTCAAAATTTGGTCTCTTGCTCCGAGAGCTGCCAAATGAAGCCAGGGTATGGCACTGAGTCAGAAGTACTGCACGACTTTCTGAAGACTTACCTGAAATAACATACTGTGATGTGCCTGAGGTAATGTAATACTAGAGGCAACTCTGCTTCATGAGCCAAGCCAGCTCGTCTGCAAGGCCCTGCGCTATATCAGGTGCGTGTACTATCTCACGTCCGTAGTTGTGCAAAGGGTAGAGAACAAATCTGGACGTGCTAGAAAACTCACTGGAAGCCTGAGGCCTGGATGAAACTGATGACACCCTTCTTATAAAAAGTCTTTTGACACCCTTGTCATGCAATACCAGTAATGGTGTAAAGTTCAAGGTTGTAAACTAGGAATGAATAACAAGAATTTTGCTATCAGTATCCATAAAAAGAAAAAAAAAAAAAAGGTAAAGCAGGTGTCTCAATCAGTCCTTAAGGCCTTTGAGACACTGATAGCATGCAGGTCTGCAAAGAATAACTTAAGTTTTTAAATATCAAAATATTAGTTCCAGCAGGGATAGGAAGGTGTTAATGCTACTCAAAAGACCCTGAGAAGATTTTCTATGGAGTACTATGCATACTTCTAATCTTGCACCCTAAAAAAGATTTATTGCAAGTGTAAAAGGTGCAAAGAAAGGTTAAAAGATTGGCTGGGGAAAGGCATCCTCTTCTGTGTCAGGTGTAGCACTGCTGTTTGGGCAAAGTTTGAGGCTGACAAGGTTATGGCAGTCAACAGTGAAAATAAAGCAATCTATGAATGCCCAAGGAGTGACAGATTGAAGGGGCTTTATCCTTAGGGAGAGAGAAAGGTTATTTAAACTGAATTCAAAGATGTTTACAGAACACAAGGGCATCAGCTGGTTTTGTCTACTTGTTATCAGAACTCTGTAACCATTTAGAGGAATGGAAATTAGGAGCAACGTTATGACAAAGGTACTTTCAAGATGGAGTTTGATACCTCTGCAGATAACTGGCACAGTACAACATGGCTGTCTGCAATAGCTGGGATCAGAATTGATGGCTGAGGAGTTCTTCACCCGTCTTTTCCATGTCAAGATCAGCACTGAGTATGAAAGCTTTGATTTTCAAAATGCATATCAAATTTACACATTTGCCACCAGCCAGTTTATCACCACCTGCTATCTTGTATTCAATTCTGTTACACAAGAGTGTAAATTAACGTGGAGTGCAATCCTCATAATTATTGTAGTTGGGGGAGCAAATGGGGCTGTGCATATGCAAGTATCTAATTAGCCATGTAATGGTTGCATACACTTCAAAATACCCTGTTCAACTATGAAATCAGACCGACTGCTTCAGCTTATACAACAGTGTGTATAGTTGCCTTCCTTGCAAAAGGAGAATTAGGCCTTCTGTTTTAATAATACTGCACCATTCTGTTCAATTCTGAGCCCTTAATCTTGCATAGCAGTAGAACACTCTGGTAGCAACAAATAATTGTGTATTTTTCCCACTTCTCATTTTTTTAAAATGCTACTTCCTGTCCTCTGTGAAATGCATACAGTGGGCTACCTTGACGTATAATTAGATTAATCTTTAAGAAGTACCCTAGTGTAGCTGTAACAGTAAAAAGAATATGATTTTACCTCCTCAGGAATTTTAATTTTCAGCCTTCCTTTCGCATGAGAGCTCTGTTGTCTTAGTATGTCACACGTAGTTTCACCAGTTCTGTTTGGTTTAAACTGAGACCTTATTAGCTTCTTCTATCCCCTTCAGTTTTGGTGGGGTCTCAAGTGCCTCTTTAGTTCCATTGCAAAAGGAAATACTCATAAGCCACGTAAAGCCCTAAAAAAGCTGAGCACAAAATTGAGTGGGTCTTTGCTCTCATTGGCAGCATCTTCCCCTTGTGCAGTGCTGCCACGGGTGTCTAAGGAAGCTCTGCAAAGGGAAAGAGAATTGCAGGCTGCTGGCTCTCCGTGTCAGAGAGGATGCATTCGCCCCCAGTATCTTTTCTGGATCTGCCAAATGTATTGCTGGGATTTCTGGGATACAACATCATCATTCCAGCACTTCTGTAATTTACAGACAAAGAACTATGAAATAGGAACGTAGCTTGGAGGACTGGGCATAGCATGAGGTCATGCTGTCTAAGGCTGGCCACATACTTGCCTTTCCACTCAATTTGCAGAGGCAGGTTTGCTCATTTCTGAGTGTTCTTTACTTCTTTTAGGTGAGTATCAGCAAGACTGATAAAAAATTGTGTGTTTTTGCTTGGAACTTCTCTCAAAAAAATGAGAATTTACTTTGCTTGTATACAGTAAAAGAATACTCGTACTCAATAATTAATCTGGGGGTTAATTTTACCTCTCCCCACTCTCCCAATGCAGAGATCTGCATACTTCTGTACACACACATATGCATGCTCCATTAAAATTACATCAGCATAAGTATGAATATCATGAACCAAAAGTTTGGCATCTCTACTATAGTGAAAGCTGACTGCCACCTATGGGCAGGAGTTCATGTTAACATATTTAGCTAAAATTTTAATATTGTTCTTTGTAATTAATTCAATTTGTAATTGTTCTAGTAGGACAGAGCTTCAATTCATTTGCTATATATTTGTCCACAGCAATTGCTTCTCATCCTCTGAAAACTGAATATTAAAACCAGCTTCTTTATGAAGGAGAATCAGCTTTGTGACGATTAAAAAAAAATGGGGTAGGACGTTCTTATTTCTGTTATCTTGAAGAAGGAATAAATAGAAGCACCCTTCTTCTCCAAGGGAAGAAAAATGACTCAGTGGTACACAGACAGGCACATCAACAAGATAATGCTGTATTTAATGATTACTGTAATTTTAAAGTTTAGCCATCTCAAGGTTGTAATATTTTGTTGACGGCCTTCTTTTACTAAATACATACAAATAGCCTGGTTATGCAGTCCATGAAAATGTGTATATAATTAGTATGTCATAGTAATTCTCTATTCAAAAATTTTCATTTTTCAGAGGGAAATGATGGCTAAAGTGGAGGAAGAGAAGGAAGAGCAGAAAAATGTATGGCATGATTATGTAAGCCTCGATTTTTCTGATAATCAGTGCTCATTTAGAAAAGAAAAAGCAAGCGCAGACTGAAATGTCAAATTCACTGTATTAAAAATCCTGTTTCTAATTCAGCTTCCAGGTACTTAAAAGCAAATACACTGACAATTCTGTATATTTGATTACAAATAAGAAAAATGCTCGACTACAGTTACTACATCGTAGTACGCTGCAGTAAGTCGGGCATCCCTCATCATTTCTCAGAAATAACATACGTAAATATAGCTGGAAAAGTTTAGCAAATTCATACATATATATTCATTTGGGAAAAGAAAAAAAAATCATTCTGCTTCAATCAACAGAAGGCATTTGTAACCATAGCATGCTTCCCCTTTTGGGAAAGGAGCACAGAGTTTCTGAGGAGATAGAGACAGAAATGAACTTTAAAAAGGGGAAAATATGTTAAAAAAGATAGAAACTAGTAAGAACTAAGAAAGAGTTTGACATGGTGAATTTTTCAAAATCCCCTTTTCAAAGTGCTTTTATTTCTGGGCCTTCTCATTTGTGTTCTACTCTATTCAATACGATAACCAGCCTATCTAAACAATAAAAACCAACTACGTATTACATTCATGCTTATCTCATGCATTTTCACTAAGTTTTATTACTGAAGTTCCGTTGTAAACTTAGGAAATACTGCAAAAGCAGCATACACCATTTGGGTATCAGACGTTATCACGTCGGCATTTCATGCTTACCCTCTGACAGCATAAGCACCCTTTATCATCTATGGAATTCTGACAGTTATGGTAAAATATTTGTACTTAGTACACAAAGGGATTTTGTAACTAATGTAACTACATTACACAGCAATTTAATTATGATACATTTTGCTTCTTACTATTGAATTAAGATTGTAAAAACAGCCCGACTTTCCTGTGTCTGACTGGTAACATTTCCTTACATTTTCAAATCACAGTTTAAACTGAACCCACTTGGTCTCCTTGGATAGAAACTTCATATCAGGCAAAAATTACTCTTTAGCACGTTTGATGAATCCAGCTTAAAACCAAAAACAGGACTGCATGAACATCTGTGACAAACGACTTGCCTCGGCCATTCTCTTCTTTCTTATTTAATCTCCCACTGAGTACAGTTTAGTAGGTTTGCTATTTTATAGTGCAGACCTCTCTCTCACCACCCTACTGCTTGCAAAAAGAATATAAAAATTTTCCATGTGTCAGAACACAACCTGAGCAGAATAGAGCTGAGCCTTTTAAAATGGGTGCTAGTAGGAGAAGGGAAAGCAATAAATAAGCTAGCACCCCAAATTTCCAAGAGTAACAAAAAGGAAAAAAAAAATAGGGAAAATGACACAGAGGATTGTTAAACTAATAGATCAGTTACTAGAATATGAAAGAAGTGTCCTTTCCTGGTGATGCTTGACTGAATTGCTACCTGCATACCCACACGAGTATAAACTGAGAGCAAAATTTTTCTTAATGTAGGCAGTATTATGAATGTTGAGATATTCCTGTTTCAGTATCTTTAAATCTGAGGCCTTGTTAAAGAAGAGGCTACTTGGAAAGATCTCCAAGATACTGGCAAACCCTTCTCGGTTTCTCCTGATTTTCTTCCACAAATGATCTGTTCAACAGAGGGGAAAAATAAAAGAGCAAATAGCAGGCAAAGCACCTGATTCTTTAAAGTGCTTGTTATTAATTCTGTGCCTTTACAGAAGGACGAGGAAAATTCCACTTCCCAAGTAAAGAAATACAGAAAATCGTAACATCATAGCTTTAAAAATTATTTTTTTCTGTTCTTTACACATTGCCTCAATTTCACTTGAATGCTGCTTATACTGTGTAACACAGATTTCACTTTACATAATATTGCTTAGTGCCTATATGGATTATTTGTTACCTAATAACTGTTAGACTGGTCATGAATTTTTACTGTGCTAGGTATTTTTCAGAACTTAGTTATATGTCTGCATTTTTTTTTTTTTTTTTAATTTTTTTTACAAACTTTCAAAATATTACTGTATTCTGGTCTATTTCACTGCAATTTAACACTGCAGAAGTGCATCCAGATACTCATAACAAAATACGCTTATAGGCACAACTAAACAAAAAGCAGATTAGATTGTGATGCAGTGGAATGAATGGGACTTTCTTCTAATGGAGAAAAACCTGTTTGCTCATAATAATTCAATTTATAGCTGAGAAAGGGAACAAAGCACCTGGAACTGAGTCAGTGTGAATTCCAGCAATGCAATGAGCTTCACAAAAACTGTGGTTACCTTGTTTTTTAACTAACCACGCTGAGCTGACAGCTATTAACAGTAGCAAGGACTTGCATAACAAGGACTTGAAGGAAGGCTTAGCGCTATCCATGCCAGAGCGATTTAAAGAGAATGAAGGCATGTATTTCTTTATGGTGCATTATGTAACAACATAGAGGGCAATCTGAGACATTTAAAAAGATATGGGGACCCACATATGATTTTACACTTGTTATTTCAGAGTGCTTATAACCTAATGCTTATGAAACACCTAACTTAGGAATGTGATCCTGTAAAATGAGTTTAAAATGTTTTCGAGGACGTGTTTTACGTTTTGTACGTGCTTAGAAAAACATAGTAGGTCCTACAATTCATTTTCTTCAAAATTCTGCAATGTATGCAATCTCAGATAAAATTGTCAAAATCTACGATAGCTGGACCTTCTGGTTCACATTAGTGTGAAGAGAAAACTGCTGTTGAGCTGACACATTGATAGATTACGAGTTCTGCTGAAGAATAGCTAAAAATGGTGATTCAATCTCATTGCTACTATATAAAAAAAAAATATCAGAAGTGGAGATGTTACTCATGATATCATGCCTTTTATCAAAACCCTGAAGGGTTCTGGTGCATTGAACACGTTCTCCTTCCGAGAGCTTTTTGCTGTATAAAATATCGGTGTAAGTAAATGAAACCAAATTGGCCTATTTAAAAAAAAAAAACAAAACAGGATGAGCTTTTGTGCCCTAAGTTTATTTAAACAAGGAAATAAAGATTGGAATATAAAAGGACTGCCTTTTACGGTGGTGGGTTTTTTTCCCTGTTCACAGGAAAATAGAGATTCTGGTCTTGTAAAGATGAAATGGAGAGCTGCAGGATTATGAAACAACTAAACACGAAGGGCAAATCTGACTGAAAGAGACAGAGAATATTATTGCAATTATTTAAAACTTAGCTGGGTTAGTTCCTTCACTAATTTAAATCAATTCAGTTCCCCTGATATCAATAGGGTGATAGAGATTCATCCAAAACACACCTGGTATGTAAGATAATGCGTCACTTTCTGTTAGGACATGGAAACATAAACACACGTGAAGAGGACTCTTTTCTATCTATCTCATTAACCTTAAATACTCGAAACTGCACTTTTAGAAGAGGCATTTATGTACTTCTGCTATTTTACTCCTATATCTTCATTGGTATGAATCTCATGTGGTCATTTATACTAAAATAAAGTCAGGTCCAAACGCTGACTTCAGTCCTCAGTGCTCCGTACTTATCTGTGCTGCTGCAAATCACCAGGAAGGGCTCAAGATGGCAGGGAGCCGGGGCCTTGCTGGCTGCTGTCTTCCTCCTGTGAAAATCACTAAGCGCTCCCACTGCTCATTTCTGAATCACCCAAGGCATCCTGCAACAACAGAAGGGAAACAAGACTTCATAATCCTCATCCTCACCGATTGGGAGAGCAGGTAAGGGGGAAACAGAAATATGGGGGGGAGGAGGGAGAGGGATACAGGGGGGGATGCAGGGGGGAAAGGAAGATTTCTCATTGCACTCTCCCCTTTCCCACAGTAAAAGAAACCCTAACACAAACTTCATTATATCACCAAGACATAAATGGCATGCACTTCAGATTTTCTATTTCAAGGTTTTTTTGGGGGGCGTTCTTCAGATTTTTATTTTATTTTATTTTACCAGGGCCTCTCCAGTGTATTCACAGCTTCTCCTACAATAATGTTTCTGGTCGCATAGAAATTTTTATCTCAGAAAAACATCTCCCCACAGAACTGTGACGTAAGCCCTGCTCTGGGTTTGGGGATGAAGGGGGAGACGAGCAGCGAGGAGGCACAAAGTTCAGCATCTCCTCCCACAGCACAGCACAGCCAGAATCCATGATGAAATCCCCAACTGCCTCAGCCCCGCTCTGCTCGCTGCCTTATGAGGTGCGCACTGAGGAATCTGGGATGTTTAGGCAGTGTGTGAAGACACCGTTGGTAGGGGGACGAGACAAGCCACAGAAATGCGCAGGGAGAAGCAGGAAGGAGAAATGTTTTACGCACTGCTGTGCCGGCAGGGCAGACACTCTCTCTGGGAGCCCGCTACCAGCCAGGCGGGAGGGATCCTCTCCACAGCCCTCAGCTCGGGGCCCGGCGCAGCGCTCGGCCCTCAGGGCGGGCTCCGCGGGCGCTCCTCTCACGGCGGCGGGAAGGGCGGGAAGCGGCCGCCGTGCCTCCCGCTTCCGGCAGCTCCCACAGCAGCGTTACCTCCTCGGCTGCGGCTGCCGGGCAGCCCGTCCCGGCCCGCCCCGGCTCAGAGCGGCGGAGCTCCCCGGCGGCCGCAGGCGTCCTCCGTGGCCGCTCGTCAGCCCCGTGGCTCCCCTCGGCGCGGGGTGAGGCGTGGGGGGAAGCCACGGGCGCGGCTGCCATGGCCCCACGCGCAAAATCTCCGCTGTCAGCAGACCCCCTCCCTCCCTCAGCGAGCAGGAAAAAAAAAAAAAAAAAAAAGTTAAACGGAAAAAAAAAAAGCGGAGGGTGGGAGGGGAGGACATGCGGAAGGATTAAGGGAAAGAAGGAAAAAAAACAACAAAACAACCATCTCCCCGCTTCCCGCCCGCGGCTGCCGCACCGGCGGGCGGGCGGCGTGCCGGGCGCACCTGACAGCCCGCGCCCCGCGCTGTATTTCCCTCCCTTAGCGACAGGGGAGGCGCGCGGCGGCCATTGGCGGAGAGTGCGTCGCGAAGCGGTGCCATTGGCTGCCCGCTCCGCCAATGGGGAGCGCTGTATCCGGGAGGCACGGGGCTGTGGAGCTATTTAAATCCAGCTCGGTGATGTCAGCGGGGGCGGCGGTTGGCGGAGCAGGGGGGCTGCTGGGGGCCGCGCCTGTCAGGCCGCGTTCGTCAGTGGGCGGCCGGTGCTGAGGGGAGGTGAGCGGCTCCCCGCACCTGCCGGAGTGGCCCCGCGTGAGGAAAAGCGGTCAGCCTCTCACCGCTCCTTCCCGCGCTCCCCGCTGATCCGCGGCGGCGTTGGCTCGCTTGGGGGGACGCTGGAGTGCGTGGGTTAAGCGTGGGGCGTTGGCGCAGTGAGCGTTGAGGCCTGAGGCAGTGGGCTCGCCGACTGTAGGAGTTCTATGATAAGACACGTTGGAAAACCTCTTAGACGGAGGGCGAAAGGGCTGCAGCTTGCGTTGCAACTACTCGTGCGACTGTTTGGGGGAGGGGTTACCTTAAAGTACCTTTGCGTTGCTCTGAGTGACATCCAGTGCCTCCCCATGGCCTCCGTTGTGTAGCGCATGGACCTTCGTGGAGTGACAGAAGGCCCCAAGTTGAAAGGGACCCACAGGCAGCATCGAGTCTAGCTCTTGGCTCCACACAAGACCACGCAGAAGTCAAATGTGTGTCTGAGAGCTTTGTCCAAACGCTCCTTGAACTCCGACACTCGGGGTTGTGCCCACTGCCCAGGGCAGCCTGTTCTGTGCCCACTGCCCTCTTCTGAAGAACCTCTTCCTAACCCCTTCCCCTGACAGCTCCATGCTGCTTTTTTCCTGAGCTCTGCCTCATGTAACACATCCCGTCAGCTGGAGATTTGTCTGGTTTTGATCCTGAAGGACTGCTGTGAATGGAAGGTCTCAAGTGATCATGGTGGTTTAAAGAAAGGTGCATGCTTGGTACTCCTAGGCCACAAAGTGTACCAGTGTGGTATGCCCACCCGGCCAACTTCTTTGCATTTCTGACTCCTGTTACTGACAGACCCTGCTCTGTGGGTTGCAAAGAGGACTTGTGGAAGCTAAAACTTGGATGATTCTAGCTGCAAGTGTTCTGCTTTCTATTGTTCTCTTAGCACTGCAGTCACAGATGGAGTTGAAACTGTGTGATGTTACAACAAGAAAATAAGCAAAAACAAAATCCAAATGCACTGGTCTGTCTTGGCAGAAAATGTCTTGTAATTTGTTCTGCACTTCAGTATGCTCAGGGACATGATTTAGCAGAGGGTGTTAGTTAGGGTTAGAATGGTTAGGTAATGGTTGGACTTGATGATCTTTAAGGTCTTTTCCAACCTGAGGATTCTATGATTCTATGCTGGAGACCTGTCCTGGAGCTCGTTTTGTTCAGCCTAAAAAAAGGCTGAGAAGTTGAATTACAACAGCTATCTCACCTGATGCCTGTAATCCTCCTTGCAGCCCAATGCTCAATCCCTGATTGTTGCACAGTTTTTTCTCTTTTGTGTAACCCAAACTGAACCACGATGTGACCAAATTGCAAGCATCTCCCACCCTGCACTGTCATGTCCCTCATGCTAGAAGCATGCATAAACAGCAGGTGACAGGCTGCAAACGTTTCTGAATCTGTAGGTGCACATACACAGGGAGCATAGATTTTGGCTTGTGTGTGCAGGCATTTTGGTTGCTTAAAAATGGCAGTGATGTGGCTGCAGACAGACACATGGTCTGGTGACCAGTGGAAGTGGTTCCATAAAAGCAGTGCTCTGGTGCAGTGGGCTGAACACATGGCAGTACTAAGCTGAACAGTGTCAGTGCCAGGGATCTGTCATAAAGAAATGATTCCTGTTGTTTTTGATTGATTTTTTTTTTTTCCTATAGTAACGCTGATTATTTCTAGAGTGATTTGGAAGTGTCACCTTTCTCTAGAATGTCAGATCAGTGCTAGTGAGAAATGGGCAGGGTATTCATGGTGGTCCTGCAGACTCATCTGGACTCTTGGTTCCTGCATCTTTCTGACATGCGTGGAATTAATCTCATGATCAGATATGAATTGGAAAGAATTTCTTTACTAACCTTATGGACAGAGCATTTCAGGGGAAGAAAAGAAAGGGGAGGCATTTACCCTTAGTTGCCATGCGGAACCTGATTCATTTTTCAAAATCACATTTATACACTTCTGTGGCATAGTCCTAGGGGACAGAAACAAATGTGAAGAGTTCATCTGCTTGGTCCTTTGATTTTGCTGCCATGTACTAAGACCCAGTCTCCCCATCTCTTTCCTCATGAATATTCAAAGATTTCCAGGAGGGAACCTCCCTGGATATCTCTTACTGTATTCAACTTAGTACGCTTCTCTTCTGCCTCCTTAGGTGAAAGTTTGACTCATTTTTTTTCTTTTTGTATCAACATACTGAACAGTTGTTCCCTTCCTTTTACAGTGGCTTTTTCATATTTTGAAGAATGGCGCGTGTGCCATCAGTTCTCCTTTTTAAGCTAAACAAAGTCTTAATGTGTTCAAATTTTGATCAGTATTTTTTTTTTTTCCTAGATCTTGTCACATAACTCTAAAGAAGAGCAAGGGTTGCAGCAGTCTCCAACTTTCACTCCTACACTGCCAGTTCAAGAAGGGTCTGGAGAGAAAAGGCCTAAATAACATGATGAATAAAAAAGGAAAAAAATAATTGCAGACAAGATTGCCGTCTCCTAGGTAAGAGGAAGCAAACACTGGAAGGAAGGTGGATGATGCAGAAGTGCTTACTTCAGTTCAAACAGGGCCATAGGGACAGTTGACTGATAACCTGACTGAATGTGGAGCGTCATTAAAAAAAAATAAAATATATGTTTAAAGAAAGGGCATACAGAATGATAAACAGTACTATGTCACTGTGTAAAGCAGACTCACTGGAAGTTAACTTGTGTTACAGCAGCTCACTTCTGGAGTTTCACAGGACGTACAAAAGTTGCAATTAGGGCTGAGTAAACAGGGACATGGGGAAGCGAAGGTGCACACAAGCAGTTGAATTTCAGACTAGGCAAATTTGGAAAATGTAACTCTTGACACTGCTTTCTTCTGACTACTCTTTAGAAATCATTCCTTCTCTAGACCATCAATACATGATGCTGTATTTATTTATTTTTTCTTTTAAGAAAATGTTTTCCAGAAGGGCCATATGCAATGTTGTGCAGGATTCAGATGAATTCAGGCTGCAGGTGGGGTCAGTTGCAGTCTTCTTTCTTAAAATATCAATAAAATTCTATTTTAAATGTTTTGATCAGAAATAGTGAAGCTTTTAAATTTTAAATGAGATTTTCAATGTTAAACATTTTTTGTGGAAATCCCCTTGTTACATTATTAGCAAGTACTCTAATAATCATTGTGTATCTTGCACTTCATCTGCCTGGAAGAAATGGACAATTCTTTTGCTGCAGATTAACCACAATTTATTTTGTGATTCTGTGGTTGTTGAAAGAGAGAATCATGGTTTGTTACTTTTTCATCCAGTTATTCAAGGAATGGACAGAAGGGTTTAACCACAACTTCCCTTCTATTCTCAGTCCCCGCAGACATTTGAGTTTGCAAAGAAAAACTGAAAATATGAAAACCAGGGAGTGAGTGTCTCAACAGTACAAACGATTGCAGTATTGGATCTTATTTTCTGGGCTGACAGTGACTAGAATGATTTGTTTATTTTACCTTTAGCATAGCCTTGTTCCACACTTCAGTGTTAATTTTTCTTAAATGGGGAAAAAGCCATCACTAGAGTTGCTGTTAGATGAATTAGTTTTAGGCACCACTGGACACTAATTGTATTAAAACAGAATTTGGCACAAAAATCTGTTTGGTTTTAACTATTTCCTCATAGAAATGGAGTCACTAATGAGTCTTTTTATTGAGTGAAGGATGAAATTATCTGTTAGTTCATTTGGATAAGCAGGTTTTTTGTTCTTGTTGAGACTCTTCAAATAGAAGGTTGTATGAGAAGCATGTTCACAGCTCTGCTGCAGACAATTCTGTACATCTCAGTGCTTCAGAAACCAGCAAGCTACATCAGCAGGCCTCCAAAAGCAACACAAAATGGTAACTGTTGTGTCTGTTTTGCTTGAAAGCTGTTCTGTTCTGTCTTTGAGACAAGTTTTGAGTTCTGAGATGGTTTTGTATTTCTAGCAAATGCAACACTATTCCTGGAGGAATAAAATGCTTCAATCTTTGTGTGTTGGACCTGATGGCCTTTCTGGCAGTCAGTGGGAGGCTTTAATATGCCAAAAATGCAGACGTGGACTTCTCTGCCTGAAGAAATTGGCTTAGATTAGAGAGTAGAGACAAGTATTAATTAACCAAACATATCTACAACATACACAAGTTCTCTTAGAGTATAAGTCAACATCTAAGTACCTCCTTTGGTGTAGTATCAGTAGGTCAAAGCTGTAAACAGTCATCTGCTTAATTTCACACCTGTTATTTTGAAAGCTAATACAGTTTTTCTTATCTCTGTTACATATAAAGCCATTATTTGTGCACGATATTTTTTGAACACACTATGGCTTGGCTGTATATTTTGTCCACATCAGCTTCCTCTACAGTATTACCTGGTTAGCTCTAGCAACAAGCATCTTTTGAAACCTTTAGAAAAGCTTCTTCCAGTTTGCTAGAGACAAACATGTAGGGACTGATGACTGTCTGGGATTATAAAGAGGGTGGTTGCAGTGATACTCAGTACAAGGGCCAGGTCACCAGTTAGGCCATCTGGGATTGCAGGGAAGAGATAAGGATTTGAATAAAGCAGATTCTCCATTCTGGCAGTCAAACTGTTGAAACACTTGTTTTCTTGCAGCCCCATTGTGCCTTGCAAAAGCTATTCCATCTCCAGAATGTTGCTGATGTGATGCCGATGAAAATGACATGCAGACACGCTTTACCATTTATGTATCTCAGTCATTATAAGGGGACAGAATAAAATAGACCAACCTATCTGTGAAGAATGCAATGGTTATTTTTCATCACTAAGATTTAGAGGACTTATAAAATTTATTGATCACTATTTCTAAAGCTGTCTTGAATTGTAGCTTTCCTGTTGCAGCAAAGCTGTATGACTAATATTTTGCTATTCTGTTTTCTAGTAGCTTGGAACCACATATCAAAAGTAGGAATACCAAAGAATGCTGTAAGAATGTTTTCAAAATAGCACAAGGAAGAATTCTTTGTGATTTTCCCTATTTACAGGTTTCCTAAAGCAGTGTAAAATTTTACTTTCTTCTTTAATGGAAGATCTACACATATATATAACAAAGTCCGTTTCTTAACTATTGGCCCATTTCGAAAAATTCTGTTATATTTAGAACTAAGACTATCATGGTGTGTCATCATGTCAGTAGGTAGTATTAATCTGCATAATTTTCAAAAAAGGGTAGAGATTGTTTTTAAGTTTTAAATTTTTAAATCTTTAACATCTTCCTTCTCTCCAAAGGCCCAAACGACAGCATCCTCAATAGCTAGAATAGAATGTAAGTTCAGAGATGATTGCTACAGTAAATTTCAACATGACATCTAATACAGATTCTTTCCTAAAACTTCTGTTATTAAACCTACATGTTGTAGTATGCTTATATATCTGTTGTTATTAGAGTATAATCTTTGTTGGGTTTAAGCACCACATTCCAACCAAGAAAGCAAATTCACGTAAACCACTCATCGCCTCTTTATCCTATGAGCATATCAGCCATATCATAGAACAGCTTGGGATCTTAAAGCCCATCCAGTTCCAACCCCCTGCTGTTGGCAGTTTGCCACCTGCTACCCAGAGCCCCATCCAACCTAGCCTTGAAATGCCTCCAGGGATGGGGCATCTACAGTTTTTCTGGGCAACCCATTCCAGCGCCTTACCTGAAAAGTTTCCCCCTAATATCTTATCCAAATCTCACCTCTTATATTTTAAAACCATTCCTGCTTATATGCAGATACTTCCCTTATTTGTGACACTGTTCTAATCCTACATGGAATGGCTTTATGGAGACAGATGCATTTTTAGCATGCATGGAGATTAACAAGTTCAAAACAGAGCTTTTCCCAGTCAAGAATGTAAGCCAGCAGAGACAGTTATTGTCCAGCTCTTGCATAATGGTCAGCCAGTATAACACTTGCCACCAAAATGAGACTTTCAGAGCTCTCAGGCAATTATCATTTACTGGATGAGAGATATCACTCAATGGCATGAGTGGAACCATGGCATAGCTTTTTCCACGGCCTTCAGAGCTGATGTTTACCTCTGCCATGCTTGCAGGGGAATGTTTTTATTTCTGCAAGTGCTTAAAATGCTAAATTCTACTAGTTTCTATGGAATTCCTGTTTTGGTGTAAGGTATAATTTTGACACAAGAACCACAGTTGTGCTTGACTCCTGAGCAGACAGAAAGAGGAAAATCTCTCCTATATCCTAATCATAGAATCACAAGGTTGGAAACGACCTGCAAGACCATCTAGTCCAACCATTCTCCCATTACCATTGCTACCACAAGCAATGAACCACATCTCGTAGCTCCTCATCCAGACGCCTCTTGAACACTGCCGGGGACGGCGACTCCACCACCTCCCTGGGCAGCCATTCCAGTGCCTGACCACTCTCTTGAAGCAAGAAGTTCTTCCTTATGTCTAACCTAAACCTCTGGTACAACTTGTGGCCGTTTCCTCTGGTCCTGTTTGTTGCATGGGAGAAGAGGCAAAACCTCTCCTCATCACAGCCTCCCTTCCGGAAGTTGTAAAGTGCAACGATGTCTCCCCTGAGCCTTCTCTTCTCCAGACTAAAAGACTTAGATTCTCTTCTGAGATAAAAATGTACATCTGTGCTCTAGTATACACATTCTACCACATCTTCTTTTGCATCTGTTGAATAATTTTTCTGCCACTAGTTGTAAGTCACTTTTCGATTTATTTAGTTCGGCATGCAAGGGAAGTGCATATCAAGTTTATGGGCTAAAGTGGAATTGTCAGCTATTCATGAAGCAACACCTCCAAGAAAGATCGCTCATGGCTTCCTGTCCTGAGCAATACAGAACTTGAAGCATCTACTGGGTTAACTTGCCCTTACGCAGAGCAAAAACCCTTGGGGGAATCCAGCACTACTTATTTGTTTAAGAGATGTGTCTATGCATTTGAGTGATGTCTTGATTTGTTTTTGTTTTTCCAAGGAGATCATAACTCATTTGCGTAAACAGTTCCTAGTCCATAATGAATACGCATAACAGTATTTATGATAGATAAGTTGAGGGAGATTTTATGAGACAGCAAAGCATGCAGTAGTAGAAGGGAGAAGTACCCTTTTCATGCTGTCTGGCAAGAATGATGACTTAGAGCAGAAAGTAATTTTAATATCTTAACTTATCTAAGTACCCACATCAAAAAAAGAAAACAGGGAAAACAGGTATTCATGGGCATGTTGGTGTTACAAATGCCGTGATACTCTGTTTTAATACACTGCATTCAGTTTCTGATATATAACATACAAATTAAAGAATATGCCAGTTAAGACTGCAGGAGTCCTATTTAGTCATCTGTGTGGATCTTGTATGACTTCTTCTAACTTAACAAGACGGTCTCTTAAGCAAGAGCTGCGTGGAGATAGGGCAGCTGCTGCTCAAAAACAAAATGAAACTCTGGCATCTTCAGGAAAAAGAAGAGCCAAGAAGAAGCCATAGTCTGCTGCAGAGATCTAAGGGCACATGTTACTCTTTAAACTAGTTTATCAGTAAATCAGCTATAAAATGTTGGACAGGTTGTACATGTGGGTGGAAACAATATGCACAGTAAAACAAGCTGGCTGGGTATGCAGAGAAATGTGCTGCTAGAAAATCTTGTGAGGAACTTTGAACTAGCTGAAGTATTGTAAATAAACTAGTGTTACATGCTGTTGATTGAGCAAAATTCAAATGTTGAAGACAGCAGTCGTGAAGTCTCTGCCTTTGTGTGACTGCTGAACAGCTCAGTGTGGAACACTTAATCTCGTATTAACTTTTACTTTCTGTTTGTTGTGACAACTTAGTGCTGTTTCATGGCAATTTTGAAGTTTTTTGAAGGACTCTGGGGAAGGGGATTATAATGGCATAGAAGATTGGAGTGGACACTGCAACAAGTGGAAGACAGAAGAGGATTCTTAAGGAGAAGCGCAGAGGGATACAGAGAGAGGCAGAAATGAATAAGCATGCAAGGATGGTACAGGGGTGTACCATTATGGCATAGTGTGAGAAACTGAGGAGTGTATCAGTGCTGTTTGCTTAGCATGGCAGACTCGCTTATCTTTTATCTGTAACATTTCTAAAATACAAGCAATGTGCAAGCTGTACTGTAACATAGAGACAAGCACTAAAAGCAGTTCAGCTGCTATGGTCTGCAGATGCTGATGTCTGTAGTCCCTCATAATCTTGTATGTGGCTAGTAGGAGGGGATGAAGTTTACTAAAGATGATGAGAGTTTCAATACTCTTGGCTCTGTGGTTCGAACAGATATAGCTGTCAACAATGATGTTTCTGGTTTCAGAGTTACCTTTGGTTTGAGTTCTTGAGACCTACTGCCTAGGGCAAGCATCCAGGTGAGAATGCTGATAGGAATTTGCACCTTAAAGCTCCTTGGCAACAGGTTTGAAATGCCTTTTTTCAGTTTTTGTGGCAGTGAAGCAGGTTCCAGAGAATGAGAGGGGAAATCTCAGAGGGTGTTTGTGAGGTGCCTGAGAGAGGCATGTAGGGATGGGAAAGGAATCTGGGAAAAGCCAGAGGGGTGTCATGGGGTTTTCTCTTCTCAGTGTCTTTGTCTTTCTCTCAGCCTGCCCCATCTCTTCCTCCCCAGGGGTGGCTGCTCAAGTTCTTGGAGTTTGTAACTTGTTTCCAAAGCCCACAGATATCTCCTCCCTGCCCCCCCGCCTTATATCTGTCTTCCTCTATCAACTCAACTCTGCCTGGAAAAAAAATCTCCTCATGGCTTTGCTGTAACTTCTAATTATTCTCTGCCTAAAAGAGCAGGATGCCAGGGGCAACTCCTGTTACAAAGCAAAGAGGAGACAGAAGGTGGTTAAGGGTCATTTAGGCCAGAACAACGAGCTCTGTCTCCCAAGATGAAGGCAATGTATCTTGCACTCTTCAGCTGCTCTTGCCTTGGCCTACTGAATTTATGTCACTCAAGTAGCCAAGCTGAATGCAGATGCCCACAGATTGACCTTCATTTTGTTGTTTTGTAGGTTTTAAGGATGTGTTACGAAGAAAACTGGTAGAAGTAGCAGAACTAACCTTATGGGAAAATATTTGCCCAGTGCTTTGCTAAACCAATCGACAAGCAACACTTCTGAGTTGCTCGCAGGGGAGCTCAGGTGCATGCAGTGCACCTAATTGATGGGAAGGGGTAGAGCCAGGATCCGCTCCCTCACAGACCTCACTTAAGGGTTGGCAGTGGAGGTGAGGGTATATTGTTGGAGATCCTCACCTATATGAGGCCTTCTGAAGGTAAGCAGCTTTTCTGCTTTTGTTTCTGCTTCTGTGGCTGCTGTGCATGGGCTCATCCTCGTTCTCTGCAGCCTGGGACTCTGCTGTCCTGCTGTCATTGCTGTGTTTTCCATCACATTATAGTGTTATGTGTAGTAACAAATGCGTGGCTAGCCAATCCTAACCTAAACCACAACCTATGTCTTTTGAGTCACTTCAAACCTGTTTTGGTTTCCAAACCAATGATTAATTTATGGTAGGTATTTCCTGCACACACCTTCCAAAAACACTTCTCCCCCTTTCTGCTGTTTCCCCCTTAAGTATGATTTCTACCACAGTGGTCACCAGGAAAGGGTGACTGTAGGATACACAACAATCATGGATCAGTGGGAGGAGAACTGGTGGAAACAGTAGCCTTATCTCTGTATTTTTGAGTTTATGTAGAGGCTGCATGTATGCATTTTCATGTTAATGAAGAACTGAAGTAATATTAACTAAATGTACACTAGTGGAATTAAATTGAGATCTGTTTCTTATCCCAGCCGAAGTCTTGGCCAGCTTACCTTTCCATCTCATCAATAATGATGTTCTATCTACTATCATGATTAAAACAGAGCTCTATATTTTCTCTGCAAGCTCCCTTGACTTAAGATACTATACCTCATCTCTTTCATTCAGGGGTTACCTTTGATTAGTCTCCTCAGGGTACTCATATGCATGTAAAAGTGGCTGATTCTTCCTGGGAATTATCCCCCAAATTATTCTGTCTTCTTGAACAATTGAAACTTAACTGGATGTTTTCCCATTTCATAGATTTATTAGTGAAAAATAAATCTCACTGCTTTGAAGTTTTCCTAGCCCTTTCCCCTGTCTCCTGGTTTTTAAGGAGGCTGTTCTCTATCTTTGTTCAGCCAATGCTTCCATTCTGCTTTTCCTTTCTAAGTTCCAACTCGCATTTCAAAATATTTTCCTTTTCACTGATCTTGAAAGAGAGAAACACCTTGTACAGTTGGCTTATCATTCATGTCTGGAATTCCTAGGTGTTACAGAAATCTAAATATTTTAATATTCAGTATTCATTTTAATATAGCATGTGACTTTAGGGAGTACTTTAAATCATTTTGGTGAAATTTTCCTGAAAAGAACATAGAAAACATCAGTGACTTAGGCTTGTATCCACAAAATGTTTTTCCTTCTCTCAAATTGCCATGGGGTCCCTCCTCTTACCTCTTTTGTCAAGTTTCAAGACTTTAGTGCTTAACCGCACCCCCACCAAAAGATTACAAATTGGACCAACCTTCACTGCATAAACGCTGGGATATCAGGACAATGTAGTTTCAAAGTCTCACCTACAGTGTATTTTTTTAGGTACTTAAAATTAATAGATTTTCTAAGCTGTGTAATCTCACCAAATTCTATAAATATGCCATCTGGCTGCACCATCGTAAGTGTCCAAGTATACCCTCTCCCTCCCCAAAAATACAAGATTTTTTTCAAATATAACTGTTGAATATCTTTTCACAATTAAAACAAACTTAACATTGCATTTAAAGATGAAAAAGCATCAACAAAACGAGGAAAACAGATTGTGTGACTTCCCTCCCAGCAAATTATTTGAAAATCCCAGGTCTCATAGGAACGTGGAATTTGAGAAATATTTGTCCTTTGTTCCCCCACCCCAGAGGAGCGCTCTTTTTCCTGCATTAGGGTGTTTTGGCAGTTGACAGATTTAATGGGAAGGACACCAACAAAAGGAATAATCTTATTTTCTGTCTATTTCAAAATAATACAAAAAATAAAGCGGTGCCTACAGTAAGAAGATAAGCTTTACAGTAAAGAAAATGAACGAGGTAATTCATGTAGCTCATTACTACATGAGGTTAGCGATAGTGATTAAGAAAGTTGCATCACCAATTGCCCTAATATCTAGGGCAAATCATTATAATCTGCAGTTACTGGGGAGCCTCATTTACAGCAAAGATCTGGAGAACTTGTCTTGGCATTTGGGACATTCTGTGTTGGTGCATCCACCCTGTAGCTGAGGTCTCCAAAAACTCTGCAAGCAGAGTTTATACCTTTATACCGTTGGATAAACAAATCTATGTAACAGCCAGGTGGGTTATCTGGTTTCCTCTTTCTCCTGTTGGTTTTTCCCCCAAAACCTGGCCAGGGCTCAAGGAGCCAAGGAAGTTGTGCTATCTATTTTGGTGTACCACAGGCCTCTTTGGCAAGACTAACTGTCTGCCCAGGATCGTGCATACATTCTTAGTCAGGTAACAAAGATTACAGCAAAGTTCTCTTGTGGTCAGGAAAGATATCTTTTAACCATCATTACTGCTCAAGAAGCGCTGTAACAGAGCTTCTGTAGATAAACACCAGAATATACATAGTCCTTCTGCCATGGCAAAATATGGATAAACAGCATCTTATATGTACAGTTAATACTATATGTATTAGATATGCTGTTAGGTTGTGAGGTTCATCTGTAGATCAACTTAGATTCAGGGCCTATCTCAGGCCCCAGCATTTCATAGGGACAAAAATCATAATGCAGATTTCTGGAAGTAGCATGGAAATAACAGAGCAGGATACAGAAATTAAATATTTACTTGTGACCATGTTCTGCACTGTTCAGTGCTTCACTGAATTAGGACCGTAACTAGAAGTAGATCTGATAATAAAGATGAGTTTTCTCATCAATCTTCTTTCTGCTAAACTGTAGCTTTCCAGTATTCTGCAAGCCCACAAATCATAGCCTAAATTCTATCTGTACTGTATGAAGAGTCTGCCTTATATTAACATCCCTATTTGACATGGAAATAACTCAGTCTGAAGAGCAATCTGGGACTCTATTATAGTCATACTACATGTTACTTGGTATTGAAGATTGTCTGCAGCACTCTTTCATCTGGATGATGACTACATCCAACTTCTATGTAATTAAGAAGTACATATGTATGCATATATGTATTATAAAGGACAGGTATGTATATGCATGCTTGAGCAAATGTGGGGTGAACTGCTATTTATAGATGGTCCCAGGCCAATGAACAAAATACAGTAAACAGCCCATATATAGGCAGAATTCTTATGTGGAAAACGTAATTTTTATAACCAAAATTACACAAATATTCAAACAGAAGTCTCATTCTACTATTTTAATACCTGTTCTCAGTATCCATGCAACCCTTGAAAGCTCTGCTAAGGTGGATTTAATTTCTTTCTAAAGAATTCAAGTAGATGGGGAAAAAAAAAAAAAAGGTTCTATTCAGAGTGTCTTGTCTGATCCCATTTGAATGCGTAGATGAATGGACATCGTTCCCACTTTCCTCAGCTGTTGACAAAGTGTATTTCTTTTGTGCCTGAGAGAGAGAGCGAAGGAATACTTTTTTTTTTTTTTTTTTTTTAAATATATAGTGGTGCTATTCAGGAGGTATCCCGCACTCTTGGAGACCATCACTCAATCTCCTTTCTCAACAGCACCACTAAATCTTACACTGGTGTGGGTTTCTTTGGAAATCCCTAATGCACACAGATGACTAAAACTATAATGACAGGAAACTACCTCCAGCTGAAGTATCAGGATGCAGTTTTGCAATTAGCCTAGGCTGACCTCAGTCTATTTTGCTGCATCCTTCTCCTGTGCTAGCTGTAGCCAGCAGCGCCAGTGGACCTACATTTACATGTTCACCTGTGTCAGCTCCCTGACGGAGGTGTTTTTTTGGCAAAAACAGGTGCTTTTGGATAGGGTAGGTTTTCAGCTTAATCAGATCACCTCCCTATCCCCACAGCTCCATGGGAGTCAGTCTCAACACAAAACAAGGAGAAAAACTTGGGTGGGAGGTGAAGTGGTCCATCCCTTCAACAGTAATAACTTTAGCTGGTAAAACCTCTCGCTAAAAAAAGGTACTAGAACAAACTGATAAAAATTCGATTTGAGATGTGCAAATTTCCTGGATTTGACAGTATCTATTTTTGAATTCCAGCTAAAATACCAAAGTGCTGTCTTGCTTTTTGTGGTGTACCGCTTGAATTTGCATAAGTAAGGCAATGATAGAAAGTGGAGGATCTGGGATTTTTTTTTTTTTTTTTTAAGGTTTTTCCATGTGTTTGGTAAGCATAAACCAGTATATCTGATTTCTGTATTAAGAATATGAAGTAAAACTGCTACCAAAACCGAAAATAGTGTCTGCAATAAGTGGATATAATAAGAAAAATCAATATGGGTTTTTCAGAGAGAAATTATACTACTTAAACCTACTTGAGTTCTTTATAATGAATGTATAAAGGTGAACAAGGAGTTGAAAGTGATCCACTCTGCTTGTCAAAAGAGTTTTGAGTCCAACAGTAAAGCCTTATGGAAAATTGTGTTGATGGTGGTAAGAGAAATCATGATGAGGTAGAGGAAAAAATCTTCCATAGACCAGTAATTGTTTAAAAGCAAAAAAAGCAATGAGGGTTTTTTGTTTGTTTTTTTTTTTTTTCCTTCACAACAGACATTTGCTACAGTTTCACTTGGGATTCATGGTTTTATTTTATTACTAAGTGATGTCAAAAAGGTGAAGAACAAAGCCATGAGCTTCAGTAATAATACTGAATTTTTTTAGGATACTAAAATAAAAAACCAGCTGTAAAATTATAGAGAAGGATTCCATGAGTAAATTGCATGAGGAAAAAAAAAAATAAAAAAAAAATGACAGAGTTGGGTTAATTTTAGAAAATCCTAACTTTTCAATACAGAATAATGGTTTCTAAACTAGTGTTACTACCAGACTAACACTTCTTTTTGTTTGAAGAAAGGACAACTGAGGGGGTAGTATGAAAGAGATCTTTGAAGATGATGACTGGTATAGGGGAAGGCAGACAGCGAGCAGTTATGCACAGCTTTCACTGTAAAAGGGAGTCTGTAAAATTCTCATGTGGCAAGCTTGAAACAAAAGAAAGTTAGTTTTCCCATAATGTAGAATTGAATGTAGAATACACATTCTCTTAGGATAATAAAAATATGATGAGTTTAAAAAAAAATAAAATCAAAGAGATCTGGAAGACAAGTACATTGAAGACTATTATGCAATGGTCTAGGAAGAGTTTTCCGGCTTGGGAATACTGAGAGCTGAAGGATATGCCTTGGAAGACATCAATTGTTATGTCTAATGAGCTTTTCATGAGCACGCCCAAGTAGGCCATTGTGGAGAAGTGGGAACTAAGCTTTGAGGACCTTTGGTCTGCTCAGGAATGTTTTAACTTCTAATTTCCAAATAGAATAAATAGCTTTAATGAGACATCTAATATTAACCAGGTAGTATGAGGTTAGCACAGGTAAAAGCTATTTCAAACATTACATTCAGCTCCGTATTACCTCGATAATAGCACTGAAATATACAAGTGGCATTATTCATATGGCATTGGTCATATGCTGTGCATTGAGTTGCATATGCAACTAACTCCTGTATGACTCTTTCTCTTGATAAACAGTATGCCGTATGTTTTTATCAGACCCTAATTTGGGGGGCCTAATAAAAACATAACCTAACTTCCTGGTTACGTCAAAATATAGAGCTGGAGTGTTCTTCATTTATACAAATATTACTGAATATTTAAGAGTCTCTGTCTGATAGATAATAATAATAATAATAATTAAAAAAAAACTATACGCACCAAACTTGTAGCATTAAATGGAAGCTGTCTTTTTGGCTACTCGTTGGAGAGGGATTACTGTTACTGGAATGGCTTTATTTTTCAGCAGTGTCTCCTTAAAAGCAGCCTTCTGTGAAGACATATTTCTATTTTATTGAGAAAAGGAAATGCTGTATTAGAAATCAATGTTTTTAAAGGATAATTTAAGGAAGTCTAATCTTGGCCAATGCTAAAATATTTCCAATTTAAAACAAATAGTACTTCTGTCACCCAGTCAGCTTTTCCAAATTAGACTATTACTCCTTGATAAGTTAATTACAAAACAGAAAGAGACTCAACTAATCTAAAAAAGTGTATTAATGAAAGTATAGAGCACATGTCTAAAAGCTGTTTTTAGAGATTTATTAGTGAAATTTTACTTTTTATATGAAAAACCTTGTCTTCAACTTATTAAATCATAGAGAAAGTACTCAATTTTTCACTCAATCACAACTAATTTCTTTACATTGCTTCAGTGATGGACTATCATTTTTCTGAAGTACCATCCATTATAGAAAATTACAGTATCATAATTGAAATTATTTAAAATATGGTACATTTAGGTAATTTTTTACTTCAGTATAAATATTACTGCAGAAGAAATGCTGCTGTTGGAAATAGCTGGGATGAGCTACTAAAATGGAATTGTAGCTCAGTAGGCCGTATTCCTCTGGGGACAGGAAATGAAAGATATTAGAAATTCCTTTGAAATGCAAAAAAAAATAAGAGAAATAAAGGGAACCTTTTTTGTTGTTTCTGAAGTCTGGCCATCTTTAGTCAAATCTTCGTGCTACAGGGCAGATACCCATTATCAAATGTTGCAGAAATTTCATGCTGCTTAGGCTCCATGCAGATGTGAAAGAGAAATTCATGCTTGTTGGATGTCAGCAATGGGAAAGATTAGGACAGACAATAAAGAAAGGGGTGCAGGAATCTTCCGAAGTATAGATTATATAAGGAGTTGTCACTGCATGTTTAAAACATGAGATGCTATTTGATTGTTGCTTACACAAATAATTTGCAGCTAGTCAACGCAGGACAAGAATCCATGCGGAGTTGTGGGCTGTGGTCTTTCTGCTTGTAATGTCACTTGAGTGATGCAGTTTTACTAACTAACCTGACCTCTCTTGTTGCCAGCTACCTCCACAAAAGGCACATTTTATTTTCTGTTTCATAGCATGGAATTTCTCTCCTGTCCCATCACATATATGCTTAATTTTGTTTAAAAAATGAAACCAGATTTTATATGAAATATGTTATGGTTCTGCTGAGTACAATTTGTTGTGGAATAATTGAAAATCACCAGGCCTGAAATTCTGTTTTCGTTATGTTTGTATGTATGCTGGAAGAAAAAGAAAGGTAGTTTTGGAAGCTTGCAACTGCTACAACAGTGTACATCTGGCAGTTGCAAGAGCTAATAGTGAGAAGGGAAGGTTGCAGCATTATTCTGAGCATCAGAACTCTTTGGGGAACTCCCTGACTCCAGGTTTGTGCAAGTGTTGTCTAAGGTGCTTGCTAGCAGAGAGAAGTCTTTTCTTGAATATTATTTCCTCCAGCTGTGTATCCTGTAAAGGGCTTTGCAAAAGCTTGGTGTTGGGAGCATGAGGTAACTATCAAAGCATCTTGCATACAGAGGAGGGAAGGAATGGCTCTACTGCCTATACAGTTGGCCATAAGCTAGAGAATCTCCCTCTGACTATGTCATCTTTGCTGGGGGAAGATTTCACTCTTCACATTCAAGTGTAATAAAAACAACAAAATGACAACACTTTGTGAATCATTCTGCTGGCTTTGAATTATGGTCCTGGCCTTCAAGAGACGGTCAACAGAATTTCTTTGTCTTCTACTATCAGTCCTAACAAACACTATGTGATGATGATCTGTAAATGGTTAACTTATTTTCTCAAGTTTCACCATTGGAATGATTTGAAAAACTAAACTGTGTAAAACAGGTTTTTTTTTTGTTTTTTTTTTTTTTTTTAAAAAAAAAAAGCAAATAATGCTGTGTAAAAATAAGGGCTTTTTTGAAAATAATTCCTGTACATTCTTGTAACTGACTTATATACCCAGTGACTCTTTTCTCAGAGTACTAACGTTAGAGCATGATTGCTACTTTTGAAGTTCTTATTTTGTTCATGAGGAAAAACAATTGTCTAGTTAGATTTCATATTTAATGTGTGGAAACACATGCCCCTAACAAAGGAAATTTATACTTTTTCAGGGATCAGGGTCCCCACAGAACTTTGTGGGACTAGAACAAATATTTTCTTATTAGCATTTGACGTTGCTGCAAGCATATGAAGAGAGAACTTCTTTGTTGGACTTGATGACTTCAGAATTCCTGATTGATAAACTAACCAGTAGTCAGTTTTCAAGGGAAACCCACAACTGTTTCAGAAGTGAAGTGAACTGGTTCTTGATTAATGTCCTTATTTTTGTACCTCTGGACAATAAGGCAGAATCTCATTATTCAAGAAGTTTCCTACAATCACCTTCTAAGAGTCACAAAGTTAGAAAGCTTTCTTTAAGTAAAAAAATAGAATTATTTTTCATTTTGGACCTTTTTTTTCCTTGTTGGACTTCATCTGCTGGGCTTATGCTGTACTTGCAAACAGATAAAACCCTGGAGTCCAGCCATGAGCAGGTTTTCATAATATGAAATGTTGTATAGACACACTGGCAAAAAGCTGCTAAATTCTTAGAGTTAACCTAGATCTGTTGTTAAATATGATCCTGAAGGTAAATAGACATATGAGGAAGTTGGAGGATTATTGGTCAATACCACAATAGTAAAAAATGCACCAGGCTGGCTTTAGCTTGGCAGTAACTTATCTTTTGTCACATCTTTGTAGTGTTAGGGTTGCAGCTGTACAAAAAGAGATCCTTACTTGCTCTCACATTAATTAATATTATGTTGTTCTGCTTGTATCACAACAGGAGGATGTTAGAAAGTATTTTGGGGCTTACTGAATAAAATTTTTTTTTTCTTATGCTGGCTTGCTTCAGAAGTAGTAAGTCAACAGCTGAAGTCTAGAAAAGAGCTGTCTAAAAAATGTGATGTGAAAAAGAAGACTGAAAAAATGAAGGATTTCTTAAAACCACTCCCACCTAGCAATGCTGTTTCTTGTACCTTTAGTACATCTGCTTCTCACAGTCTGTCTTTCCAAATATGCCTACCTTTCAAAATTACTCCAGCTTTGGAATGAAAGTGTCAGCAGTTGCAAGACTCTTGAGAGTTTGATTATCTTATTTCCTGTCTGTCTACTGCATTTAAACATGTGCCAAACTGGAGAGGTCATTTTTCTACCGTGACTCTGGAGTACACTTAATAAGACTCTTGTTACTGACTGACCTCTTGTACCTGGAGAGATTAAACATCTTGGACAAGTTTTCATTGCTTGAATCTGTGCCAAATCCTTTTAACACATGAAAGACTCAATCACTTTTAAACCAGTGGTGTTGAGCAAATAAGCTTCGGTCTGATGACAGGAGCCTGCTTGATTTCTGCAGTAAAGGAACAAACTCATAACCACCTTGGTTACAGCAAAAAAAAGTATCTGTGCTGATCTTTGTCAACAGTCTCATCAGATTGCTAGGAACGTCCCTCCTACCAGGTTACTTTGCAGCTGTGAATGAAAGCTCACTATCTGTGCCTAGTACTTGCCATAAGAAGCGTAACCTTAGCTTTCAAAATGAGGGACTTTTTAAGTATTTATGTTGTTGAAATTGAATCAGATCATGTTGCTGTGTTGCTTTTAGCAACTTGCACCTACTTTACTTCCATCATACTTAGTGAGGTTTTTCAGCTGCATTTAAAGACTAGGTCTAGAATAGAGCTCTGTTTATGAAACACTGAAACTATTAATGTTTCACAGCACTTGACAACTCTGGCTTTTCTGATTATATTCAACCTTGCTGAACAGGAATGTTTGCATCATTTAAGAGCAATTTTTTTTTTTTTTTGCACTGCCTGTATTCTGTATCTTCTCTTCAAACAAAGAGATGATGACAGATGATGCCTCAAAGATAAGTAACATTCCACTATACACCCTCTGTCTACAATAAGTTCTCTAAATGCACATGAGTTTCACCACATCATGGCATGTTACCTACTTTATTTATCCATTCCACTTGACATAGCTATTAAAAATAGTCCTTCTTAGTTGAGTATTTTCCTTTCTCATGTGTCAGTCTTCAGGATCTAATTCTGTAACTACTTTGACAAAATTGAAGACTCACAAGATGAATGAATGGGCTGTGTTCCCCTACTAACAAAATGTGTATCCTCTGAAAACATTCTGGTTATTTAAAAAATCCTTAGGCTAGATGTCAATTAAAATTACGAGGGGAGGGACTCCATCCACTCTTTCATACTTATTTCCTCTTCTCCACTGTTTCCGTTTCATTTATCGAATAAGCTTTCTGTTGCCAAATTTCTTTCACCCTTTTCTATGTATTGTTTTTTCCTCTTTGTCATGGTTCTATGTTTTTTTTTTGGACACAGATTGATCTAGTCAACTCCGTGAAACTCTTTTTTACTTCACACGTGAGAAAACCTTTCTACTTATTTCCAGGCATTTTCTGTATATAATATCATCGACGATCGTGCTGCAATCTTATTTAAATGAATATTTTAACTTATTCATCATTCCTATAATTGGAACCAAGTTCAGCATCGATAAGTGGCTTATTAGTGGTCTTAGCATAAGTGATAGAAAAAGGAAGGCAACAGTCAATTCTTTTGCAATTATTATTACAAAACTTTGTATGCACACTGTTTTTATTGATACTTGCACGAGAAAAAAGTGACTAAATGTGACCCAGCTTCTCACCACCAGAAATGGTTTTGATTACATCGTGACTGAAGGCTGCACTGACAGAACCATAAAAACGTTTGCAGAACCTGTGCTTGTGGTCTAACTTTAACAATGCATCTAAGACAGTTGCAAGGTCACACAAATATAACTTGAATATCTCTGAGTATTTAATCTGCACATGCAGCAAAATTATTTGTTTTTGCCAATGTCATTCTACAGGTGGAGTTATTTCTGTATATGCCACTCTCCAGATGGTTGTCCTTGTTCTAATACCTTTTTCCTTACTTTACTAATCATGGTGAAAAATTGCCTACCTGGGAAGTCTACATTTTTGCCTGATTTTCCCCTAGTTCATTTTTCTAGTGCAGACAAGTCCCTAAAAGTATCATTGAGGAAGAGTGGGATGCTAGGATGTTCTGGGGATGCCACCTCTATATGCAGAATCCACTGCTGACTCAAAGCAAATCTGGACTATTACACAAACCATCGTCAGCAATGAAGAACTACGTTCAGCAATTTAGGAAGGATAGGCAAGCAATATAAAAGAATCCAAATAAAGCAACAAAGATGGTTAGACACATGGCTGTGTGTTTCACAAGCAATGAGCTTTCTTAAAATAACACGGAAGGAAGAAAGAAAGAAAAGCCAGAAAATTATATATCAGCAGTACTATTTCTAAAAATAATGGTTTTCAAACTTTTCCATGTGGCATTAACAGCTCTTTAAGGGATAATCTTTATTGCTTTGTAACATACAAAGCAATAAACAGCTGCTGAGATTGATTAATAGCCAAAGCAAAGTTGAGGCATGTAATCAATCTAAAAAGCCATTTATTGTGAATATGCTACGAAGCAATAGAGATTACTGCTGTTGCACAACAAACCATAACAGAGAAAGCACGCAGACACACACACACACACACACACACACACACACACACACAGCAAAAAGAGTTGCTTTCTTTTCAAGGCCCTTTCTGTTATGCTGCTTTTTTCCTGAGCTTGCACATGGCAGTGCCATTGCCTAAGAAAGGCCACTGGCCCTAGAGCATGTGATCTGTAAAAAAGTTGGAAAGTTTAGCTGGAAAAAAGTAATGCTATAAGAACCTCAGTGTCACCTGAGTGGGAAATAATACTAATGGGTTTTCTTGTTTGATTTGTTTTTTGTTTTTCTGTAACTAGAAGTGTAAAATTCCACATGTATTCAGCGTGTCTTTGGAAATGGTACTGCTATTTGTATTACCAAAAAAAAAAACAAATTGGCTTACCAATTGAAAAAAAAAAAAATCTAATTTGTGCTAATGTAGAGCATTTTTCTTAAATGGCTACTAAATGATTGTGAAGTTGATCATAGGAATATTGCATGTAGCTACTTCAGGCAACTACTTCACACCACTCTGTATATACAGCTTTTAATACAGTCACGTTTTTACCTCCTCCTCCTCCAGTCTTCGTGTGAGGCCATTTCAGAGTCTTACTTCTCCAGCCACTTTAAGCTCTTTTAAACCCTTACAAAAAATTCTATTTGGAATGTTGCAGGTCAGCATGCCTTTTTGTTCTTGTATCAACAGTGTCATTTAGAACAAACTGCTCTTCATGTCTTTGAAATGAAGTTACAGAGAGTGCCTCTTACCCTTCATTTTGGTAGAACAAATAAGCCGTGCACCATGCAATGGGAGGGTTTTCCTTTTAGCAGTCTTGTGACCCTCCTCTGCACCCATCAGGATCCCTCTTGTCTGAATGCACACGTTTTGTGGGGCACCGAGATTCAGAGGGTCTCGGCATCCTTCTCTCTCCAGTGACACTCTTACCCTGTCTACTGGAAACATCTTGCCCAGTACATTCAAGGATCAAATCTGCCTTTTTCATATCCCCGTAGCATCTGAAGCCATTGGTTAACTTGTACATCTACAAACAATTGGCGTGTCCTTGTTTCTGAACTGATGACCTTGCCACTTAGGACAGAAATTTGTATTACTATTAAATTTCATTCTGTTTCTATTACCCTAGCTCCCAAGATTATTCATGTCGTCCTGTATCATATTGCCATCCCCTTCCATATCAATGATGTCTCTCACTTTTGTGTCATTAGCAAATGTTATTAACAAACTCCCTATTCTAAGGTAGTGAATAAAAATACAACTGAAGATGTACCCTTGTGGAATTCTTAGTAAAATAACCCCCAAGACTCAGTTTCACAGTTGTAGGAACTGCTTTCTTCAATTTTATATTTGCAGGATATAAAGTTGAGCCCTAGAAGAACTTATATTCGGATCTTAGAAGACAACAGCTTCAAAAGTTTATAACTTCTAAACTCTGAACTATTGAATAGCTACAGTCGCCTAAACTTTAATAACAGCTACTTAACAATAGTAGCTGATGAATACAGTGATGAATTTGATTGCTTTTTAGTATTTCACTCTCTTTGTTAAGAAAATTATTTGAGTTATTTTTAGCCTGGCAATCAGTTTTACTATTTAGCCAGTCTTTAATTTCTATTTCAGAAAAGCACAGCCTCCCTGGAGGAGATGATATCTATGCCTGAGACAACATTGCTTGTGAATTCTTATCCTGTGTGAATTTCAAAGTTCTAATTTCCCTACTTTGGGCAGCCACATCATTCTTCCTGCAGGAAACATTGGACTGAAATTCATGGCCTTGTTCATGCTTCCCCATGTCTGAACTTTTTCCACTTAGAGAGTTTGGTGTCAGCAAAATCAAAGAAAATCTCTGAATAATTGTCATTGATATATATATTTTTTCCATCAGTGTGCTATTTGCAAAATGACTGTCACTGTAGTACATAATCTTTTGTCAAAAAAAAAAAAAAACAAACCCTGCAGTTAAAAGTTTCATTTATTACACACTGGCTGAAGCTTATACCTATCTCAGCTGCATTTAACGCTACATTTGTGTTGCTAATTAATTTGAGAAGAGTGAAGGCAATCTCATTTTTTCCAAAAGACTGTAAATGGCCTCTTGTAATCATTTAGCAGAGAATGACCTCCTGCAAGCTCTGTTTGCTGCATCCGCACAATGTTGCTGAGAGGGAACTGCTGGTAGCAAAGAGGAAATACAGCAAAACTGGACATTTGCACTGCAGCCCAGAGAGAAGTGCTGTGTAATGCCAGTATAACTGGAAAGATGAAGACCTCTGCAGACCAACTGTTGAGTGTCAGCAGTTCATGCTAGCAGAACTTCTGCCAGTAGAACTGCCTTCCTCTCAAATAAGGCCAGCAACAAGAGCATACAGAGAGATAGAGATTTATGGGGATATCTGTAGGGTGCTGGTGAGAAGGGCAACAGGTCTCTCTCCTTGCTTCTTATACTGCTGTTCCTGTACAAACAGCCCCAAGGATGCCTGCCCACCAGGGTCCTGATGCCTGTGCCTGGCCACTGCTGGCCTTGTTTGAACCAGAAAGTTTTACTGGCAGAAGTTCTGCTGGCATGTGCTATAGACATTGCTGTGTTGGCAGGATGTGCTCACATTTGGCTGTTTCTAAAGATGCAAGATGTCCTCAGAGCATCAGGCTTTTATCAGCAGAAGATGGCAGCATTATCCGAGGCTAACCCAGACTACCTTGTGCAATGTTTGGTAGATTGCCTTCTGGTAATTTCTTGCAGCATATTGTGGAGCTGCTGTTGTATATTGTGAGATATCATCAGTTGCATCATAAACTCTGTGTAAATATTGGGTCAGATTTTCAAAAATTTTTTGATCTTGTTCAATAACCTATTTTTACATGTGCTGTTTTCCCATATTGCTGATTTCTCATTGCCAGAAGCCCAGATTGTATCAAACAGCATCGCTCTCTTGTTCATTTAGGGCAGAAGTAAGCATTCTTTCTTATCTAAAGAGCAGCCGAAAGTATTGGGTACTGGGGACAAATGGAACATAGAGACAATGAATGGTAGCCAACTATTTGCAGTAAGTGTTTGCTAAACTGCTTTTCAAGAACAACTTGAAGTTTTGAGCCATACTGTGAGGACTGGAAGAGAGGAACATTCAGGGTTGGATATTAAACTCATGCCAACATATCCACTCTGATTTAGGAGCTGCTTAATGAGGAGAAAGAAGCACGAGGTGGTGCCAACTTTTTGGAAAGCTGTGCTGATGTGGGCATTTTGGCATTACTTGGGGAGCTGTCTCCAGTGATGTACAAAAAGTTAAGTATTTCCTGCTGCAAGGTCTCTTCATGCTGGGTAATATACTGGAAATAAGAGATGAACCTGATATGATGGACTTTGCTAGCTGTGGGGGAACAGTAAATAAGGTTTATATCCAATTCTGTCCTATCTTGTTTTGAGTACAGAAAATGAAAGTGGTGCTTCTCCATGGTGATCTCTCTAGACAGTATTTTACATCAGTGTTGCTTGGGAGAAAGCCCATGCTTGCCTCCCCATCTATCCTGTTGTCATTAATGATGTTACGTAGCCAACTCTGGCAACAGAGACAAGGCTGGTTTGGCAAGCTGTAGGTAAAAAACAAAACAATGTCACAGGAAAAAATAACAGAAATATCCACCACAAAACTCTGTAATTTCGTAGTCTCCTGAAACAAACAAACAAGCAAACAAACAAACACATAGGGTTTCACAGGGTTCCTTCATTTGCTGAGTGTAATTTTGTCCTTTTCCCAAATTTAGTGCAAAGTCAGTTATAGGGTTTTGGTTTTTCCCATGACGTTTTCAGGTATTACAGACAAGTGCATTTCATAAATAGCCCTCATATATGTAGAATACATAAATGGCTGGAAAATACGTAGAGCTTAAAGACCATAGGCATGTGTGGAACCTGCAGATCTGCATAGAAAGCCACACGTAACCAGAGTACCTGCACAATGACCTTGACGTGGTATGGACATATAGCATCTGTGGTGTGCAGGCAGGCAGCATACATCCAGTAAGTGCAATGTCTTCTGGACACATCCATTTTATGACACGTTCATGGATACTCTGCTTAACACATGCACAGAAGATCTGGCATGTCTATGTATGTGCTAGGCAGCACATGGACTGTTCTGTCTTAGATTTCATGTCTATAATTCAGAAAGTCCTAGCTGAACTATTTATTGGAAACATGCACTCACTCATTTGGAACTGCTGTTCCTAAAAATCATTTGAAGCAACTTGAGTTTGTTCCAAAGATACAGCATTTTATTGGTTTAAAGCAAGTGTGTTTTGTAAATGATGAAACTGCTCACTCATTGCTTTGCATTGCTTTTTGTGATCTATGAAGTTCTGTTTTTGCCTTCTTAGACTTTCACCCAGTACTGATATTTCAATATTCTTTATATGCATTTCCCCCACCAGCAGCTGCTAGATACAGTGTAATAGGAGAATGAGTTAGGAGGAAAGACAAGGAATGCTTATTTAGAAAATTTTGACGAAGTAAACCCCATCACTATGTTAGCAGACTGGCCATATTACAGTGAATACCCTTCCTGAATCAGCTACCTGTGTTTGGGGAGCTTCCTAAGGGGCTCTGTAGCTCATTGGTTTTTACTCTAGCCATGTCTTCTTCCCAGAAACTCTTTATCCTTTTCTTAGTATCTTTCACCATGGGCTTATGTTGATGATGAGAGCAGTATTCTGGCTATTATGCTGTCTAATGAATGCATAATCATAATGAGGAGTGCACGACAAGCTGGTCATAAAAGGAACACCTTGGGGGACTAAACTCAGGGAACTTACTGCAGGAAGAGAAACTGCCTTTTCTTCTTCTTCACCTGACACTAGATCTTATCTCTTAGGTTTTATCTCTAATCTCTTAGGTTTTCCATTGGTTGTGGCTTCCACTACCTTACCATTCCCCTTCTTTCTGTGCTGATGAAATCCTGCTGAGCCTTCTCTCCTCTAGGCTGAACACTCTCAGCTCTCAACCTTTCCTCATAGAAAAGATGCTCCAGTCCTTTAATCACATTAGTAGTCCTTTGCTGTATGATTATATATGTATGTCTGTGTCCAGTATGTCCATTCCTTTCCTATACTGGGGAGCCCATGAGTGGACCTAGTATTTCAAGTGAGGCCTCACCAGTACCCAGCAGAGGGGAAGAAACATCTCCCTCAACTTACTGGCAACGCTCTTCCTAATGCAGCCCAAGAGGCTGTTGGCCTTCTCTGTGGCAAGGGTATAATGCTGGCTCGTGTTCAAATTGGTGCCATCAGAACCCCCACGTTTTTTTCTGCCAAGCTGCTATCCAGCCAGTAGGCCCCCAGCATGCTGTGGTCCACCTGTGTGGGATTTTACATTTCCCTTTGTTGAACTTGTTAAGAACTATTTCAAGCCCATGACTCTAGTTTGTCTGGGTCCCTCTGAACAAGCCAGTTATCTCATCATATAACCAGTGGTCTTTCCAGGATTGTTTAATCTGGAGGAGACTCAGGGGAGACCTTATAGCTCTCTGCAGCTACCTAAAAAGAGGTTGTGATGAGATGGGAGTTGGCCTGTTTTCCCGCATAACTAGTGATAGGACTAGGGAATGGTCTCAGTTTGCACCAAGGGAGGTTCAGGTTGGATATTAGGAAAAATTTATTTACAGGAGTGGTCAGGTGCTAGAACAAGCTGCCCAGGGTTAAGTCATATCCCTGGAAGGCATTCAAGAAAAATTTAGATGTTGTACTAATGGACATGGTTCAGTGGGAAAATATTGGTGGTAGGTGGACAGTTGGACTAAATGATGCTGGAGGTCTTTTCTAACCATGGTGTTTCTATAAGTTTGTGATTCTACTCTTGGCAGATCTCCCCTGCTGCATGTATAGGAGACCTTCATAAACCTGTTTGATTAAAACTTATTTGGTTACCTAACATTGGGTTTGTTTCTAAGTGCTGTAAAATGAACTGCTTCACCTGCCGTTGAAATGAGGTAGAAGTGATACGAAACACATATTTTATTTAACAGGATATACCAGCTGGTCTATGCAAAACTGCATACAAAAGGAAGATTTTTGTCCAGATATGAGGTAGGGTTGTTTTGTTTTGAAAAAAAAAGAAGAAAGAAATTAGGGGGAAATGGGGATTGTATTGCTGCTTGTGTTGGTGAAATTCCACTGAGGGCTGCTATTACTGGTCAGAAACAAGAAGTAGCAAGTGTGGTCAGTGAACATTTGATATGCAAAGTTTTTAACACTGTTAAATAACTTTGAATTGCATTGAAATATAGGCCATGTATATTTAGATACTCAGATAAGATTTATTTCTAGATAAATCTAAGTTAGCTGTATTGAAAATGAGATTGGATACCAACACAAAATCCCTTTCATGATTTTCAAACATTGAAAGTAATTTCAGTGAACATGACTAAATACTCAGGCAGAACTGCTCAGAACACATTGTTTATACATCGACAGTCTCTTCAGCAAAAACTGACTTTCTTAGACCTACTCAGTATATATGTTCTGTTGACACTTCCATCCTAAAAGGAGGTTACTGCAAACATGAAGATTTAATTTAGTGTCTGCATTTAAAAGAGGTGCTGAGAGTTCATTCAATAAAAAGCACATAAAGAAAGGGATTTAAGTGAGAAAGTTGCAACTACTGAGACATAGCAGAGACACATCAGGAGAGAAATATTTGCTATAATTGCCAAAAACAATAACAACAAAAAAACAACAACCAAACAACTAACCATAAAATTAACTCTTCAATTGTTGACCTAGAAAATAGTGAGGAGAAATAATATGCCTATGCAAAGCATTAAAGAAGTCAAGAAGGATGGCTTAGTTGGTTTAACTGGGTGGATTTAAAAATTGTTTAAAGAATGATGCAGTGATAATGGTAAAAAGAGATTCAAACTGGCTTTACTAGGAAGCAGATCTACAGATGTTCCTGTGAAACTTCATATGTATTATCTCAATAAAAGAAAGGTTGAGAACAAAATAACATAGAATGAGCTAACTGTGTATAATCTGGAAATAGCATATGCACACACAAATGTACATCCTCATTCTTTGGGTGTTTAAGGAGAGATATGAAAAGAAAAGCAAGTACAACACTAACAAGGCTTTAGTTACTTCTGAGGCACTGAACTTTGCTGGAGAAGAAGGATGACTAGATATCTCATAATTGGAGATAAAGTGGAAGCCAGCAGACGTGAAGGCATATGTTATGGAAACCTGATAGGATTACATGTGGAGATCTTTTTACTATCATGTTCCTGTCAGGACTGTAAGAAGAGCATTTTTGTTCTAGAAGAAAGGGGTGAAACAAGTTTTTGGCAATACTGAGAAACATGAATTAAATTTAAAATAACAGCGGGGTTTTTTTCTAACAAACATGAGAAAGTAAATGATATGCAGAAGCAGTTAGCAAAAGAAAGTTTAAGTCAATAAGATATATTGGTATATACTAATTTTAAATATACAGCTTGCTAACATAAACTTTATGCATAAAATGAGCTTATTTGGAGATACGTGCTTTCTGATATATCTTAAGTTTATTCTAAGGGAACCAAGGAAGAACCTTGATCAGATGAAACTATTATTTTTAGATTTTTCTGTTATTCACAGATAATAAGCATTGTCACATAGCAGATTTTATATAAATTCAAAATACATTCAGAGCAAGATAAAGAAGAGTCACAGAATTGTAGAGGTTGGAAGGGACCTCTGGAGATTACCTAGTCCAACCCCCCCGCTAAAATAGGTTCCCTATAGTAGGTTACACAGGAAGGTGTCCAGGTGGGTCTTGAACAAAAATGAAACTCCACAGCCTCTCTGGGCAGCCTGCTCTGGTGCTGTCTCCCTCACAGTGGAGTTTTTAACTGACATTTGCATGGAAATTCTTGTGTTCCTGTTTGTGCGTGTTGTCCAGTTGCTGGGCACCACCAAAAACAAAGGCTGTTCTTGTCAGTCACAAACAACATGCTTACTGTAACAGGGCTGTCTTTGTTGCTGTTACATGTGTGGAGATCTTCTGATATGGGCCATGATCACATTACCTACCTACACCAGTACGAGGGGCCCATAGGAAGATGCCTGGTGCAGCAGGAAAATGGGGTCTCATCAATGGGGTCTGGCTTGCGAGACAGCTTGGGGGGCACACTGCCAGTGACCCCCTCATGCTACCCAACCGCACATGCGCATGTGTGTATGGCAAAGCTATCCAGCCTGTGGGATCCTGAAGAACGGGGTATCACTGCCATATGTGCATGTGCATATGTGTAGCACAGACCCAATATGGAAGAATAGGAAACCAGTCATTTCTCAGTTTCTCAGAGAAAAAGATGTGAGGAGACGTAATAGTGCTAACTGGAAGCTGTTGAAGTCTGGAACTGGAACTAGCTGGAACTTCAACAGTTGAGTGACATGCCTAGAGAAGCTGTGGTCCCCCTTCCCTAGAGGCACTCAAGGCCAGGCTGGATGGGGCCCTGAGCAGCTGAGCTGGGGGGGTGGCAGCCCTGCCCACAGCAGAGGCTGGGGCTGGTTGGGCTTTAAGTCCCCACCCAAACCAAGCCATTCTGAAACTGGTGCATGAGCTGGGTTTTCGCAGATGCAGCTATGCCATGATTTGGTCACCTTGGCATGACCAATGCTTGTAGCTCCTATAGCTTACTGTGTCAAAAAGCTTTAACAACACTCGTTTCAATCAGTACAAATCTGAACTTAGAATGCAATATAAAGGCACACCTCCAACGACTTTACCTGAATGAGTAACTTCTGTCACCACTAAGTTGATTTCGTTGCCACTTGTTACTAGGTCCTCAGTGGAGGCCAGGACAAACCCCCCGCCTACCTCCCACGGGCCTCTTCCATAAGCAAGACCCCTATCCCCGCCCTTCTCCCGTGCGCGTCTGCCACAACCAACACCCCGCCGCCGGAGCGATGGCCCCGCACGCCTCAATTCACCGCGGCGTGCTGCGCATGCGCCCGCGCAAGCGTCCCAACGTCTCGGCATTTGCGGCGTCTCCCCTTCACTCCCGCAGGTGCTCTGAGGGAGCGAGTGAGACGTTACGGCTGTAGCGGGGCCGCCGTCCCCAGCCAGCGGTGAGTGAGGGGCCCGTCCGTCACCGGCGCGCTGCCCGCGGTTCGGCGGCCATGATGTGTGTGGTTGCCATGGGAACAGCCGGCGAGCGGGAGGGGAGTCGGCAGGGCAGCGCCTGTTGCCGGCGGCAGCCGCCCCCCGGTAACTACCCCAGAGTGCTGGTTTGGCAGGCGGGCTCCGGGTTCAGTCACCACCCGTGAGGACACTGGTGGCTACAGCACGGGCTTTCTCCTCGCTGGTGCGGTGAGGCAGTGTGTGCTGCCTGTAACCGGTGGGGCAAAGCTCGCCGCCATACCTCGTTTTCATCCAGCGTGGTTGTTTAGTAGGCTTTGGAAACATTTTTGGTCTTCCAGATCAGGTTGGTGTCTGCTGAAGGTTATTTCTTTGCTGTGATGATTTGGTGCTTTTTTAAGCCTGAAGCTTGTACTGCTCTGAGACGCAGTGCTGAGCGTAGTGAGCGCTGAGAGCTCTGTGTGTATTTTAGTGGTTAAATGATCCCGTTCCTGAGATTTGAGCTACACGTAGCACGGTGCTGACTGCTGTCCTGATGCACTCAGCCAGGCTTTGCTGATTGACACAGAGTGATGCTGTGAGGGTGCAGCTATCTCACTGCTAGTGATAGCTGGGTCTGATCTCTGATCTAGGGTTCTCTGAACCGTACTCTGAGCTGGGCCCTCTGATCCTGTGCTGTTATCTGCTGCTTTCAAATCTTTCTGTACAGTAAAGACAAGACCTCTGGAGGAAGCAAGTGAGAGGAAAAGGCAAGAGACCAAGTACAGCTTTTCAGAGGCTGATGAGAGACAGAGAGGAGCATCACCTGTGCAAGTTAAGGGCTACCTGGAAAATGGTGACAGCAGCAGGGACAAGATCTGCACATGCCAGTTATGTTGATCTTGAGTCTGCAACATTGCCTTTATGTGTACCTGCTGGACTAGCGAGCAAAATGGGAATGTTGCTGGATTTTCAAAAAGAGGCACAGATAACTAGAATTATTTCTGATTTTTACCTAAGGTATTGTATTTTAAAGAAAGGCATAAGTAGAGTTTTTGAAAAGTATATATATAGAAAATCTTACTAATAAATAAAAAAACAACATTAAAAACAAAACAAAACCAACAAACCAACAACAAAACAAACGAGTAAAACTAGATGGCAATCTAGGCAGCTGATGCTGTCATCCTTCCTTCATCCTGGGTTACTGCTCTCTACTCATTGCTTCCCACACTACTTGGAAGGAAACTGGCATGATATAGCTAGCTTAGACTACTTGCTCAGAGCTTCTGCGGTTTGGGATGGGAGAGAGCAGGTGAAACTTCATCCTGGAGCGCTGCTGCAGCAGAGCAGCTGCTTGGTACTTAAATGTTTCAGCCTTAGGCATGATAAAATAGGGAATAATAATTTTTCTGTTGGCCTTTTGAGAAAGAGACAGTGGTTGTATTGTCTGTGATGGCACACCATGTTGGCACAGCAGCCAAATTCAGATAAAGAATTTCCATGGTTCTTAATTGCTTGCAAGAAATAATAACCTTTCTTATCATTTATATATACATCTGGTTTATGACATTGCTTACTTGTTTCCCTGTGCTTTATTACATTTTCTGGCTAATAATTATGGGATACCAATTAATAATACACTTGTATCCTATCAGTACTGCAATTCTGAATGTGCATAATAGTACTATATGCCAAAATTAGGAAGAATTAAGCTGTCATGGGATTGGTGCTAAACTTAAGTTGTGCTTAGGGCTTCACCTCCCCATGAAAGCTCCCAAGCCCACTGCTGTCCTTCTTGCTGGGTGCCTGAAAGCAGAGACCTGCCAGCTGCCACTCCTACAGCAGCAGAAGGGAAATGTGATGCACCAGAGCAGCAGAGTGAGCTCAGTCAGGCATTCAAGATAAATCATAGGTACCCTTTGAAATGTTAATTATTAAAACTTAACTCTTAATGAGTTGGAAGCATGATCCAAACAGTGGCCAAATGGTAGAACTTAGTAGTTAAACTTGTGGTTGAAAAGTTCTACTACCAGTTAAAATGAAATAGATAAGAAGTGAAGACAAATAAAAATTATACTGGAAATCTTAATTGCATCTTACAAATGAATGTGCTTCTAGGATAGATGATTTGCAGTTGGTAATAGCATTAACAGCTGAAGGTAGTTGTATCAGAGATGGTACTGACTCACAGAAATGCATCATATCTCTCAGGTGGCTTCTTAATACAACTATGGAGAACATGGGTGTAAATGCAATATAATACACATTTTAGTGGACATATGGGGATGATTGACAGTTGAGCTGGATGATCTTAGATCTTTTCCAACCATTATGATTTGATGGTGTTCCAATGTCAAAGCTCTGAGACTTCAAGAGCTACAGAGCATAGCACTCTTTAGAGATTGAATGTAAGATATTTAATCTTAAAAATTCAGCAGGACATCTGGAAATGCATGGACCAGAAAAAGAAAAAATGTGAATTTCTTCACATATGTGATGTGTAGAATCACGCTGAATACAGTTTACTACTGTGTCTGTTCAACGTGGTTCTCGTTGCCCTTATGTCCTTACACATAAGGCCTGCAATTGGTAGGTCAAAACCTTGACTTGTTAGTAGCTGGGAGAATAGGGAATGGTGGTCTACCTTCCCTGTTAGTGAGAAATAGCTGTATAATTGTTCCAAACACAATTCCACAGGAATTCCTTACTTAATGCTCTTGAATCATGATGGAGGGAAGAGTATGAATCGTAGCTAAATTCAGCTACAGTGAGGAAAACTAATGTATTAATTGTAATAGGAAAGATTAAAAATACTGACAGGCTCAGGCTCCTGATCTGTTCCTGTATTTTGCTGTTCTGCATGCTGAAGTGAAAGATGTTGGTGCTTCTTAATTTGACCTTGTGTAGTTAACCTGGGGGGGTTGTATTGTGTATTAATTAAAGAGACTGCCAGCATGTGCACATCCTGAAAGAAAGAACAGAAGAGGCAGCTGGAAACTTAAAATTGTGGATAGGAAGAAATGAACTAAGAAACTAGAGAAATAGGGCTTTTTCTCCATGGTTCCTTCCAGTACTTGAGGGAAGCTTATAAGCTGGAAGGGAATGATGTTTTAAGCGGCTCGATAGTGGTGGGACCAGGGGGGGTGGTTTTAAACTAAGAGAGGGGAGATTTAGGTTAGATGTTAGGAAGAACTGTTTTTACTGAGGAGGCAGTGAGCCACAGGCACAGGCTGCCCATAGAAGCTGTGGGTGCCCCATCCTTAGAGGTGCTCAGGGCCGGATTGGATGGGACCTAGGCAGCTGAGCTCGGGGGTGGCAGCCCTGACCATGGCAGGGAGTTGGAACTGGGTAGGTTTTAAGGACCCTTTCTACTGCAACCATTTTATGATAGTTCAGAAATAAACAAGAAAGCAGTTTCTGATCTACTGTTGGCTCTTTAACAAAGCGCGAGGATAGAAGATAGGGTCTGAGTCAAAGATGGTGCAGAAACAAGTTTGTGTTTAGGTAAGTTTGAAACACAAAATGAATTTGAATTAATTTGATCGAGTATTAAATGTGGAGGTTGGTGGCCCTGCATGTGACAGGGGGGTTGGAGATTCATGATCTTTGAGGTCCCTTCCAACCCTGGCCATTCTGTGATTCTGTGAATTTTTGATAGCTTAAAGTTCATGATAGGTTTGCTGCAAAATTACAGGAATGATATCTACAGAAACCTGCACCAGGATAGCCAGTGATTTTTTGGGGAGTTTTGAGAGACTGTTGAAGCAGGTCTTCCATTGCTCACAGCATTTGATGGAAGATGCAGCAGAACAAAAAACTGGTTGAAAGTTTGGGTTGATAATTTATGTTAGTGTTGTCTTTGTTTAGATATGCGTGGGGTCTTTGCTAATCAATTTCTGATAATAACACCTCAGACTTATTATAAAGCTTCCCTTGGTAAAATCAGTAACTTGCATTGTTTTTTTTTTTCCTAAGTTCATTGGAAATAAAGTTTCTGTAAAAGGCTTATTAATGAATTCCTGTTTGGACTTCTATATTTTATAAATGTTCAGGTGTTCAGAAACAGATTTTCTGTTGTTTTGGGGAATTCAGTGTTTTGCTGAGAAAACACTATGGTACTAACATGGCAATCTTTAGTTCCCATTGGAAAAATAAAGGTTCTCCATGTCAGATGCTTTCTGCTCCGCTTCTGCATTTTCCTGCGAAACTGAGAATAAAGGAGGAAAACACAGAGCCAATAACTGCTTATTTTCCCTTATTTTTCACCACTTTTTATTCTCTGATACTTTTTTTTTTTTTTTTTTTTTTGTAATACCTTAAGGTAGAAGAAATATTAATATATTAATATTTTGTAACTTAAAAGTTCCATTGCATTCTCTGCCTTCACATGTTGTTTTGTTTTCTTCCTGTACATTACTTTACAGAGTAAGGTGAGCTTCAAAGAATGAGAACATGGAAAAGCCAGAGCCGTTCTACAGACTTCCAGTGTCAAAGCAGAAGACCAGTTCTGAGATTATAAATGAAGCCAGAAGTGTTCTACGAACGCTAAGAACTCAGAGGCCATTTACACCTGCAGAGGATCAAAGGAAACTTTTTGGATCTGGATCTTCACGGGCTCCTCAAAATAGACCTCCTTCAGTTTTTAGGTACTGTGACTTGAAGATTTTTCAAACATCCTTTAGCAGCATGATTTGAATCTGTAATTATGTTTCTGGTGATTTTTCTCCTGTGTTAATCTGTATTTCTAATCGCATCCTTTGCCTTTTTCTAATGATGCTTACTGTTGATGTTAATCTGCATGTCCCAGAAGTTCCTGTGGATTAGAGCTACCAGAAGCAGTTAGAATAGTTTTGTATGCAGAGAATAGTGTAAAAAATATGGTCTGTAACACACGTTTCTTTTTAAGACAATATTTTAAAAATTGAATAATCTTTATATTTTTCTCTAGAAACTGAGAAAGCGTGTTTATTTCATCATAAACTCTTTGTGTTTCAGCACTTTCTCAGATCTCTTAAATGCAAAATTATAGTTCTTGAAATTAAAAAATGCTTACCTTTAAACAGAATTTTTAGTACTGAAGTATTTCTTTCACATCTATGTATGACTTTAGTACCTAACATGATTCACAGAATGCAATAGGTCTCTTGTCTTTTTTACAGAAGAAAAAACTCTTGTACATTGGGCTTTGGATATGATCTTTAATATTTTCTCCCCTTCTTTCTCTCTCTTTTTTTTCTTTAAATCTGTCTCCCCACTCATTTTTTAACTCTCCTTGTATGACAATTATTTAATAGCTGTATGGAGGATATATCAGCTCTATTTGTAATGTTATGTGTGAGGCATGCCAGAAATGATGCTAAACCATGTCTGAGTTGTGATACAAGTCAGTCAGTGGCCATATCGTGTTCAGGCACTCTACGTCTTATGTTTCATGTTACATAGTGTACCCTTACATAAGAACCTGAGAGTGACTTGGCTGTTCATTGATGATCAGGTAATAAGATAGCTCAGGCTGGCATCCATGCTTGTTCTGTATGTGCTACAGCAAGGAGAGTGCTCATGCCTGTACAAACCTGAGTTTTCTGCCCTGCAGCATTCTGCAGCTTATGTCAGATAGCTTGGGTGCTAACCACAGTTGTGTTTTTGCATGAAGTTAGGCATATATTGGAGAACTGTTACAGATATGTATGAAATAAACTGTACTGTGGCAAGCATGCATCTGCTTTATTAATTTATGATTAATTTCTTTATCCTAGTCTTCATACTTCCAGTTTTGATTTGGCTGAATCAAGACCTGCTTCTGGTGTTCGTCTCAGCCCATTGGATTATGTGAGTACTCTGGATGTAACTCTATGCAATGCTGACATAAAATATGTAAGAATTTATGCAGTGCAATGTAATTCTGGAGTTTGATATTGTTGAAATAGATCGGAGAGAAAAAAAGTCTGTCAGAATATTAGTCTGAGACTTAGAAAGTCATCTTTGTCATTTTTTTAAAAATGAAGCTGGAAATAATGTCAACTATACCAATATTACTGTATTGCATCAAAATTATAAGTGACATTAACAAGAATTAGAAGATGGAAACTTTAGTCAGCTTTCTCATTTAAGATTACTAAAATACAGAAGGTCACAAGCATCAATATGAGTCAACAATGTGCCCTTGCTGAGTAGCATTCTGGTCTGCTTTAAGAAGGATGTTGCTGGCAGATTGAGGGAGGTGGTCCTTCCCCTCTGTTCAGCGCTAGCAAGACTGCACCTGGAGTGCTTGGTCCAGTTCTAGGCACCTCAGTAAAACAGTGGTACAGAGCCTCTGAAGAGTTGGTCCAGTTAAACCCACAGATGTAATGAAGGGACTGAAGCACCTCTCCTATAAGAAAAGGCTGAGAGTGATGAAACAGTTCACTGTAGAGAAGGCTCAGCTGGCTTCCATCAATGTGTATAAATACCTGAAGGGTAGGGTGCAAAGTGGACAGAGCCAGGCTTTTCTCAGCCATGTTCAGTAGCACTGGTGCCAGGACAAGAGGCAGTGGGTACAAACTGTAACACAGAAGGATTCCTCTGAACATCAGAAAGCATTTCTGTGCTGGGCAGGTGACAGAGCACTGGCAGAGATTGCCCAGAGAGGTAGTGGAGTCTCCTGCTTGGTAAGATTCAAAAGAAATATAGTATTGTCACAATTGTTTGTTCCATGTCCAGAAGAAGAAAGCGTGCTAAAACAATGAAGTATGCTTGCTGTATGTATCATTTCTTAGGTGGTATTCTAAAAGTGATGTTTCATGGGAAAGTAGGAAAAAAATCCTCAACAATTTCCAAGAAGTGTCATCTTAGTAATTTTGATAAATAGATTGTTTACATCAATAAGATTAAAAATACCATACCTGCTTGTAGAAGAAGTGTATTTAAATTCAGATTTAAACACTGGTATTAAATTTTTGTTTAGTTTGTGTGTGAGTGGGTGGAAAAAAGGAAGGCTTTTTGCATTGATCTTATCAGTAGTTAAGCTGTCTTTTTCATACGCTGTAAATACAGATCTTGTTGTAGTTGCGGTGGCTGTGGGGTCTCACCTCTTGGGCTCTCTTCAGTTAAGCTCCTGAGGGTTAAACTGGAAACTTTCAAATGGATTCTTTATTGAAGGGAAAAAAAAAAAAAAAAAGAAAACCCAGGTATTGAATGGTAATATATTTATGTAAAGCATGAAGAAAATTTTAGATGTTTAGAGTGGTGTTCATATACTCTAAGATGCAAGATACTGACCTGAATAAAATGCGAACTTGCACGTTTCTGGATCTACATGACTTGTCACAGTGTGATAGGAAGTGGTATATGGGATAGGAACATGTTTGAAGTGTTTTGGAAATGCTTCTTTAGCTCTCAAAAAGAAATCATAAAGAAGGGATTTGTCTCTAGAATTGCACACTGCAGATAATGTTAAATGAGTATTTCTGAGGGAAAGAATTTCAAGTTTTAGTTACTCTACTGAACAGCTTAGGTTAGCTGGTTAGTTTCTGGGGTTTTTTTGCATCCCCAAGTGTTTGCTTTTAAATGGCTTTCTGGGGTGATATTAGTAGAAGTGCTCCAGCTTTTTCAGTGCAATGTTATCTTTAGATTTCAGATGAGTTTTCTTCTTGAGTAAACCTGTGTAACTCTTACTATTCTATTCTGAATATACCTCTTTTCATGATTTTTTTTTTTATGTTTTGCTTAAACAAACAAAAAAAGAAATAGTGTTTTTATCAAAAATTTCTTTTATCTTTATGACAGAAGCCAATACTAGTCATTTCATCTAAGGATGAAGATTCTTCTGTTTCCCTTCCAAAGCCTGCTGTGGATGCTGCAGAGATTAGGAAAATCAGCAACGCTAAGGCACAGTTATTTAGAAGAACTTCTCAGGGAGATGCCTTTCCTGCTAAAATGGCTCCACTGGATCACCGTAAGAATCTTACTTCCTACAAATACAACTGTGTGATGTGTTTTGATATCGTATTAATTATCATATTAAAGAACCGTCCACTCCTTTCAGAGTAAATTTTTAAAAATACTGAATGGCTTAAAGCCAGTCCTGAAAATGATTTCCAAAAATGGTACTGGATTTCATTTCTGAAAATAAGTTGGAAGGCTCTCGGATGCCCCTTTTTTTCCTATAGGTTTTTAAGTAATTGAGGCTTTTTCCTGAAAGTTTTCTTCAGTGGGTTGAATGATGAGTAAATGCTGAAATATTTAAAGAGATAACGAGATGGCGTCTTCTAAGGAGATTCTTTGATGGATTCTTGAGCGTAAAAGGAAGAGTAAATAGGAGTAATAAGACTTGACAGGTCTCCAGCTACATCATATTTAGTGTTAAGTTTCATTAGTGGAGACTTAATAAAGGTCACTAAACATGTTGCTTAAGTCATTTTCTGTCTGCAAGAAAATTACTTTTGCGATCTTGATTTCCTGCACACAAACTCATTATGGAATGTGCTAGAGCTCTGTCTTTAATGAAGACTCGTTTACAAAAATGATAATTCTTCCATTGCCTGGGATTGTTGCTTTATATGATAAATTGAATATCACTTTTAAAATCTTACTGCAAAATAAGTCTTATGCAAAAAGTATTAAATTTTACTGTGTTACTGTGTACCTCTTTTACAAGGTCCGTTAGCCCTGATATATTGATGAAGAAGTTGAGAACCTAATGTAGCTATATCTCTTATTGCCTCCTTTGGTCATTCTGGTGTCCTGTAAATGTTTATGTAGCATTTGATTTCTTCCGTTTCTTTTCATAACGGGTAGATACTGAGGTACAGGATTGCCAGTTACCTTTTACTTGCCTTCATAGTATTTAGATCCTGAAAAATAATCACTTCTTTTATGAGGTACAATCCTCCTGTCTGTAAAGGGGAAATAAAAAAAAGTTGAAAGATTGAAAACAAAAAGTAAAAATAAAGTTAAACCTTAAAGGAGTGATGTTAATAAAAATACTTTGAATGCTTTGCTGAAAATAGTCTCAAGTGCTCTCACTTTTCAAAGTGATGCGAGAAAATTTTGATACTATAGCATGAGAAACAAGCAGTTCATTTTGAGCTCCCTCCTGTGTATTTATTGTGTAAGAACACTCCTACAAAATATATTTTCTTTGTCTGTTTCAGATGAAGAGAAGCTTGATTGTGAAGAACCAGCTATGATGAGTAGTCTTCACGGAACTAATGATAACTGCTTAGCAGAGCAAAGGGCATACACACCATTTAATGACAAAAGCAGGCAATTAATTTGTAATGAGCATAGTGGTAAACCGGAAAGGGAAGATGTTCTAAAAGGCACAGCAGGAAAACTTTTATTTCAGCTAAAAGGTGAAAGGTCAGTATTGTTTGAGTATGGTAAAGTGCTATTTCCACACAACCTTTCTTTCTAGTCACTCTATTGTGTGAGTATCAAAATGTTTAGAGTTGATGAAATTTTAAGGTAGCACTAAAACATTAAGACAAAACTTTGTTCACATCACTAGACAAAATATTCTTAAGTTTTTATAGTCAAAAGACTGATTTGTCCAAAAATTGTAGATAGGGAGTTGCTTTATGTACAAAAACTTTTTTTTTTTTCATCATCATCATCTCAAAACTAACTCTTCTAGTAATTGCATTTAAAATATTCGAGTTTAAATTCAATTATTTTTTTCCTAGTTCAAGCCTGTTGTTTTAAGATACTACATGTTCTTGCCTCATCTGTGTTGATGAGTAGAGGTAAGATTTCAGTTCTGGCTTTGAGGATATATGTTCATACATAAAAAATAAGCTTAGACTCATTGGAAATGCAGGCAGATTTTTATATTTTGTGAGCTTTGAATTTTTTTTAAAATCTTTTTTTTTTTTTCTGTGATCAAGCAGCTGTAACAGATTAATGAGATTTATGTGCATTTAGTCTGATTTTATTGAACCTAGATTATATCCATTCTGCAATTCAGAAGTCTTTTTTTTTCTTTCTTTAATTCAGATCTGAGCTCTTGCACAGGGTGGAACGTTGCACTTTGTGATCAGTAGATGTATCGATTGCTGCAATAGTAGCTGGGCAGACAGCTGTGAATAATATTGACAGATCTAACAATCTCTAAAGTAAAGAATAAATAACACTTAAACTTTGTAACACGTCCCATAACACATCCCATAAACAATTGTTCACTGTTTAAAATATGTTTACCAGTAAATATCTTCTTTCTAGCTCATTATTAGGCTTATGAAGAAATTATTTTTCTGGATATTCTAATGCATCTTCTATATTAAGGAGAATTTTCTTTAAGTTCTAAAAGAAAAAGCCTTTCATTAACTTACTTGATGATGATATCAAATACTTTAGAATGTGTTGTCTGCTGAAGGTGTTTTAGGAACTGATGTGTAACAGAGCTATCATAATGCTCTTCTTTTATATTAAATTGAAAGCAAAATTAAAAAAAAAAAAAAAAGATTCTAAAAGAAGGAGCAAACAAGAAGTTTCATGATTGTAAGGGGAGGGAGAAGGATCAAAGCTCAGAGATGGAAAAACCATGAGTGAATAAATGTAAAACTCAAAGAAAGCTTTGGTGTGAAATCATTTTCTCTCATTAAGATCAGTGACCCGAAGGACTTCCCAGCTAAAGACTGTATGAATTATCACACTACATAAGTTACTGTAATTTGACTTTTACTTAGTAAAACTGTGGCATGAAGTAATTTGGTACAGCAGTTGAAACAGATAGTTACTTAATGGTGTCCAAGCATCTCTAATAAGAAAAGGTCATTTGCTACTTTTACAAACTGGAGAGAATGACCTTTCTTCTGAGTCTTAATTTTAAATCTTGAATGTCTGCTTAAATAGGTAACTTAGAGCTCATTGTGCATTCCTTCTATCTGTTCATAAGGTATGCACTTGTCTTTATAAGCTTGAGAGCTCCACACGTTTTTGGTTTGGATTTTTTGCTATTTGTGCTTTTCGCAGTTACCCATTTTGTAGGGCATTGTGTGTCATAATCACTGCTTTCCAGTAACTTGAAGCACAGAACGTTGTGATTTTTACTTTGAAAATAGTTTAAGAGAATTATTGACTTCTGTTCTGAAGTATTTTTGTGAGTTGGCAAAAAAGGCCTGTTGCTGACAAGTTTGCTTATTGCAACATCCAGTCTTATGGCCACTTTCAGTTCAGATTCTCAGTGTAAGAGAATTTTGAGAACACAGAAAAAAATAGAAAGAGGAAAATGCTGTTTTCAGTTCTTCAAATATCCTTATGCGCATTTGAAGGATAGGTTATCAGTGCTCATTTTTCATAAGCTCCACTTGCTTAATTTCCTTATGACTTATTATGTAATTTTCTCACATAATTATAGTTAGGACGCTAATGATTCTAACCTTAACAAGTGGACTTCTAATGCTTCTAGCTTGTCATGTATTGTGTTCAAACTAGGGAGAATAATACTAAAGGTAGTTGAATCTAAAACATTACTTCAACTACATAGATATCAAATACAGAAAAATGTTTTCGAATCCTGTTCTAAGATTTTTCCAAATCTGTTTTCTTCAAAACAGAAGAATATCATAACATTCTTCTATCTTTTCTGTGTTGAACACAGGGTCTGTGTTTTGGGTGTGCATGCTATCTGTACTTGAGAAGATAATTTTTGCCAATGCAGTCTAAGAGATCTGCCTGTGCAGCTTATACCCCTGTGCTGGAGGTCACTAAGAGTATTTAGGAACCCATATGGTTTCGAATACCAGAATACCTGCAGTACTACAGTGTGCATATAATATCATGTGCTTTTCCTTTAGTAAAGTACAGATATCCCTCAGGCTGTTTTCCCAACTATATCAGCCCAAGCAGTTCACACTGTTGTATGATGGATTGGCTCTAGGTAATCTTAGCTGCTCTCATACATTTGAAGTCATTACTAAGACTTATGCCAATAAACACATTAGTTCAGTACTCACAGGATACTACATGAGCCAGGCAGACTTTGATCTATATCCTTTTCTCAGTTCAGAGATATCATTCTTCATCTGACAGAGCAGTTGAAAGCTATTGCAAATCTGTCCTTCAGTATATTTCCTGGAGTTTTTTCTGGATACAAATTGTATCGACAAGGTTCCATTACCATAGAGGGATCATTGCAATAGAGTTTTGGTGTTCTTTCTCAATAGAACATTATATCTACGAGATGATAGCTGTGATTAAATTACAGCTATTTCTGTGTCATACATACTTAAATCATCTTGTACGAAGTTAAATGATATATTGCACGTTATATTCAGGAGCAGACTGAGCTTACAGAAATGTGAAAATTTAATATGGATGACTTTAATGTCATCCTTCCTTTTAAGCAGTTGTGTAAACCACAATTCTATATCCTAGTGATTTACAAACCCTTGCAGGAATTAAGCATGAGGAAATACAGGAAAAGGTGTCTGAGACTCCTCATTAGGCTTTGCCTGCTTCTCCTATATATGTACCAAAATATTTTTTTCTAATAGTTGTTTTTCTGTTAATAATGAAACTGTAAAGCATGCATAAATAGTATGGCAGATCCCTTTTATTAGTGCTATTACATTTATTTCAAAGGGAACAAGCAGGAACTGCTTTGTTCAAGCAAGAAGGTTGTTCACTTTCCATCTCAAATTCTTTTGTCCCAAGGGCTGGTGGAAAGAAGCAGCAGCACTGATGAAGTCACTTTATAAAGGGGCTTTAAACAAACAACAATGACAAATGAGTAACCTCAAGACTTCTTAGGGAACAGTTATTTGCCATTTAGTTTACAGTTATGCTTTTTTAAATAAACATCTAGTTATAATAGAGAAGGTATATTAATTTAAGCAGATCTGAATGTTTTGATGTGTTGCCTCTGGAAAGTAAGGAGGAACTTCTGACAATCATAAGGAAGCTGAGTTTTGTTTATATCTTTATCCAGGCATTGTGTCTTGCCATCTATTGCGATTGCTGCAGAGATGAAACTTATAAAATGCTTTCTGCATTCAAATATTTCAATGCAAGTGTCACTGGGAATGGCAGATTTGCTGACCAACTGTTTCCATCCTGAGAAAAGACGAATATTTTTTTCCTCCTCCTCCAATTTCTCAATATTCTGAAAGCTTAGATGACATTTCAGGGCTCCTTAGAAACACAGATGCCTTCAGCAAGGAAGAGCTTGGTGGCAAACAGTTTACTTCCAAGTGGCCTGACCTGTGCTTCTATTAATTAAAAATTTCTATAAACATCTACAAAAGGATTAGATGGCACTGTAAGGAAGATGTAGTATGCTTTATTTTCTATCAGCATCACTGTCCTTAGTGAGTATGTGTTTGACACAGTCCTAAAGTGTTCAACAACTTCTTCTACATGATTAGTTTCTCATTTTTTGTGCTTTTTAGAATTCTTGTAAGCTTTAGTAGAAAAACAAACAAACAAACTTGTAGGCAAATGAATTTTGGAAGTAATTTCTATCTGATAACTTGAACTGGCTTTAAAATATTCTTTTCTTTTGTCCTCAAGGAAGAGGAATTCTAAGGAGGAGATAGAATGGATACTTCTTTCAGGAAAGAAATGTTTTGCTCTGTTTGAATTTTTTGAATTAACGGCGTTGTATGAATATCAGATTGTGGTATAGTTTAGCTGATATTGCTGCGGATTATCTAGACTACCTTTAGGATTTGTCTTTTCTCATTATGACTGTCCTCAACTTTTTGTGTTCTTATGAAGACATGGAAACAGGAAACCACTCTACACCTACACAATCTTTTTCTAGTTGTGCTTCAGTTCCATTGGCTGTTAAGATCATTTAAGAAGGAAATAATAAAGTGGTGCAAAAATTTTCACAGGAATTTCTCAAGTGTTTGACAAAGAAAGTGTAATGCTTCCTCCTTCAAGAAGGTGTCTGTTTTTATATAGCTTTAGAAGATGTTGAGAAAAAATGAAAATGAAAAGCTCTTTTTTTCAGAGTAGAAATTGTATAGACTGCTGAAGAAAAGAGCATGAAGCAGCAGTTACCTGTGATATTGACTCATGAACAAGTGGAGCTGAGGCTTGTTTTTACTGCCTAGTGCAGAAGGAGTCTTTCCACTCTAGCCCTTAAGTTCGGAGTAAGGTTATTAGTCTCCACATTTGGGAAACCTAGGTCTTGAGAGCCCTTATTACTAATTGAAATTGAGTTGCCAGAGTGGAAGGGTGTGCCATGGAAGGAGTCAAAAAGGAAGGGCAATTCATAGTCTAGGTAAGGTTTTAATAGTAATGAATTTAGATTGACATTTTCTTTAGAATAAGAATGCTTATGCAAGATTCAAGTAAGATAAATGAAGATGCCATGCTTTTCGGACTGAAATATATTTAGGCTTTTATTTTAGGTGTTGTTTTTTTTTTTTTTTTAAGATTGTAATTCATTTATCAGTTGTCTGCTTGCCTAAAGATACTCTTCCACAAATAGGTATTGTTAAGGGTATTTTTTGTATTAGGTATAAAATGCAAAGACTGTGAAGAATAAGACAGTTGAGGAGAAAGTGTTTTAATTATCTTCTCTTATTCTTGTAAACCATACTATTTAACACGTACACAAGGTTCTTTAATAGTCTGTATAAACAGAATGCTGTATTCTTTTTATTGCTGGAGCTGTCGTAAGTAATGGACTGTGCTCATGATTGTTTTTATAGAAGAATTGTTATTTGTTCATCTTCAGGATGACTCAGAATATAGTTGGCCTATTTGTCGACACACTCTTGCAAATTATGTTACCTTTGTACTATTATCTTTTATCAATGGTATCAGAACCTCATTTACAGTTTTCATTCCTTTTCTTCTTTTGTCTTTTCTGGTGGTAAAATAATTTCAGGACATTTATATCATCAAGTACACTTTTTCAATTACTTATATGCACTTGAAAATCGTAACCAAGAAACAGGACTAATTGGAGATTTATCTAATTGGTTTAATACTCTGAATTATGCTTATTTTAGCTGTCTGCAAGTAGTACATTGTCTCCTTTATGTTTACTAAAAGAAAAGTTGTCTTTAAAAATTGGGCTGTTATTCTTTTTTTCTTTGAGGCATATTGTGTTTCTATCTCCAGTGTTTGTCTCCTGAGGTGACATCATAGAAACTTTAGTAGTTGAGCTAAATAGAAATACATTCTCATAAGTAGCTCAGTGAAGTAGCACTTTGTATAAAGTCTTTTATGTACTATGTTATGGGACAGGAGGAAATCACCTCGTTTAAAATAAAACAAATTGAAAGCCATATTCCCTCTTCAACCAGTGAGTGACAATACAGAAAACTTTTGGCAACATAAAATATCTGGACAGTGTAATTAAGTGATAATAAATAGATTAATAGGAAATGCAAATATTAGTTGGCACATGGGAATTTTTGCTATCAGAATGAATAATAAAGCAAAATATTTTTTTTTCTGATTCTGCCAAAAGATAAAAACAATTCCTATTAGTTGCTTAGTTTCAAAATGTCAATAAGATTTTTTAGTGAACAGCATTTGCATAATAACATGCAGGTTTTTTTACATGTATCATCTGAATAGTTTCTTAAGTACCTATGTAACTGGTCTTACCTTTCAGGTTGGTTTATTATTTTTTTTCTTGGATGCTTTTTTAAAACATTGTAAGGCCATCTTTGTGTTAAGACAAGAATTACAGCAGGCTAGATGGCTGGAGAGACAGGCTGAATTTCTGGTCCATTTTTTATCTGTAATATTCACAATGTTTAGATGATTGATCTCACTGTGGAGTACACCTGTTTTTATTAGAAGGCTTCAAGTAGAGTGTGTGTTTGAGTCTTGATCAAGCAAAATTGAGAGCCTTGGTGTGTGGTGCTGTGTTGTCTTGTTTTGTTGTTGTTTGTTTTCCTTTAGTGTGTTTTGTTGTTGTTGTTGTTGTTTTTTAATTTATTTATTTATTTTTTCCCCAGGGTGTCAAATTCTGATTGTTTTTCAACTGGTGTGAAATTTGAGTTGAACTATGGATGTTAATAGGTGCTCTATTGCTGGAACACTGAGTGCCTACATTGGTCCCCTTGTGTAATTTTCTGGTCTAGTCCTCCTGACTACTGCTTTTCTATCCGAGTGATTTGAGTGGTTTTGCTTCAAACTCAAAATGTGAAATTTTAGCAGCCACAATTTCTGTTGCAATGGGAAAGCTGCATCTTAACCCCTACGTTACCATTGTCTTCATGAAGCACTCACATTAGAAGTATCTGGTTGGTATTTTTTGATGTTTTTTTGTTGTTGTTGTTTTTATAATGGATAGCTTTTCTAATTGTATATCTAAAAGAAGCAAGGATAACGATCTTGAATAGTTGGCTTGCAAACTATAATTACCCCAGTGGAAGTTAGATGTTCAGTATAACTTTAAGTGGTGCATCTTTATTGAATCTTGGGGAAAACATGCAGGACTTAGTACTTAGTTTCCCTATAAACATCAACAGCTCTAAGAGCAGTGTTAGACTGTTCAGTGTCTAACCCATTTCTGACTTGAGATAACTTTTTGATTTAATGAATATTCTAGGACAGATGGCTGTATTGTTCATAGCCAGTGTGACTGAGCCTTGTGTGAAATAAACATATAGCACACACAAATGCTTCTGAGTTGCTTGTTTTCTTAATGTTTACTCAGTAAAATTTGTAGCATCTCTTCTGAGTCAAATTTGCTACTGTTGATTTAGTGTTTTGTACAGCTGTAGCCCTTTAATTTTTTCTGACATCCAGAAGCCTTAAAAAAGTTACCCTTCCTCTAGGATAAAGGGGGAACATTTTTGTGTTTTGAAGGCTTAAGCTCCTTATCTGATAGAAGCATTCAGTTTTTCTGTCAGTGTACCGCGGCTAAGCAGGAAATTGTCAGATATATGCATTGTTTATTTCTAATACTGATAAAAAATACCAGTGCTATGTTTCATATCTGCAAGTACTGTGCATGGATAACATAAAGAATTCATTTTTCAGCAGTGTTTTTCTTGGAGGTTTGTACAGTTTGTGGGGGTGGGGAATATCAGGTGTTTAAAATTGGTGGCTCATCTATGGTAGGTCTACAGTGACATTGAAGTATTTTTTTTAGAACCTGAGTATCCTGATATTCTGCTTGTTATACACATCAACAAAGGAGTTTTTGGAGGGAGTTTCCTATTGTCTAGTAAGGGAAACCTGTGTGTGTCTCCTGAATAATTCCAGTTCCTCTTACTCAGTAAATTATTACAGGTAAGATGTGGCAAGATATGTTTTATATTTGGTGCTAACATAACCTATCCTGTTTGTTTTTAGGACCTCGTGTATCTTTATGTTTGGAGACACAGAACCCTTCCCTTGATTCAAGATCTCTTTTCAAAGCACTTGTATGCACCAAGCTCCCTGTCTCTCATTTCTGATTGTGCAAAAGTACTTCGGTCTGCTGTGAACATAGGAGAGCCTTTATTCTTAGTCTGTGCAAGAATGTATGCCTTTATCATTGGATAGGGGAGCAGAAAAGTTTCAGGTTCTTATAGCAGGTCCTTTTGTTTTCTTTAAGGACAAGACTACTTTTTTTACTGGCTTTGTATTTTTCTATAGGGGAGTATCAAAGAGTTAATTTTTCAGAGAGTTGAGTTTACCAAAGCTATTTGTCTGTGAGGTGTTTCCATAGGCCATATTTTCCACAATTAGATCTACTTAGCAAGTGTTAGACATTAGATGTAGCATTATTTCTTCCTATGTAGTCGACACAAACATTATCAAAAAGACTTTATGGCTGCTGTTGATTTGTACTAGGAAAAATGCTTTTCGACCAGGGAAATTTATTGTTGATTTGTATGGTAAGAGCTCTTCCTTCTCCCCTCCACCCTCCTGATTTTAGCTAAGTCTTTTCAATCACAGTGCAAGTAACTGCATGCCTGTAGATGAGTTCTGCATGGCTGTCAAGAAGTTCTGTTGTTCTGTTCATATTTAATAGGCAGTGTGATCTTTCTGAAGCTTCACAGTGTAATGTTGTCCAGCTGAATGAAGACTCAAAGACTGAGACGCTATTCCAGATTGTATTTTTTATGCTGTGAAAATCATCACAATATGACTCCTTTTATGAAATCACATACAGGATGACAGGTGCTCAAAAGAAGAAAACTAGTTTACTTACCCATGGATGTTCTTATTAATAACTTACTGGTTTTGTATTACTTTCACAGCATATTCTTACAGTTTTTCCATTTATAGCCCATACAGAAATTTGGAATCTTTAGTTGAAAGGGAAATGTAGACTTGCTTAAGTACTTAAATGATCTTCGTCAGTAGAAGGTATGTTGTCCAGTATACTGCTAGCATTAAAAATAAACCTGAATTATAGTGTACATGTAATCTCTCCCTGAACAAATAGGCCAGTAACATGTCAAACAGTCTTTCTAAAATGGCATAATTGTTTCAGGATTTCCCATTATTGGGGGAGACAGCTGTGATCTACTCTGGCAGGATTCCCTTTGTGCTTAGTAACCCTTTTGATACCTCTGGCTTGCCTGAATAGGCTGCCAGGATCTGCTTAGCATTGTTCTGAATCTGTTCTTATTACTGAGAACCAAGAATTCTTGGATGTATTGGATTCTTGGATGTATTGGATTCTTGGATGAATTTTGGATATAGCTGTATCAAGTCTGACTTCCAGTGCATGCAACGTATGTTTGTTCAGTGCTTTTACTTATGTATAAGCAGTCTGCATCTTATTTCATTGCCTATTCTACTTTCAGAGCTTAAGAAAAGTTTGATTTTCTTCTAGATATTTGAAGACAAGGTTTTGGTTACTGTAAGTTAGCACTGAGGCCAATGAAAGTATGTGGGTGATAAGAGATCTTTAATGTGGCAGCAACATAGACTAGGGCTTATTATCAGGAAAGAACTTCTAAAGAGGTCTATCTGTGAGTGTCCATACTTAGAAGTTTTATGATGTCTTTTTGTATACTATAAAAAGTAGTTGAAGATGAGCTTTTGGACAAACCAGACAATGTTATGTTTCATACTTTTATAACGTGTGTGTAAAATGCAAGTAAATTTTAGTGTTACTGTATATTCTGCAGATGGCACCTTGAGCAGACAGTGTAGTGTTTGTCTTTCCAAGCTGTCTTCTAAGTTGCCTTTTCTGGACTAAATGTTGCTGATGTTTGAGATTTACTAATATTTTGAATGTTTTGTATGGAGCTGGGGGAGGGAAAATGTTGTTTTGTTTGTTAGTCTCCAGAAACTCCTTGCTTGTTAATTTCTTCAGTTTTTGTCAGTGGAAAGCAGCTCGGTTCTTTTGAAATCTTCACACACCTCCTGCCTCTTAAGAGTTATTCTTATGCAGTCACATAGAATTCACAACAAAAGATGCTTATAAATGCAAAGTTAAAGGGTGCTCTGTGGAATCTAGTTATCTTCCAGATCACGTAAGTTGATAATTCATCTTAATTTCCTTGATTAAAAATGGAAAACAATCATCATAGTTAGAGCAAGCAAATGTATAAAGGTGGTTTCTGAATGAATGCTGCTTTCAATTCAATATACATTGTTCTACAGAGGAAAAATACTGCTGCAGTTCTCACTCACGTTCTTTTTGGAAGTCATCATAGTCTGAGTACATTCAAGAAAGCAATGTCCCTTGTAGGGAATGCTATCATCTCCCTTGTATGAGAGGGATAGAGATGAACCAGTTGTCAAGTTATTTCTCTTCTGTAAATCATCAGAGTCTGTCAGTTGGTTTCCTTGATGAGTCCCTTCTCAGCTGATCAGATTTCTGCCAATTGACTTTGTTTCCAAGGCAACCACTGTCTTGACAAGCCAGTTCCCTTCAATATTAGGTAACTTATTTCTTAGAGTAGGTTGATTACATTTTAACTGCAAAGTTCTTAACAAGATCTTGCTACTTAAGTTTCAATCTTACATGAAAGTAGAAAGATAACAAAGAAGCAAAAGTCTCTGACTAAAATGGAGTTGACAGCATGGTAAAGATACATAAAAGAGATTTTGTACTCTCACGAAACTCACGAATTGTACATACTCCCTGAAGATAAACAGGCCCACTAGTTTTAATGTATAGCATTTATGTATATATTCAGGGTATTCTCTTTCTGCAAATAATGAGAGTTCCTGGTAAGCTAATTAATTTATGAGGACATTTCTCAAGAGTACAGACAGGCTGCCCTGGGAGGTGGTGAAGTCACTGTCCCTGGAGATGTTCAAGAAACACTCAGTCATAGTTCTAAGGGACGTGGTTTTGTGTGGAAATATAGGTGGTAGGTGGATGGTTGGACTTGATCTTTGAGGTCTTTTCCAATCTTGGTGATTCTGTGAATACCAGCAGTGCAGCAATCTCCTTTTTATGCATGCTATGTCTGTAAACCTATTGATACTATTGTGTAAGGAAGCAGAGGTTCCAACCAAACTTTTTTTCTCATTTTTTTTTCACCCTCCAAAGTTCAAACTTTGATTGATGTAGTCTTTCCTGGCATTGCCCATATGTGTACTCTGTATCTGGTAATTGTTCAGGTTATCACATCCTTTCCTTCAGTGTCTCTTCTATTCGGCTCGTTTTATATCCTACAAAACTTGTAGGATTGTTTCTGTTAAATTTTCTTGGATTCTTCCTATGGATTAATGTTTTAGGGGAAGAGACACGGATGGGATAAAGTTTAATAATTTTTTTATTTTATTTTATTTTATTTTATTTTATTTTATTTTATTTTATTTT